>NC_081562.1:108343070-108476404 GCF_022355385.1 Mustela nigripes
TTGGCGGGAAGACCCGCCATTTTGGAGCCCCGGTTTCCCAGCCGGCCCATCAGTGACAATTCTGAAGAAAAATTTTAAAAGAGCAGAAATCAAAGGTCAAATAAGAGAAGCCTATTGCATCAGACTGAAAACCTAGAGGAAATGGATGATTTTGTAGTAAAAATACACATGAATAAAATGAACCCTTAAATAAGGAAAAAAACAGCAGACCAATTAGCCATCCGGGGACCTCTTCCCTTCCTCCTGCTAGTTCTCCTCTCGCTGTTCTGAGATTTTCCTCTCCAGGGACACGGAAGGAACAGGGACAGAGCTGTTCTGGATCTCCCCTGAGACCCCACCCACCCACTGTCTTGTTTCCCCCACCCATGCTCCTCCCAGTGAGGACACCGTGCACGGGGAGTCTCAGGGATTGTCAATCCTGATAGCTCAGCTCGCACATTCCGGATGGAAAGAGACAGGATGTGGTGAGGGAGCAGAAGACTCCCTGAGGACAAAGCAGAAGCTGGCACCCTACACCGCCCACTCCCCACCATGGGATATTTGTGACCTTCCTCAAGCACTCCCGGCTGCCCTAAAGGACAAACAAATACTTAACTTGCAGAAATCACAATCCTGCAAACCTGAGTCTCCCTCAGTTTACAAATGTCCTGGTGATTCACAAGAAAGAAGCTTTCTTATCAATAGCCCAACTTTCAAAGACCCATACCTCAATTTCTTGAGTTATCCTATCACCCTCCCTCCATAAAACTGAGGGAAGCTGAGGCAGAAGGCAATGTACAATTGAATTCCTTTTAAACCTACAGCCCGTTGATAAGGACGGGTGATAGGAGAAATGTCATTTTCCTCCAGGAAGCTCCCAACTCCCTTGCAGTTAATGCCTCACTAGAAGGAAAAACAACCTTAACTTGACAAACAGCAAAGTCTCCAGGATCCTGTGTGTCTTCTTTAATACATGAAAGTTCTTTGAAAACTTTCCTTTTCTGGGCGCCTGGGTGACTCAGTGGATTGAGGCCTCTGCTCAGCGGGGAGCCTGCTTCCTCCTCTTACTGCCTGCCTCTCTGCCTACTTGTGATCTGTCTGTTAAATAAATTAAAAAAAAATTTTTTTTAAAAAACAACTTCTCTTTTCCTTACCTCCCCAACCCCACAGTATATAATCACCACTCCTCACAACCCCACCACAGCTCTTTCTGCCCACGAGTCATGTTGCCACATTTTAATAAAATCACCTTATTGTGGAGTGCCTGGGTGGCTCCGTGGGTTAAGCCTCTGCCTTTGGCTCAGGTCATGATCTCAGGTCCTTGGATCAAGCCCCACATGGGGGTCTCTGCTTGGCGGGGAGCCTGCTTCCCCCACCCCCACCACCCCCACCTGCCTCTCTGCCTACTTGTTATCTCTGTTTGTCAAATAAATAAATAAAATATTTTTTTTTTTAAATCACCTTTTTGCACCAGTGATGTCTCGAGAATTCTTTCTTGACTGTTGGCTTCAAACCCTAACATCTTTCCTAGAGCAGACAGATGTACTGAAGTAAAATAAATAAATATGTACATATTGTGTGTGTGTATATATACACACATACATTTAGCAGGGGGAAGGGCGGAGGGAAAGGGAGAGAGAGAATCTTAAGCAGGCTCCACACTGGTGTGGGGCTGGACCTCACAACCCTGAGATCATGGCCTTTGCTGAAATCAAAAGTTGGGCTTAACCAACTCAGCCACCTAGGCGCCCCATACTGGGTGTCCTTTTTAAACGGAGAAAATGTTGGGAAGCCTGGATGGCTCAGTCGGTTAAACCTCACATCATGATCCCAAGTCGGACTCCCTGATCAGTGGGGAGTCAGCTCCTCCCTCTCGCTCCGCCTACCTCGCCACCACCCGTGCTCATTCTCCCTCTCTCGTGCTTGCCTTCTCTCTCTCTCATGCTCACTCTCCCTCTCTCAGATAAATAAATAAAATCTTTTTTTTTTTTAAAGATAGCATAATGAAATAAAAGGAGAAGATCTTGGTATAGAGACAGAGAGGGAGAACACAGTGTGAAGACGGCCACAGACATTCAAACAATGCTTCTGCAGGAAGGCATCACAAAGGTTGCCAGAAAACCACCAGAAGCCACAGGAAAGGCTTGGAACAGATTTTTCTTCTCATGCCCTTCACAACGGAACCCATTCTTCTGACACTTTGATCGTATACTTCTAGACTCTGAAACTACACAATATATTTTCATTGCCTAAATCATACAATTTGCAGAACTTTGTTATGGTAGACCTACCAAACTAATACAGGGACTATCACTAAATCTGGAAAATTCTCAACTTTGAAATAATTACCATAAAATATTTGACTTCTTTTTCTCTTCTTTTTCTGGTATTTCCACTGGGCATATATTATACCTTTTGAAATCGTCCCATGGCTCTTGGATATTCTCTTCTGTCTTTTTAATTCTTTAGTTTTTGCACCCCAGTTTTGAAATTTTCTATTAACCATTCTTCTAACTCACTGATTCTCTCCTTAGCTCAGTTCAGTCTGTTGGTTAGGTAGTCAAAAGACATTCTTCATTTCTGGTATAGTGATCCCTTGCTTCTACTAGCTAAGTCTTAAAGGTGAGCAGTTAGGTTATTGCTTTGAGATCTTTCTCATAATTTTAAGGTAGATGTTTACAACTCTAAATTTTTATCTAGGGATTGCTTTCACTCCATCCCATAAATTGGGAGATGTTGCATTTTCATTATGATTTATCCCTATCACAGGGAAGATTCCAAAGTATCAAGAGAGCACAAGCCACCTTCTTCTGTTAGCTTTCAAGTCCTTATGCATGTTTCCCCTCAGACAGATGTTTAACTCTACCATTCCATGAGAAGTGTAATCGTCATTTAATTCCACTGAGTAAAGAACTTCCTGGAGGAGGGGAAAATATAAAGCTCTTTAAAAGAGTCATGTTATGTTAAGGGCCTTCCAAAATAATTAAGTGCCTGCTTCACGGAATGGGCTGAGTAAGTGGGGATGAAAGTGGAAGTAGTATACAAGTTTGACATACCATGATATCCAGCCCAGTCCTCCACAAAGGACCAAAGGTAAGCCGAGGGCTTGAATGCTCAGCAGAGAAGCCCACACGGTCTGCTTGTTCTTCACAGTTAGGAACATGGTCATAGCACAAGCAAAGTGTCCCTCCGAGAGCAGGGCTTTCCAGTAGATGTGTCTGTGTCACAGTCTCTCAGGAGGAGGTTTGCTGAGTTCTTTGCTTTGAATGACTTACTACCAGAGCAAATCAAAGCTGGCAAATACAGGGATTTCTGAGGCATGGGAAAGCTAAGAGGTATCACTGGGATGCAACGCCAGGCCTTAGTGGTAACTGACTGAAGGCTAGCGTGGGCAGGACTGTGGAGGGGCATGCCTCCACAGAGGAGAGAATGCAGTCTTCTACAACACTGTCTGACTACAGGAAATTAATAGGATTTTGAAGAATGACCGCCCAGCGAATGGTCACTATACATAAATATTTATCACATACATATGTATTAATTGAAGTACAAAGTAACCAATTCTCATCCCTGCTATGACGATGGGTACAGTACAATTTATAATCGCCCCTCTAAAGTCAACACTCAGTTGAAACTAATGGAATAAATGGAATAAAGGGCTACTGGAAAATAGTGGCGCTGCCCAGGGTCAAAGTAAGTCTTCCTTTATGACTGGGTATCTCTATCCATTAGCATTGATAAAGATGACAATGAAAGTCGGGGGGGGGGGCGAGAAGTGACATTGTTTTTTTACTTCACTTAAGCATAGGATTTTAATATTTTAATATTTTCAAATTTTCCCTATATGTCATCTCATTTATGACTTACGTGCTTACAGATCCATCTTCCAAGAAAATTTTAATTCATCAAGGCAAATGTCACACATCAGAGAAAAAGCTGTTGTCAGAGTCATGGTAAATCAAAGCAAGGAGGTCTAAAGAGTGTTCTCGGGAAGGTGAGGCCTCTACTGACAGCACTGATTTCCACAGTGTTTCAGTATCACCTTGCGCAGTCACTTCTTAGCCCACTTTACTGGACTATCTTATTTTCTTCACCTCATTTACCACTATCTCAAGCCACATTTCCTGTCTTTCTTCCTGGTTATTGTCTGTCTTCCCACGCTAGAACCCAGGCTCCAGCAGTACAGACAGCTTGTCTCTTCCGTTCAGCACCCTCCTTAAATAACCTAGGACAGCCATGGTCACATAGACGGTCGTTTCCAAAACAAGCCACAGATTTTCGGGTCATGGGTATGGCTTTTGGAGTGCCCTCTCCCTGTCATGAAGATGGTAAATCAACAAGGCAGAGAATTCGCTGGAAAATCCAAGCATTTTCATTGTCTGCACTCTCCCCATGCAACGTGTGTTCCAGAGTTTCTGCGTAAGAATCGGCACGTTCCGGAGTAAGCACTGGACTGAGGTCAGAAAAGGTGATCACCTCCCGGATCTGGCACCTCCTTATATGGAAATCCGGAAAAATCAGTTACAGCTTCTGTACCTCAGTTCCCTGGGGGCACCAATACCTCTGTGAAAGGGCTGCTAGATCATCTGGTGCAAAATAAGCATCTTTTTTAAAGTGGGTTTTTTTTTTTTTTTAACTTGGTCCTATCTACTCAGTAGGCTTATCAAGACTATTGACATAACAGATTGAAGCTTTATAAAAACACAAAAATGCTTGTGATTTACAAGTTTAAATGGAAACAATTTTTCTTTTGATTTTTGAATTCTCACCGCATAGTATCTGCTCAGGATACTGTGACAGACAACTCAGGCGCCCCACATCATTTATTTCTTGAAATGTTTAATGTGAAGAAACACTTTATCTTGGACACAGGTTTATGAGAGAGCAGTCGCTTTAAAATAAAATTACATGAAGACATCAATAGCGACAGCAGCTCCCTTTCAGGTGACCTCAGAATGGTGGCTTTGCATGTAATATGCAAGTAGGTGGTTCGTATCCCTGCTGTTCGTGTCAGACGCACGCGGGGCTGAACGTATCGATGCGTGACCTGCAGGTCTTTACAGAAAGTACCTTAACGGCTACTTTCCTGGATTTTTCATCTTTGAAAGCAATTACAAAGATCACCACTGTTTTCTGGACTTATGGTCTCCCACTAAATAAGTCGGCTGTGTCTAGGTCTCTAAACCAGTGTTTTTGCATTTAGATATTGTGTTCTAAATATCCATCCCTTCACTCCTTTATTCACCAAGAAATACATTTTGCATTTACTGTTCGCCAGAAACAGAGAGATGACTAAGATACAGTCCGTGCCCTGAAGGAGATTACAGACTCAACATAAAGACAGGCATATAAACAAATAACCTTAAGACATTAGTTAAAGTCATGCAGCAGACTCCTATGTCTCCCATCCACACTGATTGCATCAGCTCACCAGTTTGTAATTTCATAGGTGTCTGTTGTTATTCACCCTTCACAGATATCTAGTCAGTGATGTTATATTACAATAAGAATCAGTTAATTCACAGATGAACCCTAATCTAACCTAAAAACAAAAAGAACCTTAAAAAATCTCTAACCTAAAAAATTGAGCTTTGAGCAATTATTATTAATTAGTTTAAACATACACGGGTTTTAAATGTTCTCTCCAATCTAAAGATGGAGATTGACAATATAAGAAAAGACCAGATGATGCAGTACATGCTGGCTACAAAGGGCTCACTTAGAGCTTGAAATAGGTTGAAATAGAAGTATGAGAAAAGATATTCCAAGAAAATAGTAACCGAGAGAGCATCCAACTTGATAAGGAAGAATTAAAACTGTCACAAGATGACATAATACTAAATATAGAAAACCCTAAAGACTTCTCCAAAAAATTATATTAGAACTAATAAACTCAGTAAAAATTCCAAAACACAAAATTAATATACAGAAATCTGTTGCATTTCCCTACACTAATAATGACCTAGCAAAAAGAGAAATTAAGGAAGCAATCTCATTTACAGTCATATCAAAAAGAATAAAATGCATAAGAATAAGTTTCAAAAATAGTCAAAGCAATCCTGAGAAAGACAAAGCTGGAAGTGTGACAGTCCCAGATTTCAAATTATTCTAAAAAGCTATAGTAATCAAAAATATAGACAGAAGGATCAATGGAACAGGACAGAGTGCAGAAATAAACCCAAGCTCTATGATCAGTTCTTCTACAACAAAACAGGTAAGACTATGTCGTGGGGAAAGATAGTCTGTTCAATAAATGTAATTGGAAAAACAATGAAATGTGACCACTTTTTCAATAGCACATAATATAATTCTCAAAATGAGTTAAAGATCTGTATGTTAGGCCTGAAACCATAAAAATCCTAAAATACAAACTTAGGAAGTAAACTCTTGGACATTGATCTTAGCAATTTCTTTTGGATTTGTCTCCTCAGGCCAAGGGCAACAAAAGCAAAAATTAAACAATTGGGAGTCTGTCAAACTATAAAGTCTTTGCCCAGCAAATGAAACTAACAACAAAATGAAAAGGCAATCTAATGAATGGGAGAAGATATTTGCAAATGGTTTATCTGATAAGTGAGTAGTATCCAAAATACACAAAGAACTCATACAACCAGACACACACATTTACAAAACTTTGATTACAATGGGCAAAGGACCTAAACAAATATTTTTCCAGAGAAGACATACAAATGGCCAATAGGCATATGAAAAGATGTCTGCTATTACTAATCATCAATGAAGATGCTCTTAAAGGTGAACAGGTGGGGGCACCTGGGTGGCTCAGTTGTTAAGCATCTGCCTTCAGCTCGAGCCCTGATTCGAGAGTCCTGGGATCGAGCCCCACATGGGCTCCCTGCTCAGCGGGAAGCTTGCTTCTCCCTCTCCTGCTGCCCCTGCTTGTGTTCCTTCTCTCGCGGTCTCTCTCTGTGTCAAATAAGTAAATAAATAAATAAATAAATTTTTTTAAGGTGGATAGATAAATAAACTGTGGTCCATAGGGACACTGGGGTATGATTCAGGACTAAAAATAAATGAGCTGTCAAGCCGTGAAAAGACAAGGGCGAGCTTTAAATTCATGTCCCTGAGTGAAAGAAGCCAACCTGAAAGGCCCCATTCTATATGATTTCAAGAGCACAACCTTCTGGAGAATGCAAGACTACACAGACAACAAAAAGGGTCAGGAATTGCCCAGGACTGTTTGGGAAGGAGGGTGAATACGCGGGACCCAGAGGGTTTTAAGAGTCGCGAAAATCCTGTGTGATACTATAATGATGGAGACATGTCATTGTGCCTTTGCCCAAACACGTGGAACGTACAGCGCCAAGAGTGACCCCTAAGGGAACAAGGACTCGCTACAAGGTGCCCGTGCGGGTCAGGTGTGAGGAATGTGTGATCCTGATGACGGCCAGGGACTGTGCGGGGGCTGGAGGGCCGGGGCGTCCGGGAGGTCCCTCTCCGTGTTGCTGTGTTCCTAACACTCATCTTAAAAATGACTTTAAAGAAAGAGAAAAGGTTGCCTGGCTGGCTTGGCCAGTGGAACAGGGGACCCATGATAAGGGTCAAGAGTTCAAGCCCCACACTGGTTATAGAGATGATTTAAAAATAAAAAAGAGAAACAGTCCCAGGAAGTTGCTAAATGTGAAAGAAAAATTAGATAGCTCAGCTTAAGGATACTAAAGTTTATAGGAATGTATAGAATGTATCTAGATAGGATACTCTTTTAAATTTGTTCTGGCTTCTATTACCTAGTTTAAAGTGATCACGTCACTAGCTCCTTGTAGGAAACGCTAGCAAGTGACCGAGGTCTGCTTCTGTGCACACCCTTGATTCCTCCACAACGACTCTGGGAACTTGGCAGGACAAGAAAGGAAGCACTGATAGAAATGGAGACAGCCAGGCCCCCTCCCACGGTGCGTGAGGCTCAGGCTCGACTTCCCTGCTCCACTCAGACGGACATGAGAACACAGAGGAGCTGGTGAGTCAACCATTGCCTACACATTTTAAATGATCGGCTTCAACCTTCACTGAACTCGGAAGTCGGAAGTCGTACTATTTTTAGTGCACTTCTGGTGTCAGTCAACTGGTTTAACCAGTTTTTCACTATTGGTAATCCAGGAAGGCCCAAACAGAAAAGGCCCTTTGCTGACACGTGTGTTCATACACGTCCTAGTGCTTATGGTCAAATGTGGATGACCTCCGCAGGGACAGAACCAGGGAACACAGGTACTGCGAAAACCAGCAGGAGAAGCGCTGCTCAAGCAACTAGGGCAAGGTATTAAATACAATAGCAGATAAAGGCAGTGTCTTTAGGAAATACAAGAAAAAAAACCAGAAGAATAGGGCAAAAATACACAAAATGTAACAAGACTGGCCATGTGTAAGTAATTAATTGTTAAAGTTGGGTAATAAAACATAGCAATGAATCATTCCATTCCCTTGACTTTTGTTTATGTTTTCAATTTTACATAATGAAAAAAAGAGAGAGAGAAAAAATCAGAAAAAAAAAGTGCCCCAACTGGAGTTCTATTTTTTAAACCTTCTTTAAACAATGAAATAAAAATTTATAAAAGTGGTTAGAATGCATATGAAGACAAGATGCATTTGTGGTAAAGCTTCCTCAGGAAAAATAATGCAACACGAAGACCGGATTAATGCCCGTGAAGGAAAGGCCACCGGTTAACCGAGAACAGGTTGTGAGTTTAACAAAATGGATCAGCTCAGCCATGTTTGCGTGTCGTTTTAAGCTTTTCACCAGAGAGATGAGAAACCTCACTTGGGCAAGTTAGCATGTTGGTGCAAACACACACACAAACACGCACACATTGTCCATTCCCCGAAATGAGAGAGGAGATTCTTAGGAGATTGTAACACATGAGCAAGTAGTTGGAGAGAAATGGTTTGAGAAAGTTGGTTTGAGTACTGAGTCCGTTATTTCTTAAATCACTGAGTGCTAGGAAACAGTAAATGTTTCTAAAAAAACAAATATGGTACCAATTCAGGGAAGTTTTTGTGAGAATGATACATTGAATCCAATCTTTTGCAAATAGAATCAAATTGAAAACAACAGTGAAGTTTTGAAGAGCCAGCCAGGCTTAATATTTATTTTTGTCAGTAAAATCACAGTTTGGTGGAGGGGCTCGGAAACCTATTACACAGTATCCACTATTTGGTTAACATAAAATGCGTACTGTGCCTCAGGAAATTTTGCTTGGAAATTGAATCTGCATTAGGGACTAGCTCCTCAGTGAAAGACCCTAACCTGAATGATAAGGGTGAGTTGTTACAGAAATTATGAAGGGGCACCCGGGTGGCTCAGTTGGTGAAGCGTCTGCCGTCAGCTCAGGTCATGATCTCAGGGCGCTGGGGAGCCGCACATCGGGCTCCCTGCTCAGTGGGAGCTGCTTCTCCTCCCCACGGCCCTCTCCCGGCTCTCTCTCTCTTCCAAATGAGTAAATAAAAATCTCTAAAAAAAAAAAAATTATGATGAAGTTTTAGGCCTTGGGAAAACAATAAAAATCACAAGCATGCGTATTTTGTTCTCATGACAAATGCACAAATTCCGCAGCATAGGTCCACCTGGTCCGAGTTACTGTGGTCCCAGTTTCCGACCGCCTCATCTGCCCTTCGCCCCCCCAGGCCCTGTCTTTAGCCTAAGGAGAACTTAGGAGTGTGCCTGAGTTTGTTTTTTGTTTTTTTTTTTTCCAGCTTTACTGAGGTACAACTGAGACATAAAATTGCGGGGTGTTTAAAGTGTACAGCTTGCTGGTGAGCGAGGCCTGCACCCTGTGGCAGGTCCGGGGGCTGACACAGCCCAGCACCCCACATACTCCCTTTGGTTCTTGTTTTGATGAGAACATTTAGGTTCTTCCTCTCAGCGAATTCCAGCTGTGCAGTACAGTGTTTGCTGACTTACAGTCACTGTGTTACATCCGCAGACCTTGCTTATCTCACAACTGACTTTTTACCTTTTTACCAATCTCTCCCTCTGTCACCCGCCCCACAGCCCCAAGCAACCATGGTTTTACCCTCTATGTCTGTGAGATCGACTTTTTCTTAATCCTCATATAAGTGCCAACACACTGCATTTGTCTCTGTCTGATTTAGTTCACTTAGTATAATGCCCTCTGGGTTCATCTATGTTGCTACAAACGGTAGGGTTTCCTTCTTTTTTATTTTATTTATTTTTTAAGGATTTTATTTATTTATTTGATCGAGAGAGAGCACATGAGCAGGGGTGTGGAGAGGGAGAGGGAAAAGCAGGCTCCCTGCTGAGGAGGGGGCCCAACATGGGCTTCTTCTGTTTCATGAAGCGGAATAACATCTCATTACACACACTCGATTTCTTCTCTCTTTTGTAGTACGTTCGGTGAGCCACTGCAGAGTCCACCATTCGTCTGGGATGTAGTGTTCCATGATTCATTCGTTGTGTATGACACCCAGTGCTCATCCCAACACGTGCCCTCCTCAATACCTGTCACCCCGTCACGCCATCGCCCGCCCCTCTGTAACCTCAGATTGTTTCCTGGGGTCCAGGGTCTGTCCTGTTCATCTCCCTTGACTCTTTCTCCCCCTGCGCGTTCCCCTCCCTTTCCCTGCGGTCCTCTGCTCTAGCCTTCTGTTCCCCCTATAAGTGACACCGTGTGATGATGGTCTTTCTCGGCCTGGTTCTCCTCTAGGACCCTGATGGACTCCTATCTCACACGGAGGTCCTTCACCCATTTTGAGTTCGTCTTTGCGTGTGGTGTCAGAGAAGGGTCCACACACACTACGCCCTTCATCCATTCACCCATTGAGACTTAAGTTGTTTCTGTTCTTTGGTTATTAAGAATAATGCTGCAATGAACATGGGAGTAGTTTTGTTTTTGTTTTTGTTTTTGTTTTTTGGAGATAATGGTTTCATTTCCTTTCGATACATTTTCAGAAGTAGGCTTGCTGGTTTATATGGTAGCTCCATGTTTAACTTTCTGAGGACCCTCCGCCCTGTTCTCCAGAGCGACTGCACCAGCCTGCGTTCCCACCTCCAGTGCGCCAGGACTACCCTTTCTCCACGTCCTCACCAAGACCTGTGGTTGCTTGTCTTTTTTGGTTTGTTTCTTGTAATTAAAAGCCATCCTAAAGGTGTGAGGTGACATCTCATTGTGGTTTTGATTTGCATTTCTTGGATGATGAATGATGGCAAGAAGACACATGAAAAGATGTTCGACATCATTCATCATCCAAGAAATGCAAAATGTTGATATTATAACAACTCTAAATTGAAAGGTATGAAGCAAAAAAATATATATAGAATAAATAGATTCTTGAAATATCCTTGGGAGGGAAAAACTTTCTGTAATAAAAGATATACTTCTGACTTCTAGCCACATTCTAATGGGAATTTCAGAAACTGAAATGTTTCTTATCAACTTTCACTAGTTTTCTGCAGAAGATTTAACTTTGTTTTCCTAGAACCTTGATGATAATATCCCAGACATGCATAATCAACAAATGACACTATGCCCCATTTTTTCAAATTGCATTTACTATTTACCAAAAAAGGAAAAAAAATATAAATTTACAAAATATTTCCTAAAACAAGTCTTGGTGTTTGACAAGGCAATTTTTAGTTTTTAAAAAAATTTATTTTTGTGGATTGTCTTATTCTCTCACAGGGTCAGAGGATGAGCTTTTTAGTTTGACATAAACCTGCTTGTTTATTTTTGCTCTTGTTGCCTTTGCTTTTGGTATCATATCCAGAAAATACTTGCCAGGATCACTGTGGAGGACTTTAACCCTATGTTTCTTCAAGGAGTCGTATTGTTTCAGGTCTTAGGATCAAGTCTTTAATCCATTCTGAGTTGACCTTTGTGTATGGTGTAAGACAGTGGTCCAGTTTCACTCCTTTGCAAGTTATGAGTCAGTTTTCCCAATACCATTTATTGAAAAGATTGTCCTATTGAGGTAATCAAATACTTGCAGTTCTTCATTTTGTTAATATACTATATCACTTTGATTTGTGAATGTTGAACCACCCTTGCATCCGTGGAATAAATGCCACTTGATCACTGTGAATGATTGTTTTAATGCACTGTGGAATATGGCTTGCTAGTATTTTGTTGAGGATTTTTGCACTGATATTCATCAGTGATAATGGCCTGTCATTTTTTTTTATAGTGTCTTTCTCTGGCTTGGTTATCATGGTAATGTTAACCTTGTAAAATAAGTTTGGAAAACTTCTCACCTCTTCTATTTTTTGGTAAAGTTTGAGGATTGTCATTAATTCTTCTCTACATGTTTGGTAGAATTCACCAGTATAAACTATATAGTCCTGGACTTTTCTCTGTTAGGAGGTTCTTAATTACTAGTCATTGGTCTGTTCAGATTTTCTATTTCTTCATAATTTTGATAGGTTCTATTTTTATACAATTTTTCTGTTCTAGGTGGTCCAATTTTTTGGTGTGTAATTGTTCATAGTAGAGTCTTATAATCCTTTGTATTGGTATGGTTTCAGTCATAATGTCTCCTTTTTCATTTATAATTTTATTTATTTGAGTCCTCTTTTCTGGGTAAATCTAGCTAAAGGTTTATCTATCTTGTTTATCTTTTTTTAAAACTCCCTTTCATTATCATTAATTTTTTTTTTAGTGTCTATTTCATTGATTTATTCTCTCATTTTTTTTTCCTACTAACTTTGGGCTTAGTTCTTCTTTTTCTAGTTCCTTGAGATGTAAAGTTGGGTTGTTTGAAATATTTTTTTCTTTCTCGTTAAATATTTTTATTTTTAAGTAATCTCCATACCCAATGTCAGGTTTGAACTCATAACTCTGAGATCAAGAGTCACATGCTCCACTGACTGAGCCATCCAGGCTCCACAATATATATATTTTTTCTTAATGTAGGTGTTTATGACTATAAACTTCATTCTTAGAACTGCTTTTCCTGCATTCCCTAATCTTTGTGTTTATTAAAAGCAATTTGATTGGGGCACCTGGGTTGCCCAGTAGGTTAAGCATCTACCTTCAGTTCAGGTCATGATCTCGGGGTCCTGAGATCAAGCCCAGGCATTGAGGTCCCTGCCTCAGCAGCTTCTCTCTCTTTCTCTCTCCCTCTGTCCCTACCCACCACTCATTCTCTCTCTCTCAAATAAATAAATAAATAAAATTTTAAAACCCCGAAGTAGATAATGTTAAATGAGATCATAAGGGAAGGGCCCTGATCTGATAGTATTAGTGTCTTTAGACAAGTGACGGGAGAGCTCCCTCCCTCTCTCTCCCTCTCTCTCTCTCTCACTCTGTCATCCTAGCTCCCTCCCTCCCTGCCTCTCACTTCCTCTCCCTCCCTCCCTCTCCCCACCCCTCCTGCTATATGAAGACACAGTAAGGAAGTACCCATTTGCAAGCCAGGAAGACAGTCCTTGTCAAGAACTAATAAACTATCACTCTGATATGGACCTCCCTGGCTCCAGAAGTGTGAGAAAATAAATTTCTGTCACTTTGCTAATAAATTCTAGTCTATGGTATTTTGTTATGGCAGCCCAGATGGACTAAAACAATGAGCAAATTAAAAGTGCTTGGAAAATAGGACAGCTATATGCAAAACAGGGAAACTGGACCACTTTCTTATACCACACACAAACATAAAGTCAAAATGGATTAAAGACCTAAACGTGGAACATGAAGCCATAAAACTACTAAAAGAAAACAGGCAATAATCTCTTGGATGTCAGCCTTAGAAATATATTTATGGCTACGTCTCATAAGGCAAGGGAAACAAAAGCAAAAATTAACTATTGGGACTGCATCAAAATGAACAGCTTTTGCACAGCAAAGGAAACCATCCAGAAGGCTAAAAGACAACCCACTGAATGGGAGAAGATATTTGGAAATAACATATCTGATAAAGATAAATATATAAAGAACCTGTACAACTCAACACCAAAAAAAAAAAAAAAAAAGAATTTAAAAGTAGACAGTAGACATGAACAACATTTCTCCAAAAAAGAAATCCAGATGGCCAAGAGACACAAGAAAAGATGCCCAAACATCAGGAAAACGCGAATCACAACCAAAATGAGATTTCACCCCACACCTGTCTGAAGGGCTAAAATCAAAGCCCAAGAAATGACAACTGTTGAAAAGGATGCAGAGAAAGGGGAAACTCACGCACTGTGGTGGGAATGCAAGCTGGTGCAGCCACTCTGGAGAACAGTGTGTTGGTGTTTAAGAATTTAAAGTTGAACTCTTGTATAATCCAGTAATTCCACTATTGGGAATTACCTACCTGAAGAATATGGAAATACTAACTTGAAAAGATATGTGCATCCCAATGAAGATGGCAGAGGAGTAGCAGACTGAGATGACATCGGGTTGCAGGAGTTCAGCTAGAGAGTTATCAAACCATTCCCAACACCTACAAACCCAATAGGAGATCAAAGAGAAGAATGGCAGAAATTCTAGAAAGAGAAAATCGACCACTTTCTGGAAGGTAGGACGTGTGAAGAAGCGAATGCAAGACAACAGGAAGATAGACCGTGGGGAGAGGGGCCGGCTCCCAGTGAGCGGTGAAGCAACGAAGCAGAAAATCTGAACTTCTAAAAGTCTGCTCCCCTGAGGGACGTGGCTCCAGAGGCTAACTGGTGGGTGGACCCCCGTTGGGGACACTGTGGTCTCGGGTCCCCTGGGGTCAGAGAAAGACCGGGGGTGTCTGAGGATTGCAGAGCTGCCAGGTATCGGTGCAGGGAAGCCAACCACAGAGAAGGAGTTCTCGGCACAGGGTTACCTTAAACTGTGACCCGTGGCACAGTCAGACCACTGCTTTTTGAGCAGGCACCCCACAAGTGGCAGATCCAGGGAGACCCACATTCCTTGGCCGAAGAGCAGAGTTGCAGGAATCTGCTGGGTTTGGAGACTCCAAATGAGGCTGTGCACCAGAGTCAGAAGCACTCGGTCACAGGCCAGGTGAGCTCGGACCCTGGCCGGAGACCAGGGAGACAGAAGGGACTGACCGCTTTTCTCCGAGGGTGCACTGAGGAGTGTGGCCCTGAGTTCTTGGCTCCTCTGGCCGGGGATTAGGAGGCTGCCCTGTTCATTCCCGTCCTCCAGAGCTCTACGGAAAGTGTTCAGGGAACAAAAGCTCTGAGCACGAAACTGAGCAGATTGCTTAGCCTGGCTGCTGGCAAGGGCAGTGCGATTCTGCTTCAGGCAAAGATATTTAGAATCACAGCAACAGGCCCCTCCCCCAGGAGATCAGCAAGAACATCCAGCCGACCAAGCTCACTGATCAAGGAAAACAGTGGAAATCCAGAGGAGGGGAAAGCAAAGCATAGAATTCATGGCTTTCTCCCCAAGATTCTTGAGTCTTGCAAAGTTGATTAAATTTTTAAATTTTTATTTTTTTCTTATTCTAATTTTTTTAACTTTTCCTCTTTCCTCTTATAACATTTTTTAACTAGTTTATCTTAACAATACCTTTCTGAGAAAATCTTTTTAAACCTTCATTATTATAGTCATATTTTATCCTTCATTGTATCTAATTTTATTTTTTGTAAACTTTAGGGTTTTTTCTTCTAAAAAATTTTGGGATACAATTTCTTCTACTAGATCAAAATATACCCTAAATCTAGCACAGGGCTTTGTTCTAGTCTCCAGCCTAAGCAAGTTCTTCCCACTTTCTTTTTCATTCTTTTTCCAACCAACTTAACTTATCAATTCTTTTTTTTAGAATTTTTTAGAATTTTCATTTTTACAGTCATGTTCCATCCCTTCATCGTGTTTACCCTTATTTTTGTATATATATATATGTTTTTCTTTCTTTAAAATTTTGGGAAGTAGTTTCTTGTAAGTGACCAAAATACACCCCAAATCAAATGGGTGGTTCTGTTCTACTCCCCAGTCTAAGATATGTATATATCTTAATTCTTAAATTTTTTAAAATTTCTTTTTACCCCCTATCTTCTCCCCCTGATTTGGGGTCTCTTCTGATTTGGTTAGTGTACATTTTTCTGGGGCCTTTGCCACCCTTTTAGTATTTTATTCTGTTATTCATATATTCTTACCTGGATAAAATGACAAGGTGGAAAACCAACCACAAAAAAGAAAAAATAAATAAAATAAAAGAACAAGAGGCAGTACCATCGGCTAGGGACCTAATCAATACAGATATTGGTAATATGCAAGATCTAGAGTTCAGAATGACAATTCTCAAGGTGCTAGCCGGGCTCAAAAAAGGCATGGAAGATATTAGAGAAAGCCTTTCTGGAGAGATAAAATTCCTTTCTGGAGAAAGAAAAGAACAAAAACCTAACCAAGTTGATATTTTTAAAAAGCTATTAATGAGGTATAATAAAAAGTGGAGGCTCTTACTGCTAGCATAAAGGAGGCAGAAAAAAAGATTAATGGTACAGAAGACCAAATGATGGAGAATAAAGAAGATGAGCAAGAGAGACAAACAACTCCTGGACCATGAAGGGAGAATTTGAGAGATAACTGATACCATAAGATGAAACAGTATTAGAATAATTGGGATTCCATAAAAAGAAGAAAGAGATAGGGGGCAGAAGGTATATTTGAGCGAATTATAGTAGAGAATTTCCCTAATACAGCAAAGGAAACAAGCATCAAAATCCAGGAGGCACAGAAGAACACCCCCCCCCCCGCAAAATCAATAAAAATAGGTCCATAACCCATCATCTAATAATAAAACTTACATATCTTAGTGACAAAGAGAAAATCCTGAAAGCAGCTCAGGACAAGAAGTCTATAACATATAATGGTAGAAATATTAGATTGGCAGCAGATTCATCCACAGAGACCTGGCAAGCCAGAAAGAACTGGCATGATATATTCAGAGCACTATACGAGAAAAACATGCAGCCAAGAATACTATATCCAGTATAGATATATACTGGATAGAAGGAGAGATAAAAAGCTTCCAGGACAAACAAAAACTAACAGAGTTTGTAAACACTAAACCAGCTCTACAGGAAATAGTGAAAGAGGTCCTCTAAGCAAAGACAGAGCCTACAAGTGGTAGATCAGAAAGGAACAGAGACCATATACAGTAACAGTCCCCTTACAGGCAATACAATGGCACTAAATTCACATCTCTCAATAGTTACCCTGAATGTAAATGGTCTAAAAGCCCAAAGCAAGAGCCACAGGGTATCAGAATGGATAAAAAACCAAACCCCATCAATATGCTGTCTACAAGAAATTCATTTTAAACCCAAAGACACCTCCAGATTTAGGGTGAGGGGATGGAAAACAATTTACAATGCTAATGTGCCGCTTCCAGTTGGGAGAAGAATTAGGCACAAACAAGTCAGCTGCAAGAGATTGGGAGCAGGGGACAACAGTCAGAAGATGGCTGCCACGAGCAACTCCACAGTCGCACTTTCATTAGATAGAAACAACGGCCAACAGAAGACCCGATGAAGGTCGAACTTCAGTCACATGTCTTGTGGACAAGCAAGGAGTAGGACCGAGCTAACAGTCGACCAAGCACACTCGGAGGCCTCCTCTAACTCACAGCGGGCACTTCTGGGAAGAGAAAGGAGCGGTAACAGAAAAGGGAAGCAGGCGGTATTTCGTTCCACCCCGAGTTGACCGGGTGTTCCCGACTACCCAGCTTCATGATCGTACATCGTCCTTCTCCCCAAAGACCTGTTGCCAGTATATGTTTTTCTTAAGGCCGTATCTAAATGTGCTTGGCAACTAGTAAAATCCTCCAGGGGCTATAGTTTAAGTAACAAATTGTTCCGAGGGGCAGTAGCACTAATGGACAAGAAAAAAAGGCTGTGGTGGCCATCCTTATATCAGATCAATTAGATTTTAAGCCAAAGACTATAATAAGAGATGAGGAAGGACACTGTATCATACTCAAGAGGTCTGTCCAACAAGAAGATCTAACAATTTTAAATATCTATGCCTCTAAAATGGGAGCAGCCAACTATATAAACCAATTAATAACAAAATCAAAGAAACACATCGACAATAATACAATAATAGTAGGGGACTTTAACACTCCCCTCACTGAAATGGACAGGTCATCTAAGCAAAAGATCAACAAGGAAATAAAGGCCTTAAACGACACACTGGACCAGATGGACATCACAGATCTATTCAGAACATTCCATCCCAAAGCAACAGAATACACATTCTTCTCTAGTGCACACGGAACATTCTCCAGAATAGATCACATCCTGGGTCACAAATCAGATCTCAACTGATATCAAAGGATTGGGATCATTCCCTGCATATTTTCAAACCATGATGCTCTGAGGCTAGAACTCAATCACAAGAGGAAACTTGGAAAAAACTCAAATATATGGAGGCTAAAGAACATCCTTCTAAAGACTGAATGGGTCAACCAGGAAATCAAAGAAGAATTGAAAAAATTCATGGAAACAAACGATAATGAAAACACAACTGTTCAAAACCTGTGGGATAAAACAAAGGCAGTCCTGAGAGGAAAGTATATAGTGATATAAGCCTTTCTCAAGAAACAAGAAAGATCTCAAATACACAACCTAACCCTACACCTAAAGGAGTTGGAGAAAGAACAACAAAGAAAGCCTGAACTCAACAGGAGAAGAGAAATAATAGACATCTGAGCAGAAATCAATGAAATAGAAACCAAAAACAAACAAACAGTAGAACAAATCAATGAAAATAGGAGCTAGTTCTTTGAAAGAATTAGTAAGATTGAAAAACTCTTGGTCAGACTTATCAAAAAGAAAAGAGAAAAGACCCAAATAAATAAAATCATGAATGAAAGAGGAGAGATCACAACCAACACCAAAGAAATACAAACAATTATAAGAACTTATTATGAACAACTCTACGCCAGCAAATTTGACAAACTGGAAGAAATGGTTGCATTCCTAGAGACATATAAACTATCACAACTGAACCAGGAAGACATAGAAAACCTGAACAGACCCATAACCAGTAAGGAGATTGAAGCAGTCATCAAAAATCTCCCAAGAAATAAGAGCCCAGGGCCAGACGGCTTCCTAGGGGAATTCTACCAAACGTTTAAAGAAGAATTAATACCTATTTTCCTGAAACTGTTCCACAAAATAGAAATGAAAGGAAAACTGCCAAGCTCATTTTATGAGGCCAGCATTACCTTGATCCCAAAACCAAAGATCCCACCAAAAAAGAGAATTACAGACCATTATCCTTGATGCACAGATGCAAAAATTCTCACCAAAATACTAGCCAATAGGATCCAACAGTACATTAAAAGGATTATTCACCACTACCAGGTGGTATTTATCCCAGGGCTGCAAGTTTGGTTTAACATCTGCAAATCAATCAATGTGATACAACACATTAATAAAAGAAAGAACAAGAACCATATGATACTCTCAGTAGATACTGAAAAAGCATTTGACAAAGTACAGCATCTCTTTCTGATCAAAACTCTTCAAAGTGTAGGGATAGAGGGTACAAACCTCATATCATCAAAGCCATCTATGGAAAACCCAAAGCGATTATCACTCTCAACAGAGAAAAACTGAGAGCTTTTCCACTAGGGTCAGGAACATGGCAGGGATGTTCATTATCACACCGCTATTCAAAATACTACAAGTACTAGCCTGAGTAATCAGACAACAAAAAGAAATTAAAAGCATCCAAATCGGCAAAGAAGAATCAAACTATCACTCTTTGCAGATGATATGATACTTTATGTGAAAAATCCAAAAGACTCGACTCCAAATCTGCTAGAACTTATACAGGAATTCAGTAAAGTGTCAGGTTATAAAATCAATGCACAGAAATCAGTTGCATTTCTCTACACCAACAACAAGACAGAAGAAAGAGAAATTAAGGAGTCAATCCCATTTACAATTGCACCCAAAACTATAAGATACCTCAGAATAAACTTAACCAAAGAGGCAAAGAATCTGTACTCAGAAAACTATAATGTACTCATGAGAGAAATTGAGGAAGACACAAAGAAATGGAAAAACGTTCCATGCTCATGGATTGGAAGAACAAATTTTGTGAAAATGTCTGTGCTGCCTAAAGCAATCTACACGTTTAATGCAATCCCTATCAAAGTACCATCCTTTTTTTTTTTTTAAAGAAATGGAACAAATAATCCTAAAATTTATATGGAACCAGGAAAGACCTTGAATAGCCAGAGGAATGTTGAAAAAGAAAGCCAAAGTTGGTGGCCTCACAATTTCAGACTTCAAGCTCTATTACAAAGCTGTTATCATCAAGACAGTGTGGTACTGGCACAAAAACAGACACATAGATCAACGGAACAGAACAGAGAGCCCAGAAATAGACCCTCAACTCTATGGTCAACTAATCTTTGACAAAGCAGGAAAGAATGTCTAATGGATAAAAGTCTCTTCAGCATAAATAAAAATCTTTTAAAAAGTGGGGGGGGGGGTTGCCTGGGTGGCTCAGTGGGTTAAGCCTCTGCCTTTGGCTCGGGTCATGATCTCAGGGTCCTGGGATCGAGCCCCATATCGGGCTCTGTGCTTAGCAGGGAGCCTGCTTCTTCCTCTCTCTCTGCCTGCCTCTCTGCCTACTTCTGATCTCTGTCTGTCAAATAAATAAAAATCTTAAAAAAAAAAAGTCTCTTCAGCAAATGGTGTTGGGAAAATTGGACAGCCACATGCAGAAAAATGAAATTGGACCATTTTCTTACACCAAACACAGAAATAGACTCCAAGTGAATGAAAGACCTCAACGTGAGACAGGAATCCATCAAAATCCTTGAGGAGAACACAGGCAGCAAACTCTTCAACCTCAGCCGCAGCAACTTCTTCCTAGAAACATCGCCAAAGGCAAGGGAAGCAAGGGCAAAAATGAACTATTGGGACTTCATCAAGATCAAAAGCTTTTGCACAACAAAGGAAATAGTCAACAAAACCAAAAGACAAATGATGGAATGGGAGAAGATATTTGCAAATGGCATATCAGATAAAGGGCTAGTATCCAAAATCTATAAAGAACTTATCAAACTCAACACCCAAAGAACAAATAATCCAATCAAGAAATGGGCAGAGGACATGAACAGACATTTCTGCAAAGAAGACATCCAGATGGCCAACAGACACATGAAAAAGTGCTCCACATCACTCGGCATCAGGGAAATACAAATCAAAACCACAGTGAGATACCACCTCACACCAGTCAGAATGGCTAAAATCAACAAGTCAGGAAATGACAGATGCTGGCGAGGATGCGGAGAAAGGGGAACCCTCCTACACTGTTGGTGGGAACGCAAGCTGGTGCAGCCACTCTGGAAAACAGCATGGAGGTTCCTTAAAATGTTGAAAATAGAACTGCCCTATGACCCAGCAATTGCACTATTGGGTATTTACCCTAAAGATACAAAGGTAGTGATCCAAAGGGGCACGTGCACCCGAATGTTTATAGCAGCAATGTCCACAATAGCCAAACTATGGAAAGAACCTAGCTGTCCATCAACAGATGAATGGATCAAGAAGATGTGGTATATATACACAATGGAATACTATGCAGCCATCAAAAGAAATGAAATCCTGCCATTTGCGACAACATGGATGGAACTAAAGCATATCATGCTTAGCGAAATAAGTCAAGCGGAGAAAGACAACTATCTTATGATCTCCCTGATATGAGGAAGTGGTGATGCAACATGGAGGCTTAAGTGGGTACAAGAAGAATCAATGAAACAAGATGGGATTGGGAGGGAGACAAACCATAAGTGACTCAATCTCACAAAACAAACTGAGGGTTGCTGGGGGGAGGGGGGTTGGCAGAAGGGGGTGGGATTATGGACATTGGGGAGGGTATGTGCTTTGGTGAGTGCTGTGAAGTGTGTAAACCTGGTGATTCACAGACCTGTACCCCTGGGGATAAAAATATATGTTTATAAAAATTAAAAATTAAAAAAAAATAAAAATATAATAAAAATTTTAAAAAAAGAAAGAGAAAGAAAGAAAGAAAGAAAGAAAGAAAAGAATTCTTTGACTTGTGTAGTAGTGAATTGGCATTAATAGACCTAACACATGCATGATTATAGTCATTTCTGCGAATCGACAAGCATACATTTTACATCTCCTCTCCTTCATTACCGCACTGCGTACATAATCCACCACGGTACTAGTCAAAGTGCCAAAGGACACAGATTAAACCACCCATGAGTAACTTAGCATTCACCCACCGTGGTCAGAATCTTGAAATAAATATTTTGTCGTTAAATGAGGAAATAGATCTTTTTCAGATGCTCTATTTTGACAAAACTTCCTTAAAATATTTCAGAAAACTTCAGATATTTCCCTATAAAGTTTTAGAATAAGTCTTACACATGTTAAAATGGGAAGCACATTTAATAACTGTGAATACAAGAACGGGCAAAAATTGGATTTTACATAAAAATATTAATTTATTTTCCCTTTACTATTACTTGGTTTTCAAAAATAACCAAGGAACGCTATATAAATGAATAAGTGAATAAATAATACAAAGTAAATTAGTTATTTTCTCTTCTGTATTAAGCCAGCGCTGTCCCTTCTTAGGGGCGTGCGCGCCCGCAGGAGACTCGGATCTGCGGCGCCGGCGCGGGCAGGCACAGTTCTGGGACACCGGCCCGCGGCCGCCAGTTTCCTGAACCGGGACACAGAGAATCCCGCGCAGCTTAACACGGGGACATGGGAGCCTTGGAGGTAAAATTCTCAGTTCTTTAATCCTCAGGCTTTTCTCAACTAAAAAATAAAGAGGCAAATCAAGGGTCGGCGGAACTCACCGGCGCCCGGGAGACCAGGAAGGAAAAACCCCCAACACAACTCGACACGACTCGACACGACTCGACGCGACACAACTCAACACAACTCAACACAGCGCACCCCGAAGGCGGAGCGCGCGGTCAGACGCGGCAGCTCCGGGGGCAGGCGGTCCGTCTAGACCCTCTCTGAGGAGAGGAGGCTCTGCAGACCGCGGGGCGCGGCCGGGACTCCGGGCAGGTGGACCCCTCGGTGCGCCCGCGGCCCTCCCCCGCGCGGCCGGCGGCCCTGCCCAGGGCGCTGCTGTCGGGGGCGGCCCGGGCGTGGCGCGCGGCTCGGGGAGCGCAGCCCACGCCCGGGAGCAGCGCTAAGGGCCGCCGGGGGACCGGCCCGCGCAGCTCCGCAGGTCTCCGCAGGCCCCCGGGGCTCCGCTCCGCAGCTCCTCGTCCGCGTCTCCACGGAGGCTGGCGCTCAGGGGAGAGGCTGCCTTGGTGACCCTGCCGGCACGTCCATGGCGACGACAGAACAACCCGACTTCGCAGCGCAGCGGCCGCGCATCCTTTGTGTTCCCGCGCAACGCCGTTCCGTCACCGCAAAGCGAGCTCTCGGCCACCGCGGCCCTTAAGGAGAGCCTCGGAGAAGAGGAACGTGGGGAGGACCACGGGCTCGGGGACGGTTTCCTCCACGTGCGCTGGCCGGGCCTTTTTGGAAATGTTCAACTCCTTTCGCTTGGTCCCCTGAGAAGGGACAGGAGACTGACTTTCAAAGACGAGTTGCTTGTCCTGTGCTCAGCCTCGCGGTCGCACTCCAGCTGTAGTCCGACGAGACGCACAGTTTTCGGTTATTTTAAATAATTTTAAGCTAACAGCTGATGGAGGTGTAAGGAACCTAATGATAAGAGACAGACTGGAAGGCGCGGAATTGAACGTCTTAGCGGCCTCTGGCAGAAAGCCTCACCAAGCTTCGTGAGCGCCTGCAGGTCTCTGCGTGACCGAGGCGGGCTGCTTCCACACGGCTGCCCCTGGGTTCAGATGAGCCCAGTTCTGGAAACTAGAACAGAAAAAGGAAACATGTTTCAGCTGAAAACTTTAGCACCCGGAGGAGACAATGTACTTGCACTAAAATATAGCCAGAACGGAAAGAAATAGCCACTTACTTCAGAGGAACTGGTACAGACCCATGATTTTTATGAAGAAAGATTTGTCCTGGGCCAGAGACTCCCATGTCTCTTCCTGCTGCTGCCAGACAAGCTAGAGGTAGGTGCCCTCAGAGCAGAAGCAGCCCTTCAGTTAAAAGAGCACTCCGACAAGTGTACTTACGCAGGAACTCCCCCTGTGTGCTCACGGCCGTGTGCGCGGACGGGCATTTCCACCTGTGAGCAGAGGAGTTCCTGAGGAAAGAGCAAATCCGGGTGGGGGCCTGCAGAGCGTTGACAAAACGACTCTGTCCTGCGTCACTTCCTCCTCCGTTCCAGAGCAAACGGCGCCACAGCACCGGTGGGCTGAAGAAGTAAGAGAACAAAACAACAACAAAAGGAAAGAAAAGAAAAGACAACAGAAAGCAACTGCATAAACCTGGAAAGAGGTCATGAAAAAAGCGGGGGCATGTAGCCAGAACGAAAGAAAAACACTGTTTTCTGAGTGAAAAAGAAACAGGGTAATAAAGATGAAATCAGACGTCTACCCTTTCCACCTTAATAAAAACAATTAAAAATTTGATCCTTTTAAAGATTTTATTTATTTATTTGAGAGACAAAGATCACAAGTAGACAGAGAGAAGAGGGGAAGCAGGCTCCCCGCCGAGCAGAGAGCCCGAGTCGGGGCTCGATCCCGGGACCCTGAGATCATGACCTGAGCCAAAGGCAGAGGCTTTAACCCACTGAGCCACCCAGGCGCTTCCCCAAATTTAATCCTTTTAGTCCCCTCTGGAAATTGGCATCGTGCCTTACACATAAGTATATATTAATTTTCTTGGTCGTCTGGGTATGATCCGCATAGTGCATATTGAGTTGAATTTGTGCTCCCCTTAAACTGAAGAAAGGAAACACAGCAGCGCACACCTCCTCTGTGGAAAGCAGGGTCCGGCCGCAGGGAAGCTGATTAGAGCACTTCCTCGTGAGAACAGCTGCCATGGGACCTCGAACAATGCCAGCTATTACTTTTCCTCAGAGTTTTGACTACTCCTGGCTCTAACTTGGTAGAAGTGTGTGGTGTTGAGAGAGATTTAACTGAAAAATTCCGTTCTTGTTTGTAGATCTCTAGATCTACAAATGTCAGTGGGAAGAGAAAGCCGTCCTCATCGTAAGGGCTGGATGTGCTCCAGACTGGACGGACATTCCTTCCCGCGGCGTGAGGGGGACGGGGATGGACGCCTTCCCCACGTTCTCAGGACTTGGGTGCTAGAGATCCCCGCTCCGGGGGCTGGGCAGAAACCACACCCCTTCCCCTGCCCACATCCCTGCATGCACACTGGCCCCCGATTTGCTCAGACAATATACTCACGTCCACTAGCCATCAGGGAGGTGACCAGCTGGGCAAACCGGCTTCAAGCAAATACGTTTCTCGTGAGTAACACATGCAGCAGAGAACTGAGGCCTGCCGGTCTCACTGCTCTCAACCTCCTGATGTAGATCCTTTATACACACGAGATGATCTGATTTTCCCAGAGATGTAGCAGGAAGGGAACGAGGCAAAGTCTCTCAGGCTTGCCTTACACCCTCTTCCCCTTTCACGGCTAGAAAGAGGAAATGGGGTAGGACCGGCCGGCAGGCAAAACCACGGGTGCTGTCCCCATGTCTCTGTATCTTGGATAAGGAGGGCCGAGCCCGTAGGAATATAGGGTCTGGAGCAGGGACAGCCACCAGTTCTGTGAATGTGTCACCTAAGGAACTATTTCGGGCCACATGGCGTGCCAGGGGGTATATTCATTCGAAACCAAAACAGGCATAGCTAATCCACTCTCCCAGCAACGGCGCAGCGGGCTGCGGGGACTGCCGGGCCATTATTCCCTCCAGCGGGGCATGAAAATAGAGGCGGAGTGTACCAGGAGGTTTGTTTAATGGCTACAGTCAGGGCTCCTGTAACCAAGACTCACACGGAATCAAAAGGGGGAATTCTTCACAGTACTCGGAAAGAGTGCCTTCAGCAGACAAGATCTCCTAATGTGACACCCGTACACGCCGAGATTTTATTCCTATGTCTTTGGTGAATCCACTACAGAGTCATTTCCAGGGCCAAGTATATCTGCTAAACACTCCTTTCACTCTGATGACTTTCAATTGAAGGACTTGAAATTTCACTTTACCCAAGTACTTCACCATGCATGATTTCCTTGTAAAACACATCACTTGACAAGAACACGGTTTGGGAGAGAAAGTGTTTCTGGTTCTGCATCCTTGCGGACAAAACCATGTATGGGCCTCAGCCACACACTCTGATAACAGGCTTGTACAATGTCCAGACCCTACAAAGGGAACAGAAGGAAAGTTCTGGTTAGGACGAGGGTGTGCTCAGGGGATCGGCAACCGTGAGTAGCTATAAAAAGCCAGCTTCTTATTTGATCTCTTCTGAGAAAGGAATACAAGAACCTTCATCATCAGAAGATAGTCAGGTCAAATAGGGGAATTTATTTCTATTTCATGTTGTTACATTGAAAAACATTTAGAAAATATTACCTGAAATGAAACAACGAATATTTACCCATTTTGTGACTAGTGTAGTTTAATGCTAGCGCCTTCCTTTATAGACACGGCATTCAGCAGACTACGCCTTGTACGAGCTGGGTTGAAAATGCTTGGCTTTTCTGAAATCAGTGCAGTAGTAATTAGTACAGTGTACCAATAAGAAGCCTTATGTTCATTTTGATACTTCATCAGGCGTGTTATGGAATCTAAGTTCAGTTGTTAGAATTATTATTCTATGGGGGAAAACGTGATTTTGTTTTCTAATCTGCACAGAATTATGTATCTTCATGCAGTGATTTCAAAATTTTTGTAATGAGGAACGCCTGTCTGGTTCAGTCAGTGCAGCATGTGACTCTTGATCTCAGGGTTATGAGTCTGAGCCCCACATTGGGTGTAGAGATTACTTAAAAAATAAAATCTTTAAATTTTTGTAATGATGTCTGATAATACCATTTTTTAGATGAGTGCTAAAATTAATTACTGCTCTTTTTCCAATGAAAATGATTGAAATTCTGCATTTTCCAGGGAAAGAAGCGAGCACTAAAATACTTTGTTGACCTTTGTGATTTTGTAAGACACAGATTATATTGTTTTTAAAGTACTTTTTAAACACTTGCCCTGAAACTATTACATAGATTTAAACCTTTGGTCCAGAGGCACCCGGGAGGCTCAGTCGTCACCTGCCTTCCGCTCAGGTCATGATCCCAGGAGCCTGAGAGCCTGCTTCTCCCTCTCCCATTCCTCAGGCCTGTGTTCCCTCTCTCACTGTCTCTCTCTGTCACATAAATAAATAAAATCTTTAAAGGGTGAAAAAATAAAACGTTGGTTCTAATCTTTTTTAAATTACCAAAAAATTGCCTTATTAAAATTAACAGATGTGAACCTCATGTCTGAACACGGGTTTTATTTTAGGGGCTATCTTCACATCCAGACAAAGGCGGGATCGTCAGAAGCAGGAGTAAAGCGCTCCTTGCAGCTGGCTGGGAGTCGCAGCCTTGTTCCCCACAGGATCCCCCTGGGTCTGTCCTGGGAGATGAGGTCTGAGAGCGGGGCAGTCAGTCCACAGAACCCAGACCTCAGTGGGTGAATGCAGAAGGAGCGGGCTTGACGGCGGAACCGCACGATTAGGAGGTCTCCACAAGGCGTGAAGTCTCCTAAACGTGGGGCTGTATGTGTGAGTCATCTCAGTGACGGTGAGGAAAGCATAGCCAAGAGACAGTTGAAAGAAAAAAAGTTTTCTCCTCTCTCTCCTTTCCCAGGAAGGGCACAACAGGAAATTCCGTTCGTTTTCTTACTAGGTTTTAGTAGGCAGTTTGTGTACTCCCTGAGACTGAGATCGAGGAAACTTGGTAGGTGAACAGGGCAATCTGAGTGAGCCTCCCTGGGAATGGCGTCCCGGGAGACTCTGGCCGCCATTGTGTCCTGGGCCTAGCACAGACACACACGCACATCTTCTCGGACCCAGCAAATCTCGGACAGCCACGCAGCCCCCGCACACCCTGGGCCACCCCGCCCCAAACCCCAGCTCCCTGGCATCCCAGATCTTGCAGTGAATGAGAGCAGCTAGCACAGAGAATGAGATAAAAACAAATTTCCTATTCAATTTCAGTCTCATTTTTATAAAATCATAAATTAAGTATATTGCACAAGGACTTTTATTCATGAAATACACCTGCTCAGCATAAAGTTATATTAACTAAAGGCTCATTGAGTGCCTGCCCAAGATCACTTCTCCGGCTCCAGCCATTAACAAAGAACAATGATCTCTAGATGTTCCCTTGGGTGTTCAGTAACTGTCCTGTGTTGCCATTGGTTCGCCTAAAGGCCATGAACACACACCATTCACAGTAACTCCCACAAGTAGAAAACATATCAGTACAAATGGGTTTGCTAATTTGAGAATCTGCTTGAGCCATTGGTAAAATAATAAATTTAAGTCAGTAAGTCCAAAACACATTTTTTCCCCTATCTGTGTCGATGATGCCAGCCACGAAAGACGATGCATTGCTGATTTGGAATGCCACTGTACGGAAGTAAAAGGAAATTTCCGTATGAAAGTGAACTCCAAAAGTTGGAGAGGAATTCCCTTATTAACTTAATTGGTTCCAGTAATAAAATGCAATATCATGAAATGTCTTCTGTTATGTTGAATTCTACTCAAATATAACATTAGATTCAGAACAAAGTCTCTACACAGGATTTCAAAAGTAATGGGGCTCTAAAAAAAAATAATCTTCCGTCAAACATCACTCCCAATACACCACCACCTATCAAGACAACAGTGGAAAAAATGGTGAGGACATTCCCAGCTGCTTAATGCAGACAGCAGAGTCCGTCTTCTACCCTCTACAATGATAAATGCCCTAAAATCTTTATTTCCCTTTTTAAGGCAACTTAACACCCAGAAATAAAACCCTAAGGTTTGCAAGAATCTATCATGTAATTTGAATCAATCCATTGTGAGTTTAAAGTCATTTAAAGTAGTAAGTAAGTACTTCTCTGTACTTGTGGTACTACTCATTCATCTACATATATTCTAGTCTTATTGAGACATAGGAAGAAGTTAGCAGCTATACCAAGAATTTTATTTTATTTTGTTTAAGATTTTACTTATTTATTTGAGAGAGAACAAGCACAAGCAGGGAGAGCAGCAGGCCGAGGGAGAGGGAGAAGCAGGATCCCCGCAGAGAGGGGGACCCCGGGATCATGACCTAAGCGAAGGCAGCCGCTTAACCAACTGAGCCACCCAGGGGCCCGATTTAAGAATTTTAACCAGAAATCAGGAAAGGCAAATACTAGGGTTAGAGCAGCTAGCCTATTGAAACCAGCTTCCCACGGTGTCTTGTTGAAGTTAGCAGAAATGGGGCTCCCGTGCCTTAGGAAACACGTTCATGGTCTTTTGACACGCAGGCCAGAGCCCCCAGGGATGAGACTTCTCAAGGCGAGTCTCGTCTCAGTGAAGAGACCCTTTCCTCATGTCCTCTCATGTTCGACAAACCAAACCACTCAAAATCCTGCGGAGGGCTTACCTTCCACAGCAGAAAAACAAGGGTGGGGGGGGAAAATCACTTCTGTTGTGTTTTTAAGTTAATTTAAGCAAAATAAGGATTTAATTTTGCTGTGCTTGGTATGCCAATGTTTAACCTTTAATTTAGCTCTAGGAGATTTGCTTTGCATTAATTATACAGTGACAAGGAATTCAACACAAAGAAATCCCCTGTCTCCCGCTTCTTCCTGGGTTCTGTAAAGGTGCTTCTAGCTAAAGAGCTTAGTCATTTCAGTGAGAAAATGAAATCTACAGGGATTAATAAGGAAATACCATTTTGTCTATTTAGCACCTTTTAAATGAATAAGTCTTTGATAAGCATTTATTATTTCCCAATAATTCCAAGAGCAGCTGTTTATCAGGTACCTAGTATGTCAGGAACATGCACAAGTTACATGCATGAGTCACCCATACACTGGTACCATACACGGGCTGCATAGCTTGTCCCGGGCTCAGAGCATGGTGTGATGCGACAGTAGCCTTCCATGGCGGGTCCTGAGCTGTGCTCGGAATTACAGTCCTCCAGGTGAGAGAGTCAAATCAAACCCAGATACTGTTTTCTCAAAGTCTGTCTGAGCTCAAACTAGCATTCTCCCTGTGTCTGTGATGGGTCCTCATGCTCTCTGTGCATGCTAACAGTCAGGATTTTAAAGAATAAAGTCCAGTTTTGCCACTAACAATTTTGAATATGCTTATGAACGTGGTTTCTGGTTCCCCATGAACGGAGTCTGGCACTCACCACTCCATCCTAACAATAAGTAAATGCTAACCTGAGAGAAAAATTGGCGACTCTCCTAGGATCTGTAGGGGGAGAGGACACTGGGCAAATACCCACTGACAGCCCATGCTATTCCAACTAACAGCCATCCTGTTCCAACTAAAAGAGTAGAGGAAAAAATACTAAAAAGCAGCACTTGTAAGGTTCACAGTCTGGAGGTCCAGGCCCAGCCAAGACCCAGATGTGGCCTTCGGCGTAACACTTCCCTCCCCCACCTCAGCACATGACTAACAGCTCCTTTTACCCTGTACATCAGGTCTGGTCACCAGGAAAAAATGAAAAGCCACACTAAAAGGCAAAACACAAAAACACAATGTGAAGAGACAAAAAGTATCAAAATTAGCTATGGCAGAAATGTTGGAATTATCAGTCTGGAAATTTAAAACAACTATGTTAACGGATCAAAAAGACAGCACTCAAGAATAGACAGGGAAAGTAAGCAGAGAGACAGAGGCCTAAGAAAGAACCAAAAAGAAAAACTGGACGCCAAAGACTGTAACAGAAATGAAGACTGCCTTGGGTCGGCTTATTAACAGACTGGACATTGGTGAGCAAAGGCCTCCGAGCTTGAGGACCCGTTGATAGAAACCTTCCAATCTGAAAATCCAGACGCCAAGGATAGGAGACAGCTAGAAGAGTATAATATGTGTATCATGGGGATGCCAGAGCGGAAAAAGAGAAAGGAACAAAACAAATATTGAAAACAAGCACAAAGAATTTCCCCTAATTAATGACAGACCCCCAAACCACGAGTGCAGGAAGCTCAAAGAACATCAAGCAGGATAAATGCCCCCCCCCCCAAGAAAAAGGAAAGAAAAGAAAAGAAAAAAGAAGAAAAAAAACACAACTATGCAACCATGTCTAAGCACATCATTTTCCAACTATGGAAAATCAAAGATAAAGAAAAACCACGAGAAAAGCAAGAGATGGGGCAGGGGTGGGGGAACACCTTTCCTGCGAGGGAGGGAAAGCAGAAATCACATCAGACGTCTCAAAAGGCGTGCGAGCAAGAAGAGAGGGGTGAAATATTTAAAGTATGAGAGGAAAACCTACCCATCTAGAATTCTCTGCCCTGTGAAATTATCCTTCAAAGGTGAAGAAGAAATAAAGACTTTCTCACACAGACAAAAACTGAGCATTTTTGTTGCCAGAGATCTGCCTTGCAAGAAATGTTAAAAGAAGTTTTTTAGAGAGACAGAAAACAATACACTAATATATAATTATAATATTAGATAATCCATTATAATACATAATATATTAATATATTAATAATATATAATGTGTGATGATAAAATAACAATAAATGTTAATATATAATACACAATATATTTTATATATTACTTTATAACATATTTTAATATAAAATATAATAATAATAATAAATCAAATGTTAGAAATTCAGCTTTACATAAAGAAAGGAACAGGATCAGATGAGAGAAAGAGTAAGAGAAGGTAAGATAAAACCTTTTATTTTTCTTATTCTTAATCTAATAGATAACAGTTTATTCAAAATATTAATAGTAAGAAGGTATTTGCTTATGTGTGCTTAAGGTAGTCTATATACATATGTTTATGTGTGCTTACATGTAAGTGAAATGAATGGCAGCAAAGGGGTGGGAGAGAGAAATTAGGATTATTTTGTTATTATAAGGTACTCACACTACCTGTCTAGTGTTATTTAAAAGTAGAATGGGGTTCGTTATAAATGCATATTGTAAACTGTAGAGCAACCACTACAAAAAAGCCAATAAAAAAAGTACACTTGATATGCTAATAAAGGAAAGAAAATAAGATCATATAAAATGTGCAGTTAAAACATTTTTTTAACATTTTATTTATTCATTCGACAGACAGAGCACAAGTAGACAGAGAGAGAGGAGGAAGCAGGCTCCCTGCTGAGCAGAGAGCCCGATACGGGACTCGATCCCAGGACCTTGAGACCATGACCTGAGCCCAAGGCAGAGGTTTAACCCACTGAGCCGCCCAGGCGCCCAAAACTTCTTTTTTTTTTTTTTTTTAAGTAGAAAAAGAAGAGAAGAGAAAAATAGGAACAGAGAACACGGGCCACACACAGAAAGCGGTAAAGAATATGGAAGAGATTCATCCAACCATTTTGGACACCTGGGTGGCTCAGTGGGTTACAGCCTCTGCCTTCGGCTCAGGTCATGATCTCAGGGTCCTGGGATCGAGCCCGCATCGGGCTCTCTGCTCAGCGGGGAGCCTGCTTCCCCCTCTCTCTCTGCCTGCCTCTCTGCCTGCTTGTGACCTCTCTCTGTGTGTCAAACAAATAGATACAAATCTTTAAAAAATGATCACTTTAAGAGTCAATGGTCTAAACACACCAATTCAAAGACCGAGAACGTCAGAGAGGATTAAAAAGCAAGACCGACGGATGCGTCGTCTTTAGAAACCCACTGTGCAATATAAAGATGCAGAAGACTCGGGGGTAAGGCGATGGAAAGACCCAGGGGACCGCGCAGGGGGCGCCGAGGAAGCAGGAGCGGCCGCGCGAACGCGCAGCGAGCGAGAACCGTCGTCGGGGCGAGGGGGGCATCGCGCAGCCACGAAGGAGTCGGTTCTCCGGGAAGCCAGCGGTCCTCGCCGTGTCCCAGCTAAGGGGAGGGCATCGCGGCGCGGGGCGGACACCCACGGGCCGGCGGGAGGGACGCAGCCTGCGAGCCCCCACTTCAGGCCACTCCAGCGGGCGCAGCCGAGCCCCCGCGCGGTGCCCACGGGCGGGATCCCGCCGGCCTCCGCCTCGCGCAGGAGACCCTGGAGCGGCCCAGGTGCGCTCCGTGCGGGCCGCTGCCACGCAGGTGTTTCCGGAAGGACCCGGCCGTCACGTGCGGTTTTTCTCTGGGATTTTCTTACCTTTTTCTCTTCTCTAGCTAAATGTCCGGCAAGAACACAGTGTTCAGTAGTTAGAATCCACGAACGACGTGTTACTGACCGTGTATGTAATCGGTGAGGCTTCTGGTCAACAGGGGGCTGTTGGTGGTGAACCTTATGGGGGGTCAAAAGCAGATTTTCCCATTGTACAGGGGGTCAGTGCCCGTGAGGGTTTGAGGCTCAGCGGTCTGTCATCCCACAGCCGCAGAAAACACCTTCTTCTCTAGCTCATACATAGCTTTCACCCCAATACACCAGGCTCTGGGCCAAACGACACACTTCTAAATGACACATGCGGCAAAGAACAAATCTCAGGAAATATTTTTAAATGTTTTGAACTAAATGAGAATGAAAACACAACTTATCAGAATCTGTATTTGCTGTAAAAGCAGTGCTTGAAGAAAACATCTTAGCACTGAATGCGTATCATAGGAAAGAAGAGCGATCTGAACTCAGGCCTCCACTTTAGGAAACCAGTCTTATGACGGCAAAAAATACAAAGATTTTCATATTTAAATGTCATATATATTGTCCCTGTGAAGAAATAATATATATCACTCTGTAAATATATTATTTATATATCTACATTTATATGTGTATAGATGATGGGTTATGGACGCTACGTATATACAAGTATATACTCAGTATCCGTGTTATTTACATAACTGCCATCTTAATCACGCTTTAGTGGACAGAAAGGGATATTATTTTCCATTGTTCAAATAGTGGAGAACAGACATATGAATAAAACAAAATGTCTATTAGAAGTAATGGCAAAATAAATGGATTGCTATTTTTTTTTATGTTTTTATCTGCAAAATAGCAAAGTCTTGACTCGAAATGAATCAGGAAGAGTCCCGAGTCCCCTTTACCAAACATCACTCCAGAATCTTGTATCCCTGTCGACAATAGATTATTCTCAAACACGTTAAACGGTTATTTGTGAAGTAAGGACACTAACCAGTAGGAACTGCCCACACCAGTCCGGCTTCCGCGGTGAGAATGTCCGGTGCAGGTCAACAATAAGGAGCCGGTGCCGCGGCTGCACACCTGTTATTTGACCTCAGCAACTGTTCGCAAAGGAGGGCTTGCCCTGCCACCAGAACCCTTCCTTCCTTCTCATCCGGACACCGCACAACCAGTTTCCTCCCTCACTGCACAGACAGGAAGGAGCAGATGTACACGGGATAAAGGAAAGAGGGGGAGAGGGAGGAAAAACAAATCTCTAGTCTCAAAATATTCTGTAGAATTCAAATATCAGGTGACAGCACTCTTCCTATTTTTCTCTGGGATGAAGAGCGCTATTCTTACGTCGACCTTTAAGAGTTTAATAGGGATGAAGGAGGAGCGTCTGCGTGGCTCAGTGGGTTGAGCGTCTGCCTCGGCCCAGGTCCTGATCCTGGGGTCCTGGGATTCTGTCCCTCACCCTGCTCGTGCTCGCTCACTCTCTCAGGTAAACAAAATCCTTAGGGAAAAAAGGGAGATGAAGAAAACATGATTTTAATGAATTTCCTTAGTTTGTTTATGTGTGATGCAGATACACTAAGTTATTTCTGACTCTCCCTTCATTTAAAAGTTAGCATTCTTTCTTGGTCTTATTTCAAATTTTAACAATTCTTTACATTACAGGTAACAATGGAAAAGAAATTGGCAAACCATGTAGATTCTGAAGCAAATTCGCTAGCATAAAAATGGGATATCCCACAGAATTGCACATAAAGAAAGTGATTTTATGAAAGTAGCAATAATAAAAATATTTCAGTTAAAATTAGAATTTAAAAACTTGTCATCCAGACTAAATTTTTAATGCTTTCATAAAAGGATTATTATTAAAAGAACATAATAGTCGTGACTCTCACACCTGCCTCAATCTGGGATTCCTTCCCCTTGTCCATCATCATCAACCTGTTCTTGCCAGAATGGAGTCCGAGCACCCTAGTCTTCTTAAAGGAAAGAATAAATGAAATAACCAAGATGGGCTGAATTGTCTATTTTATGGTCCTATAGAGTAGATGGTCAAAGGCGACAATTTTTTTTTTCACTTTGATTGACTCGCTTGAGTCATTTTGGGTTTCTTTTTCCTTGTTTCTTGTAAAGTTTCTTGCATGTCAAAAAGCCCTCACTTAATGAAGGTGCATCTTTTATTTGAAAATTTTAATCTTTTGTTCAGATGGAGAGAATAGAAATTTAAATGCAAGGCAGAGAGGGGTGTGTCTGTGCGCATGTGTGGCATTACAGGTAAGTACTGACGGATACATTAGAAATGATACCTGAACAGTCCACACTTCAGAACCTATCAGTAGATGATCGGAACTAAAGTTTGTCTCGGGTTACTTGTCACCTCTGAGTCCAGGCAAGACATTTTGTCTTTCTAGACCCCAGTCTCCTCCCGAGGACGACGCGAGTCGTGAAGTCCGGAGCTGTTTGGGACAAGAGGAGCGCGTGCAGTGAAGGGCAGCTCATTCCCCACTGCACAGAGCTCAGGGTGTTTTAATTTGGTGAATAAAGGTCCTTATGGTGCCACAAACAACCAAGATCATATTTATAGAAGACCTGAACTTGGTGACTACAATTCCTCACCATCACATAGAGACTTTCTGACGTTCATGAGATGTATGAGCACTCTCTTCTAATTGGCCGCAACCCCTTGTGTTGGGTTACCATTTCCCTAAAGGGCACGTTTATGTCTGGCTTCACTTTGACTTCTGTTTCTCAAAAGTCCCAATCAGGGAATCTGAAGACAATGCTATCCGGTTAAACAATATGAAAGTGTTAATATTCAGTGTCTTTGGCTGAGAAAAATGGGTTCAATTTAATATTACTATGAACAGTAGAGCTGTTCTTATTTGACAGAATAAATGTATCCATAGAAATTCTCGTTGAAAAGAAATGTTCTGTTAAGTGCCTTATATGCGATTTTTGAGCGTAGTCTCATTATCGCTAAATACCATTGACAGCAATACAGCAAATATTCTAACATCAAATATTATATTTTCAGAGCAATTTTTAATTGAATAAAGGATCCAGAAAGTAAAAATATAAAAAGGAAAAGTAAATCGTACATTATTTTATTTTTCAGAAATTAACATATTTAGTGACTTATCTGGTCTTTTTTTTTTAAAGATTTTATTTATTTATTTGACAGAGAGAGATCACAAGTAGGCAGAGAGGCAGGCAGAGAGAGATAGAGGAGGAAGCAGGCTCCCTGCTGAGCAGAGAGCCCGATGTGGGACTCGATCCCAGGACCCTGAGATCATGACCTGAGCTGAAGGCAGCAGCTTAACCCACTGAGCCACTCAGGCGCCCGTTATCTGGTCTTTTTTAATAATATGTATGTTTATTTTTATATGCTGTGATCATTTTCTCTAATGTATACCTAGTTTTTTGTTTAACATTAAAAAACCCTTCAGCAATAATTTCTTTAATGGTTACATAAACCCTATCTAGGAATAAATCCTTTTGTAGCCTAGTCATTAGTGTGTGTGTGTGTCTTGCTGATGTAATAGTCTGTCCACACAGAGGATGCACAGAAACTCCTGGTTAGATACTAAATAGAATCAACACTTCTTACAACCAACAGCGAGCGCTGATTTCAGGGACACGTTTCCCTCGGTGGAGGTACACGCCTCGGCCTTCGCATGAGTACGCGGCACCCCCGTAAGAAATTCTGTCCCTGTCCCCTCGTGTCCCGCGTCTGTCGACTGGTCACTCTCTCTCAGCAAGTGTCCTTTAACTGAAGATGCAGGCGCCAGAAGTCGCGAGCACACGCGCGCCGGGTGTCGTGTCCCTGCCGGTCTGCTCTGCCCGACTCTCCCGGAGCCGGAAATGCCGTCGAGGAGAAGCCGCGCTGCCCCGAGCGGCGGCCCCCGGGGCCAGAGCACAGCCCGGAGAAGCGGCCGGGCTCGCGCGGCGGCCGTCGGGGGACGCAGGTCCCCGCGTGGGAAGCCGCGAGCGCGGGAAGGAGCCGGGCCGCTGCGCTGGGACCGGGCCCCCTTGGGCAGCCGCGGACGCCGCGACCTGCCCCTCTGGCTCCCCGTCGCCCTGTCCCCGCTCCGGGGGTGGACGGCTGCGCGGGACCCCGCGAGCCCTGGGGCGCTGGCGCGTCGTCCGGGCTGTCCCGGGGCCGCGGCTCCGGCTTCCGTGGGCCGTGGGCTCCCCGCCGCGGCCGAGGAGGACGCGGAGGGCCGCTGAGCCGTCAGCACGTGCACGACCCAAGTTCCCGCGTGTGGCGAGTTGTGGCCTCTCAGGTGCCCGTTCCCCAAGGGCTCCCCGCGCTGCTCGCCGGTCCGCGGGCGTCACCGAACTGAACCCCGCGTCCACATAACCCCGCTTTCAGTTTTACGTCCAGTTGCGCGAAGACGAAGGGACCCTCCTCCACGGAGAACCGGGCTCCTCCGGAGAGAGAAACGCCTCCCGGGGAACGCGCGGGGACGCCGGAGATGAGTCCTGGGACACGACTTCGTGCGGGAAGAGGGGAGGCCCACCACCACCCCACGACCGCCGCGGGGCCGCTGCAGGCAGAGAAGCGGAGAGCTCACGTCCTGGGCACCCCCACGCCCGAGGGTGGACCCGCCGAGCTGTCCCCACAAACCCGAGCCCGCGGAGAAGACCATTTCTGTGGCGTGCAGCCCGGGGGGAGGCCTCCTGCTCACAGGCGCGTGGGGTTAGCTGTCCTGGCCCACCATCCGTGAGACCCCGACCCTCAGCCAGCGTGGGCAAGGGCAGGGTTTCCTGCCTTGATGCCAGCCCGTGCCCTGAAACCCTTTCCAGCAGGCTGGCGCAGCAGGGGACTAACTCTCGTCCCCCCCCTAAGGTGACAAGGTGTTGCAGCGTGTCCCCGGGGGGGTGGGGGTGGGGGGGAGAAACAAGGGGCTTTCCCTGGTCTATCAAACGGGCGTGAAGAAGAGGCGGAGGCCCTACCTGCAGCCCTACCTGCTGCGGCCTGTGCCGGGCTGAAATCACGCAGACCCAGGCGGAGGGGCCGCCAGAAGGTGGGGAGAGACACGAGGCCGGGGTGAAGAGAAGGGCGCATGAACCAGAAAAAGCACCTGCTGCGGGAGTAGCCGGGAAGGGTCCTCGACCGCGCGGGTGGGAGCAGGCGGGGGCCGCGGCCTTCCAGGAACAGGCTGGGGACCGCACCTCCGGGCAGTTCTCTGCAGAACTGTAGCTCTCACGGGAAGTTTCAAGTCAAGTTAGTAAAGCTTCCTCACTTGCCAAGGAAACACTGATGCCTGGAGATGTTGCCTTTTGCCAAAATTACGCAAGGACTCAGAGGCCTGTTCGGGAGTGTGGTTGCTGGGACCAGCGCGGGCTGAGAAGGAAAATTCTTCTGCTGCGGTTGTGGCAAGTGGCACGTCCGGAACAGGGTTAATCCCCGGGATCTGCCCACGGCTGGGCTGCGGCAGCTGTAGGTGAGGAACGGGGAGACGCATCCGGGACTCACGGCCTCCCTCTGTCCTCCGGGCTCTCGGCTTCTCCTGTGTGCCCATGTGGAGGTCATGCTGACAGGGAAGCCTATTCCGCAATCTTTAACCCATTTATCACCAGTGTTTACCTAGTAGAGTGGGTATTACTATCCCATTTTACAGGTGGTAGTAGTGACAGTAGCTATGAACTGTGGAGCAGTTTTTCTGGTCGGCGTCGTTATGGGGATAACACATTTGTGTTCTCTCTGTGACTCAGTGAAATCGGGCAATGGTACCAGTCCTCTTTTACAGATGACGGACGTGAGACACGAGTTCCTTGTTCAAGGTCGGCTGCTAGAGAATGCCGCAGTCAGGATTCTAATCCAAGCAACCTGACATGGGCACTCCGGCCGCCTGACTGGTACTAGTAAGAGAGGCCCTTGCTCAGCCCATCTCCTGGCTGGTGGGAATGTGAAAAGGCTCGGAGGGAATTGGGAGAGAAATTGGGAGGGAAAAAGACACATGCCTGCACAAACAACCTTGTCATCTTGCCTGACAAGCTTCACTGAAAAGACGTGGGGTCCTGCTTTCCTTTAAATGCCCCGAAGCAAATTATCCAGTGTGTGGGAGGTCCTACTTCAAGCTGGTCCTGTCTGTTCACAGAGGAAGCAGGAGGAGAGTTTCAGGAGACGCAGCAAGGACCCTGAAGAAGGGCCTAGACCAGGGGCTGAAGCCCGGACCCCGGAGGAGCGGATCCGAGGAGGGCTGCCCCGAGAAGCCGCACTGGCGGTGGGGATCTGGCTTTCCAGGGAAGCAGATCTCTTGATCTGGAATGTTTTTAAAATTAAAATATGCACAGTGCTTGCTTCGGTCTGAGCCACAAAGGACAGCAACTTCAGTGAATAGTAATCGCTATTACAAGGTTCAGTCTTAGCTTTCCACTTTGGAAAACATGATTTTTAATCATCCACAGGCTATTAGGCACTTGGATACTAAGCAACACTAGCTAAACTCATTAGATAGCAATTTAATATCAGAATGCTAATTTTCTTGTAGGGAAGATAGGGAGAAACTATATTCCAATCTAAAACATCAATATCTAATATGAAAGACTGGCCAAATCTGATTAGGAGCCAGAAAGGTACAGAATAAAATCATATGAAGTTTGTAAAATGAAGCTACAGTCTTCGAGAACATTTTACTGGCCCCTGAGAGACCTGGTCCCTCTGGCATATGTAGTGACCAGAACAAGGACACTCACTTCAGTTTCTCTCTTTTATTATAAAATGTAACGGTTCTTCTCGTCTTGGTGGAGGGGCCAGGGTTCCCTGAAGAGACGTGGCTCGCCTGGCCTGCACAGTCCCACGGACGCAAGCGGGACTGCCGTCCCTTTCTCTCCCACAGCGGGAAGCGTCCCTGAAGGCGAGCGAGTGACAAGGGTTGCCGTTACAGGGAGAGCCTGCAGTCTCGCTCCCAGGCCACGCTTTATTGTTGGTAACTCATTGCCGTGCTGACATCTTACACCGCAAAACCTCTGTGTTTAGTGGCGTCAACACGGACAGGTCTTCTCTTCTCGATTCCCCTTTCCGGTCTGGTGAATTTTGAAGTGGCTGCTGCAGACCCTGGGGTTTCTCAGAGATCACACAGCAGCTGTCTATCTCTGAAGGACATTCCTCCTCTGCTCTTATCTATTATCTACAAAGAATGTCTGGATAAGATCTCCTTGCCTGGCAATTGTGACAAGGTACTAAGTGTGAAGCAGGAATGGCTTCAACACACTTCTGGTCAGTTAGAGTAGTTCAGTCTCATTGGTAAGTAACACATTTCTAAGCATTTTCTCAGCATAAGCGACCCCGGACAGATCCGTTTAACACTTTGTTTCATCAGCTTCAGTTGCCCAACAGTTGTATTTTTTGGCTTTTCATATAAATTTTGGGATTTGAGCTATGTCTAGATTTCAGCCTCAAATCTCTCTATACATTAAGGAAATCAACAGAAAATAAGGTTCTACACAATTTAATTTTGTAGTTTGTTTCCTAAAAAGTAGATATTCTTTTAATTGAGAGATACCTACACAGAGTCATTCCATAAATGGGGAACGGCCAGTCTCTTAGACTAGTATTAACAGCTTTTTCCCCCTGACTACAAGCAAATATTTTTTTTAAAAAATAAGATACCTGTAACCCAAAGAAATATACATTGATATTTTCTTCCGTGGTGTTTCTTTCTAATGTTTAACAAAATAGAAATCATATCTATATGTGGTTTTATTTCTTTTTTCTTTCAAAGATTGTATTTATTCATTTGACAGAGATCACAAGTAGGCAGAGAGCCAGGCAGAGAGAGAGGAGGAAACAGGCTCCCTGCTGAGCAGAGAGCCCGATGCGGGACTCGATCCCAGAGATCCCTGAGATCATGACTTGAGCCAAAGGCAGAGGCTTAACCCACTGAGCCACCCAGGCGCCCCTATTTTTTTATTTTTCAGTGAACAGTTTCTAATGCTAGATTTTAAAAATCTTTCCATTTGACTGTACTGATACTGCAAAAACATTGTGATGAACCCCATTCATGAATTCACCAAATATTCCTGAGTTCCAATTATTTGGAAAAACTGTCCAATCCTGGGCAGGTGCATGCCCACTACCAGCTTCCTGCCTCCCCCCGCCCCCGCACCCCTTCCCGTTCCTCCCCCAGACCTCTCCTTGGGTGGTGAGATTCGGAGGTCCGCTACGTCAGACCTCTTTCTCTCTTTCTTTCATTCATTCATTCTTTTTTTTTTTTTTTTTTAAGATTTTATTTACCTGTCAGAGAGAGAGAGAGAGCACAAGCAGGGAAGTGGCAGGCTGAGCAGAGAGAGGGAGAAGCAGGCTCCCCGCTGAGCAAGGAACTCCATACAGGACTTGATCCTAGAACCCTGGGATCATGACACCAGCTGAAAGCAGAAGCCTAACGGACTGAGCCACCGTGTCCTCCAACCTGTTTCTAAATACACTAAAAGTAAAGGAAAAACAACCTGTTGGAGAATCGTAGTCTTTCTCTACGAAGTCGCGCTTGCAACCCTATTGTCTTGCAGCAGATTAAAATGTCCTATTTGGGTGTCAGCAGCTTAGTATGAACTTTTCTTCTGTATATACATTCTTGCATAGACAATCCTGATTCCCTTCAGGGTAGTGAGCCTAGGGCTAAAAGGGACCTTGTGCTCGGAAATGCAAAGAAGAAAACACTTTAATGTGCTTTAAGACTATTGGCCCAGGTATACATATCTTTTCTGGTTTGGGGTTTTTTTTTTACCTTTTCTGTTTTACATACACACACGCGCACACACACACATGCACGCACACACGCACACACATCCATGGATACAGAGAACACTGCACAGCTCCTCTCAAAGTTTGGGAGACTTGCATGTACCAGATTCTTTATTTCACAATCCTTGAGCTATTAGCCTATGTACAACATGATCTAATTAACATGTAGTTTTAATTAATGTGTTAAGAAGGACTACAATACTTGATTGACAGAGCCATAGCATGTTATTTAAAAGCAAAAGAGTAGGGGCACCCTGCATCGGGGTCTCTGCTCCATGGGGAGCCTGCTTCCTCCTCTCTGCCTGCCTCTCTGCCTACTTGTCATCTCTCTCTCTCTGTCAAATAAATAAAATCTTATTGATTTTTTAAATTTTTATTTATTTATTTGACAGGCAGAGATCACAAGCAGGCACAGAGGGAAGGGGGGGAACAGGCTCCCCGTCGGGCAGAGAGCCCGATGGGGGGCTCGATCCCAGGACCCTGAGACCATGACCCGAGCTGAAGGCAGAGGCTTAACCCACTGAGCCACCCAGGTGCCCCATAAAATCTTATTTAAGAAAAAAAAAGTCCAAAACAGTAATATCTTGAGGCAGCTCTATCAAGGGCAGGGAGATCACCCGTTTTATCTGTGGAATTTCTTCCATTTAACCATATTTACTGAGTGCCCCTGTATTCTGTAGAAAACAAATCTTTTCACCAGCCCAAAACACTAACCCTCTAAACACTGTATGTAACTGAGGTAAATGTATCATTAAAAATCATGTTGTGTTATGCGGATAAACAACGAGGCGGTTCAGAGCTCAGGAAGGTCGTTTTGGAAAGAGCGGCATTTGAACAGATAGATCCCTCGGGAGATAAATACTTGAGGGGAGATACCCAGGAAGGCGGGAGAAAGATGTTCTACAATGAGGGAACAAACTTCGCACCATTCTGAGCTGGGACAAAGGTCAGGGAGACAGGAGTGAAACACATAATGAATTTAAATTTAGGACTAAGTGAGTGCCAGAAGGTCCCAGGCCGTGCGTGTATGCCTAAGAACAGCGTTTGATTTTACTCAAGATACAGCAGAAAAACTGTTGGTTTTAAGTAGGGACGAGCACGAACAATGTGTTCATACATTGTTGCCTGTCCCTCAAAGAGAATCTTTACGATAGGGTTCTACATGTGGAGACCCGGAGTCAAAGACAGGACTGTGTTTCGGGTTCTTTCTGTTGCAAGAGTTCATACCATGTCAGCTCAGTGCTGGGCGAGTGACCATTTCTCTCACCCTCAATAATAGCGTCATGAAGAATTCTGTCATTTGAAGAAAAACAGTGTCCTGTTGTGTTGTCGCTATTTTTCTGAAGATCTTATTTATTTATTTGACAGACAGAGAGCACAAGTAGGCAGAGAGGCAGGCAGAGAGAGAGGAGGAAGCAGGCTCCCCGCTGAGCAGAGAGCCCGATGAGCCCGATGCGGAACTCGATCCCAGGACCTTGGGATCATGACCTGAGCCGAAGGCAGCGGCTTTAACCCACTGAGCCACGCAGGGGGCCCTGTTGTGCTGTCATTTTATTGTTAACTTGGATATTGGTCGATGTTCGCTAATTGTTAATGTTTCCTCTTTTTTAAATTACTAATGACTTTTGTCCCTTTTCTGAGTGGGGTAATGTTGGTGTATATCTTAATGATGTGAAGTGGGTTCTTATTTTTTAAAGATTTATTTTATTATTTATTTGAGAGAGAGAAAACATGAGCAGGAGGAGCAGAGGGACAGGGAAAGGGAATCTCAAGCAGGCTCTGCACCAGTGCATGGGCCCCAGACCATGACCTGAGCAGAAATCCAGAGTCAGTGGCTCAACTGACGGCGACACCCGGCACCCTGCTTTATGCATCTAAGGACTGTTTCCTCGGCCCCCATTTCTTACAGATGTATTTATATACACACATTCTCCCAGTTTGCTTTTTAATTTTACTTATACAGTCTTCCCACTTACAAAGGTATTTTGCTGTTGAAAAAAACATTCTTGTTGGGGGCGCCTGAGTGTCTCAGTCAGTGCGGCAACTGCCTTTGGCTCCGGTCATGATCACAGGGTCTTGGGATGGAGCCCCGCATCTGGCTCCCTGCTCAGCGGACAGCCTGCTTCTCACTCTCTCTCTGCCTGCCGCTCTGTTTACTTGTGCTCTCTATCTCTCTGTCAAATAAATAAATAAATAAATAAATAAATAAAGTCTTTATAAAAAATCCTGTAAGTTGAAAATGCAGTTGCTATTACTTTAAATCAGAAGAAACGCTATCAGTTCTGGAGCCACCATTCATGAAAAACACTGGAATGGACCTGTTTACTTCACTTGTTTATTTTACTTAAGGTGATACAATGTAACACTTTCTATTTACCTATTTCTCTATAATATGCTGTTCATCTGCATTCCTGAAGCTTTTTCATACTTATTCTGCATTACATGCTTAAGACTACGTTCTCAAGTCAATCTTTAATGCAAAAACAAGAAGGTAACATGAAACATAATAGCAAGGGCAGAATAAAAGCAACGCATTTCCGTGGCACCTGCGTGAACACATTGCTACATACTAGCAAACCAGAAACACACCGAGGTCGGGACTCAAGGGAGTCCCCAGCATTGTAACTGTGAAGTATCCCTCTCCACCAGTCCCAAGACACCCGAGTTGATCCTCACATGTGAACAAAGCAGGAGGGAGGGTGTTAGAAGACCCCTCTTTATAAAGGGTCAAAGTTGTAACACCAAAGGGCATATTTTAAATTTGGTCTGTATCTGGTTTTGACTTACAGGATTCATATATTTTTATACAGCCAAAGTTATCACTCTTACCTTTTGTGATAAAAACCATTGCTTTTGCTCTTAGGATGGTCTTCTCCACCTCCATTATTACAACTACCCACCCACAATTTCTTCTAACTATTGGAAAATGATTTTTAGTTTTTACAATATTTAGGTCATTGGGTTCTTCTCAGTGTAAGGTAAGGATGTAATTTTTTTTTTAAGATTTTATTTATTTCTTTGACAGACAGAGATCACAAGTAGGCAGAGAGGCGGGAGTGGGGGGCAGGCAGGCTCCCGGCTGAGCAGAGAGCGAGATGCGATGTGGATGCCGGGTGCCAGCTGGATCCCAGGACCCTGGGATCATAACCTGAGCCTAGCCGAAGGCAGAGGCTTTAACCCACTGAGCCACCCAGGTGCCCCATAATTTATTTTTTAAAGAGACGTATTTTCCATATCAATTTGTGAGATAATTCATGTTTTTTCTATGTAAATAATACCTCTTAAAGCAGAAACTGGAAAAAGTAGTCTGCTGATCAAGCCAAGCATTAGGTTCAGTGTAGAAAATGCTGGTGGAGTCTGGAAAGAACTAGGGCTGTTGTGGGTCCTTTGTTGGGTGGTGCTAAGTCTTTGAAACATGTGCTCATTGATGCAAAGTACACTTCGTGCCCTACCACTTTTCCTTTTCTCTGATACACTTGCCTTCTCTTTGCACTCTTGCAGGTAATTTCATGCTATAACCTGAGTTGTATGCAAGTAACTGTTTTGGTCTTCTGGGCCTTCCCCAAGTCTACACCCCAAGTTGTTGGCCCCAAACCACTGGCTCAGACCACATCCCCCCCCCCTTCATATTCACCAAGCTAAGGAAATGAGGTAAATAAACCTGTTCTGGAGGTAACATGGAACCAAGGGCTAAATTCTAGGCAAAACAAATAGGAAATCCGGGAATAAACTAACTTACATTAGATAGAATGAGAGATAGTGTCTGGGTACAAACATTGAGATGATGCCCGTACAATGAATTGGAGAAAAATGTGGAGTTATGCGGTCACTTCTTTCCTAAAGGTAAGCTTCCTTTTATACTTACATGAATTTGTCTTACTTGAGCAGCCTCCATGAAATACACAGAACCATATGGTCTTATATTTTATAAATGACTTCATTTAAAAAAAGAAAAGATAATTTACTTAAAGCTGTTCATTGCTAGAATTCCCGGCCCAGCATTCAAACCAGGTAGGGCTTGGTTTTTTCTGACACCTTTTCACCCATCTGTTGTATTTTAATGATATATTTATGTGTAAAATGACTTAACATTATTTCGCGACATGTCTTGATCTAACCAAAAACTCTCTGAGATGTATCAGAAGCAGGGCTGCGTTGAAAGGTTGTTTTCTGGACTGGGGTGCATCACAGAACACCTGTGCAAGTAGTGCCCGTTTCTAAATTCTCCCTCTTACAGAGCAGCTGGATTGGAATCCCGAGATTTCCTGCACAGTCTCTTCCCAGTGATTTTCAGGTGCGTATGCCCAAGGAGAACCACAGTTAGAAATCTGGGTGGACTGGTCTTCCTCCCGAACCCCCAGTGGAGAAAGGCCATCAGGGAAAATACGTGACGTCTGTCCATACCCGTCCGCCTGTCTCTGAGGCTCAGTCAACCGTACCTCGGGATGTTCTCTCGCTAGATGCACAGCTACCAACCAAAACGAGAGAAGCCGTTTCTCCTTGCACAGATTTGTGCTGCTTCTGCCCAGCGGATCCTGGGCGGTCCCGTCATCCTGGCGGCCCCGCGTGTGCGTGCTTGAGCCGGGGACCCTGGCGCCTCCTTCTCTCTGACGATCGCAGTAACGAGACCTCCCAAGCCGGTTCCCGGTTCTGCTCACCCGCACCCTGACGGCCGCCCGGGCGCGGCAGCTCGGCGGGCGCACGGCGGCGCGGGGCCCGGCCCACCCGGAGCGGACGTGGGCCCGCATCGCCCCCGGCCCCGCAGGTCCGAGCCCGACGATGCTGCGAGCGCCGGGAGCTTTGTGCGCTCGGCTCCCGGCTCCCGCGCGCCCGCACGTACGTAGCCTTCACGTGTGTGCCGCTGTCGGGTGCATGTGTGCGGATGTAGGAATATGCTGAAGCCGATTCGGAGTCGGGCGCCGAGGACGGGACGGAGGGAAGGTGGGTGTGGGCGTGCGCGGCGCCGGCCCGGCCGGGAGGGAGCCGGAGCCCGCGGCCCGCACCCCGCGCCCGCACCCCGCGCCCGCGGCGCCGCCGGCCCCGCCACACAATAAAGTCCGGGGGCGGGCGGAGGTGCAGGAGGCCGGGCCGGGCGAGCGGCCGCCCCGCGCACACACCGCCATGTGAGCGGCGCCGCGGCCTCGCAGGACGCAAACTTTCCCCGGCGGCGGCGGCGGCGGCGGCCCAACTTCCCGCCCCGGGCCCCGGGCCTGCCGCGCGGCGCCGAGACCCCGTAAGTGCGGGCGGCGCCCGGCCCCCCGCGCCCCCGGCCGGCAGCCGGGCCACCGCCTTCCCTCCGTCCCGGGCGGGCGCGCGCGGGTCTCGGCTTGTCAACATGGCGCCCCTGAAGCGCCGAGCCGGGGAGGGCGGCGGGGAGCCGGGGCGTCCGGGCGGGGGCCGGGCCGGGCGGGGCGGGGGGCCGCAGCGGAGGCCGGGCCCGCGGGGGAGCCGCCGGGGAGCCCGCGGAGGGGGCCGGGAGGCGGGGAGGCGGCGCGCAGGCCGGGAGGCGGGGAGCGCCCTCCCCCCGCGCGCCCCGCAGGCCTGGGCCCGGGCGGCGGCGGCGGCGGGAAGGAGACGGCGCGGCGGCGGGGCCGGGCGCGGAGGGGGAGGGCCGGGCGCGGCGGCGGCGGCGGCGGCGGCGGCGGCGGCGGCGAGGACCGGAGCATAATGGTGGGAGACTCGGCCGCGGCGGGCGCGGGGCGCGGGCGGGGGCGTCCGAACGGCGGCGCCGTCGCTTTGTGGAGCCCGGCCCGGCCGCCGCGTCTCCGGTGCGCTCGCCGCCCGCCCTCCCGCCAGCCGCCCCGCGCGGCCCGCCGGGCTTTGTGTCGGCGCGCGGGGGCGGCGGGGCCTGCGGGGGTCCCGCCCGCGCCCCCTCGCCCGCGGCGGGCCCGGGAGGGGCGGGCCGGAGGCGGCGGCGGCGGAGGACGAGGACCGCGCGGGGCCTGCTCGGGCCGGAAGCCGGGGAGTCGCGTGAGCGCCGCCCGCCGGGCCGGCCCTTCCCGCGCGGCCAGGCCTGGGGCCCGCGGGTCGGGGTCCGCCGGAACGCGGCCCTGTGAGTGGGGGAGGGCGGGGGCGCGGGCGCCGGCGTGGCTCGCCGTGGGAGGGCGGCGGCCGCGGCCGGGCAGGGCGGTCCGCGGGCACCCAGGCGGGGCCCGTTGCGCGTCCCCTGGGGCCGGGCTCGGCGGCGGCGCGGCCTGCGCCTCCTCAACAGGTCCTCGCGGGGCCTCGGCGCGCGGTGCGGAGCGGAGCGGCGGGGCCGCGGCCGCGGGGCTCCTGGGCAGGCCCAGGCCCCCCGCTTCCACGTGCACGGCCGCTGGCGGTGCGCGCGGGGCCCGGGGGCGGCTGGGGTCCGGGGGGTCCCGGGGGCGCCTCGCAGGTGCCAGGTGGCCAGTGCGGGGGCGGCGGCCAGCGCGCTGGAGCGGCCATCGGGCTCCCCGGGGTTTGGGTCCTGGGTGCTCGGGTGCCCCGCATCCCCCCGAGCCTGCTGGAAAACAGTGTTGAAAAGCAGAAAGTGAAACGCTAACTTGTTTTCGTTTCAGCTGAGACACGGAGTAGTTGTAGCTGCTAATCGTGGGATGCGGAACCTTTTCAGGTCGGGGGGGGGGGTGTCCTCGATTCTAATTCACGGTTGGAAGTTAGCAAGGAGACAGTCTTGCTGGTGCTTCAGAAAGTTTCAATGCTTTTTGGGAAGCAAGGTCACCTTTGTGATTTTTCTGAGTTCTCATGTGTACAGTACGGAGCGGGACTACGAATTTGTGTTGAGGCGTGTTACTGTCCGCGTCTTTGGCCGACTGCCGCAGGTTACACGGATTATTTTGGGAGACTCTATAAGATGGCTAGGCTGGAGAATCCAAGACCAGAAGATGTGGGATGTGATTGTGACAGAATGAATACGGGCTGTTTTCCTTGCTTAAAAACTCTACCTGCGGTTAACAGGATCTCTGTCTTTTACATGGTACTTTTGCCCGTAGGTGTTGTGCAGGTGAAAACTGAGTCTCCCTTTTACATTCTGTAAAGTGGGCAATTCATTTTTGCAGTTACCGGTTATAAGGTGTTTAAATACACACATTTGTAGTTGCTTTACAAAGAAACATCACTGGACATGCTAACGTTCGCTCCAGAGCTCACCCTGAGTATTCCCCGGACACGGTTCTGTCAGGGCTTTGGATGTCCTTTTGCTCGGGTGTTTCCTTGAACTGACACGTGTTTCTGTCAACTCTAACCCTTTTGTAATTCTGCCCCTTTCCTTCAGGGGTGGTTCAAGATCGTGCATAATAGAGACACTTAAACCCTTTGGCATATTTGAGACATGAATCGAAATGAAGAATTTTAGCATTTGTGTTAGAGGTATCTACTTGCTGTCCTAGTAATGCCTCAAGAGGTAAACCTCTGGTTGTCCTGTTCTTTCCCTACCTTTACCTTCCTTCCGCTGAATTTTAATGGGAGACATCATTTAAGCAAAGAGGTCGTATCTGGGGGGGGGGGGGAATCGAGTCAAGGGTCAGACTTGACCTTATGGTAATTAAAAACTTTTCACTGTTTGGAAACCTTAATTTGCACTTAACACTGACTTTTTTAAAACAGGGTGATTAGATTTTTTTTGTCCTTTAGATTAGAGAGGGAGCACATAGCAAATGACTTGGAAGACTGACGGCTTAGGTCTGAGTCTCTTCCCTGTCATTGACCAGCAAAGGCACAGTGGCAGATTACTTAAACTCTCCATGTCCTATCTGGAAATCAAGGACAGTAGCTGTACCAACTTCATAGGGCTATGGATGCATGGGTCACTATTAGACTGATTCGGTTCCGTTGAATCCGATTCATTTGGGTTGATGATTGAAACGTGCATGGAAAGGAGCGGTCTTCTGAAATTGCAGCATGGAATGCTTATCCGTGCCTTGGTTACTAATTAGTGTGTGTCGGAGCATACCTCTGACTCCTCCGTGTGTTCACGTTCCTTATCCCGGAGTTAGAAAATAAGCATTTGTTATATTCCTCTAGACTTATTTACTTGAAGCAGTTTTTAGGATCTTTTTGTCATTACTTTTTTTGCTTTTATTCTCTTTATGGGTAAAATACATGTAACAACATTTACAGTTTTAATTCTAAAATGTATTGTCTCATGGTATTAAGTAAATTCACACTGCTGTGCAGAAATCCTCAGCATCCGTCTCCAGAGCTCTTTTCATTTTGTAAGACTTAAACTCCCTACTTTGTAACACGCACTCTCTTCCTCCCTCCCCCGGTGCCCAGCGCCCACCGATCATGACCTGGGATCTTGATGAAGAGTCTGGGTAACTGAAGCGGGTAGTGTAAGAGTTCTTATTTTACCATTGGGTATCAGCGAATCTTCTCTTTTCCCACTTTGTCATCAGGTTCTATGTTTTGTATTTACTTAAGCAGGAAGACTTTCTGAAAAAGGAATCACTGCTTGTCCCCTTATTTTGATCATTGTAAAATTCATAATCCCTCACCAATGATTTTTCTAGGAATTTTGACAAAAAATAACGGGTTTGAGTTTAATTTCTACCTACCTGTATTTCTTGCACAACAACTTTGAGTTACTTTTTTGCAGTGGCATTGTTAAAATTTCAGAACGACTTAAATCTGCTCCGGTGCAGTGATTATGTGGAGATTGGTAGTGATTTGAAGGTTCTCTGTTTCTTCAGTGGTCTGTCCTTTGGTCTTGGTTTTTTGAAACGTTTTGGTATTCAGGAGTTAGTAACATAAATGAGTATCATGATACTGTGTACCACATAGTGTATGTGCACCACTCTTTGCCATTGTGCAAAGCTCTTCACATATGCTGTTGCACTGTTAGGAACCCTGTGTGTCATCATCTTAAGAGCACAGCATTCTTCCTTTGAGTTGTGGAAGGCCCCACCCCCACCCCGCACACCTCCATCCAGACACACACTCTGCGAAGTGCACCAGCTAGTAGCTTTGTGATAGAACTTGCTCTGTAGAACCTAAGAGTTTGAAGATTCCTCTGATAGGAGGTAAAGTGATAGAAACAAAGTTTAATGGGATGGAAATAAAAATAAGTCTAAATATCCAAGAGTATGTTTTGTTTTTGTTTTTTTAATAATCAAGTCTTAGCTATAGTATTATTTTTTAAGATTTTATATATTTATTTGACAAATCACAAATAGGCAGAGAGGCAGGCAGAGAGAGAGAGGGTGAAGCTGACTCCCCGCTGAGCAGAGAGCCCGATATGGGACTCGATCTCAGGACCCTGAGATCGTGACCTGAGCCAAAGGCAGAGGCTTAACCCACTGAGCCACCCAGGCGCCCTTAGCTGTAGTATTTTACACACCTTGTACCGCCTTAAGGGAAAACCTCATTGCACTATGTGTGCCTGTTAATAATTTTCTACTCAGGGGGCACCTGGGTGGCTCTGAAGCCTCTGCCTTCGGCTCCGGTCATGGTCTCAGGGTCCTGGGATCGAGTCCCGCATCGGGCTCTCTGCTCAGCGGGGAGCCTGCTTCCTCCTCTCTCTCTGCCTGCCTCTCTGCCTACTTGTGATCTCTCTCTGTCAAATAAATAAATAAAATCTTTAAATAAAAAAAAATTTTTCTACTCAGAAAATTCTTAAGAAGTTACTTAGTTTTATTGTGAAAATGCTGTATAATACCTAATGTGCCAAGTCATTTACAAGGGCAAATAGTCTGTATATTGGACATTAAAAAAAATTTGTGTAGTTCATTATGTACTGGTAGGGACATTTAGGAAATTGTTAGATATAGATACTTAAATTTGTAAAATTGAAGTAAATATCTTTGTGGAACAGGGAAATATTTAGACATTTAACTAATATTTTATTGTACTTTTTAATGATATTTTCTATTTGATAGCTAAAAGGCTAAATATTTGCCTAACTTTACATGAAATTAAATTAAAGGAATACTGTTAAATCCACATTTTAAAGACATCATATGGCTTGTCTGTTCAGATGAGAGAAGTCCGATTAGCAGATCCTGTTGTGTTGGGAAGCTGTGTCTTGATGAAAACTTGTGTGGTGTTTTATTTATTTTGGAAACTGAATAATATTTATAGTAGATTAACTAGTTTTGTTTTAAATCAATGCTTTTGTCATTCGTTACTCTGTAATTACTGATGCATAAGATTACCTTAAAGTATTGTGTTTTCTTTTAATAGGTACAATATGTTTTAATACCTTGAGTTCATTCATTAAACATTGTTATTTATGGAAACTGCTGTGTACTAGACACTTGCCAGTTAACAGTTACTGAAACAAGGGGAGTGTGGCAGAAGAAAGTGTGCAAGTGCTGTGGGACAGTGTGTGTGACTTACACTATATTGCATTTAAATTATGAATACTTTTGAGGGTTTACACTGATTTTTTTTCCTTTTTAAGATCTGTTCATTTTAGAGAGAGAGAGTACAGTGGGAAGGAAGGGCAGTGAGAGAGAGGGGTCATGAGACAGGCAGACTTCCTGCTCAGCATGGGGGTCGGGGTGTAGATCTCAGGACCCTGAGATCATGACCTGAGCTGAAATCAGGTCAGATCCTTAATTGGTTAAATCACCCAGACGCCCCTTAACACTGATTTCAAATTTATTCTGATTTGTCACTTTGTGATTTTATTAAGCTTGCCACTAAAAACAACTTTATTGTGATTAATAATTTTTTATGTCCAGATATTATCTAAACATTTAAGTGACATGTAGACCCACTTAAGATTTTTAATATTTTCTCCAGTTTAACTTATAGGTTAAGCAAATCTAAAATATAAAGAGAGAAGAATCTTCTTCCCTACTTAGGCATTTACTGTGTAAACACAGAAGAAATATATGCATAAAATTTTTAATGGATATGTTGAGAGCTTGTCTCCTAATACTAATTCTCACAGTTGGTAATAAAAAATGCTAAGTTTTTTAAAATCAGGAAGATACTGTCATTTATAGGAAGAGAATCTGTCATAAGTACATTTTAACTTGTATCCATATTAGGTCCCTTGAGAAGCTTGCCTGAGAAGCAGTTCCAGAAAGCTGGGTTTCTTTGTAAACATCTTGTTTGAGGCAGTACAGTTTTTTTAAAAAAAGGGTCACTTAGTGGGGCGCCTGGGGAGCTCAGTGGGTTAAACGTCTGCCTTTATCTTAGGTCGTGGTCTCAGGTCCTGGGATCAAGTCCTGCATCAGGCTCTCTGCTGGGGGGTGGGGGGACTCTCTCTCCCTCAGCCCTTCCCCCTGGTTGTGCGAGCTCATATGCGCGAGTGCGCTCTCTCTCTCTCAAAAAAGTAAAATCTTAAGAAAAAGCGGGGATTGTCAGTGAGCACCTGCTCTACCTGGCAGTTGTGTTCTTGCTTTAATTTTTGCAACAGCCCCATGAGGGGACTATTACTGCGGTAAGATGATGTGAAGAGTTATGTTGTTATAACAGTTGTGAGTATCTATAGTTTACAAGACCATGGACCAGAGGGTTCAGTGAGCGGTGCGGGAGGTCACACCGAATAAATACCTGATCAAGTGGGTTTTGAGTTCAGGTGCACGGCTAGCACGCCTGTATTTTACTTGGCTGCTGTTTCCCTCAAACCCGGCAGCTACCGGGTCTTTGTACTGATGTATCTGCGTCCTCCAATGTGCATTTATAATGCTGCCAGAGCACAGAGTAGTCAAAGAATGTAACTATGTCTGCTCTCCTTGCAAGAACTAGGAGGTGGGAAGAGTCCTAGGTACCTCCTGTCAGATCGTCCAAACGCAGAGTTCCTGCTGTCCTTTCCCTGGTAACAACAGCTCGCCATCTACGGGCAGCAAGCCTTGGTGGTCGGCTCTTTGTCCTACGGCTACTCTGGGCAGCCCGCAGTGAAGGGAACTTGGCACAGGTGTTGGGGAACCTACGGTCTCCATCTTGATCCTCAGGTATACAAGAGAAAGGGGAGCATTTTCAGGATAAAGTCCAGCCCTGGAGTGTTCTTGCTGTAATAGGGGAGGGCATTGTCTTGAGGAAGCTTTTAGCATTCTTTTTGCGGAGTGAGTTCAGCTTGGGTGGAAGTAGCTGATTTCTTGAAAGTAGCTCTGAGGCTGAGGCTTCAGAGTTCAGTAGGTGTTTCCTGTTCCCTAAAATAAACGAATGTGAGTGGCGTACGGTGGAGAGAGATGAAGTGAGCTGTAGCGCGCACGGACCTGGACCCTGCTGCTCCTCCGAAGGGATGCTGGGATGGGGTGTTAAGTCCGGTTTTCTAATTTAATAGTTGTGGCAAGATTTTTAAGAAGTTTTTAATGGAGGGTAGACATGGAGAAGGCTCTGGGTGGGGAAACTGTCTCATCTCAAAACCTATTATGAAGTTCTTAGGCTTCTTGTAGATTCTTGATTTACCTGCCTGTTGGTGGTTTTTCCGTCTCTGAGCTGCACCTGAGAATACGTCCTGAGTCTGCAGTTGCACATCTACTTTCACTGCTCCGTCCTTCCAGTAGGAACAACTGAGATTAATTTACTTGCGATTTCCGCTGATACGGCATTTAAAGGATTTTTCAGGCATTTTACTAATCATTAGCGGTGGTGTCTTTTTAGATTGTGGAGGATCTAACGTTCAAGGTGATTCATTTCTCTTTTGTACTTTTTTTTTTTTAAGATTTTTTTTTTAATTTTTGAGAGAGACCGCATGAGTAGGAGGGGCAGAGAGAACTAAAGCAGACTCTGCGCTGAGCTGGGAGCCTGATGCGGGATCCGTCCCAGGACCCCGGGACCGTGACCGAAGCCGGGATCAGGAGTTGGACGGTGAACTGACTGGGCCCCCGGGCACCTCTTTCTTTTGGACTTGTAATTTAACATTTCTTATGTTTAAAAAAATCACATTTAATATATAACATAAAAATACTGTTGTCTTTTATTTTGAAATGCCTTCTTTTACTCTTCTGCACACCTAAATTCTAGATACACATAATCTTAGGAAGCTTCTGCTTGTGATGTGTATTCATGTTGGATTGTTTCAGATAAGAAGCTTCGGTTCGAGTCATTAGAAAGTTAAATTTTCTTTTCTTTTTCTTATTTATTTATTTATTTGACAGAGAGCACAAGTCAGCACAGAGCAGGCAGAGAGAGGGGGAAGCAGGCTCCCTGCCAAGCAGAGATCCCGATGCGGCACTCGATCCCAGGACCCTGAGATCATGACCTGAGCCGAAGGCAGAGGCTTTAACCCACTGAGCCACCCAGGCGCCCCTAAATTTTATCTTCTGACGGTGACTGGGTGCAGTGTTCAGTCTCTGTTACTTTCAGATGACTTAAGTTGAGCAACCACTAGGCCAGTTCCAAGCTGGGCCGTCTCCCGGTGGTTGGTTCCACAGAAGCCAGGAGGTGTAGCTCGTCGGCTTGAAAGGGGAGGCAGTGGCCCGGGCAGCCTCCGCCTGTGCTGGTTGCCGGTGCGGGCACAGCCCCGTCCACACTTTGTCTTCTGCTGCTGTCGGTCCTCTGGCTTTTTCTACTTGTCCCTCATGTGACAGACACAGCTTTTACACTGTGTCCTCACATTTTCTAACCTGTACACAGTAGTCTGGGTTTTAGATTATTAGATACATTCGAAAGCTGTAGGACTTCCCGCTGTTTAAATTGCATTTTACATGGAGTGGCTTTTTTTTTTTTTTTTTTTAAGATTCTATTTATTAGAGCACGAGTAGGGGAGGGGGCAGTGGGAGAGGAAGAAGCAGACTCCTGCTGAGTGTGGAGCCCCCAGGCCCTAGGATCATGATCTGAGCTGAAGGCAGACGCTTCACTGACTGAGCCCCCCCGAGGGCCCCTACATGGAGTGTTCTTGGGAAGGTCACCGTGAAGAGCAGCATGGGAAACGGTGGGCGGGCGTCAGCAGTAGGAGGTGGTATTTGTTCGAAAGTCAAGGTTCCATTTCCTAGAAGGGTCTCAGTACTGGAGATAATAGGGTCACAGGAAGTTGACTTACGGGGAGCCATGGAGAGAAGTTTGAATTCTGCCAAATGAAATGCTGACCTGAATGCTGGCCTCCTGCCGCTGGGCGGCCACTGGCTCTGCTTGGGGCCTCTTCCCTGTGCCGTGGCCTGGGCCCTTGAGCAGGGAGTGGAGGTCGCCGGGAACCCTCCTCCCCTCTTCCTGCTGGGGATCTGATCACCTGGCCCGCGGGCTCTTCTGGAGTCTACTCTCTCCTGCTGGCCCCACTGTAAAACTTACTTCAGCCGGTAATTCTGTTGACCCTTTCAACAGTGATTTATTTTATTTTTTTAAGATTTTATTTATTTATTTGAAAGAGAGAGAAAGAGAGAGCAGGTCAGCGGGAGAAGCAGGTTCCCCATGGAGCTGGGAGCCTGATGCGGGACTCGATCCCAGGACTCAGGGTCCTGACCTGAGCCCGAGGCCGACACTTAACCCACTGAGCCACCCAGGCACCCTAGTGATGTGTTTTTTAATGTGCCAGTAGGACTGGTTGTATTTTAACACTGTAACGTTTGCTTGGGCATCCACCTCCAGTGCTGGCGTCAGCTCAGAATGTACTGTCTCTGGGCATTTTTGTTCTTGGCCGAGTTTCATCTTCTGCACCTTACTGCCGACCCTCGGTGATCTGTCCCCTCCGTTTAGCTGCTTTGGCCTCTGCTAGTTCTTGTATTGCTTGTTACTGAAGCGCTCCCCTGGGGTCATCTTCCAGGTTCCAGGCCTGGGAGCCCTAAGTGAAATCCCTGCGTGGTCGCGAGCGTAGGCGAGAGAACCTGCTTTCTGGCTTCGCTGCCTGCGCGGTGGAGGTGCCGCACACTCGTGTGGCCCCAGATCCTCCTGATCGCTCCTGTCTACTCATCTTCTACTGCCCAGTGCGGCGGACTTGCCTGAGCGAGAGAGGGCCTGTGCGGGGCGTCCGTGCCTGGGCTCTGCAGACAGTCCTGCCCTCCGCATGTCCTCAGTCCTTCCAGACACAGCAGCCCAGGCGGTCACCACACATCAGGGGAAATGTGAAACGCGACCAAGCCTTCTCCTGCCGTTTTCACGAGATTACAGGAAACACATTGTAACCAAATTAAAACTTGAATTACTTTAGAAACAGACATTGTATTAAAGTAACAGGAGTTTGGCAGTTTAGCTGTGGAAAGTGCCAGGTTTGTTGGCAGGCTTTGTCGGTGTCTGCGTTGCCGTACACTGTGCCGTGGGAGTTGGGCAAGGTTCCGGTCGCTTCCCTGTGTCATCAAATAGTTAATACGTTTTCACAGCTGGTGCACACACTGATGCATGTACCGCATCCATTCCTCGAAGACCGTACAGGAAACACGTGCGGACTGTGTGTTACTCAGTCCTTCTCGGAGGCCGGACGTCCCCATCATGCTGCTCACATCTACTTCCGTCGGTTCTGAAGACGGAACTGATTTGTCCTTATTCAAGCTTCACGTTTGCCAGTACACAGTCTGCAGATTATGACAAATCCTCTTTCAAAAAAATGCAAGAAATTAACCCTTCTGGTGGACTTCGCGCGGGCTGGTGTGTCGCCGTGTAATAAATGAGGGGCCACTTGGCGGTGATTTCCAGCGCAAACATCGTGTCTCTATTTCGTAGATTTTTAAGTTCCTGAAAGACCGTGATCGTGTCATTTTCCCGGATGAGCGGGAGGTCCTGAGAGGAGCGCGCGTGGCGGAGCCGTGTGCCTTCTGCCCGCGGCACCTCCGCCCTGGGCCTGTCTGCCCGCAGATACAGTGGACGCTTTGCTTTTCTTCAGATCCAGCCTTCAGTGTTTGCGTTACAAAGTCATAAAAATGACTGTTTAAAGCATTTCAAAAGTAAAGATGACATTTTATTACAGTTGATTATTTCTCTTCACCATAGTCCTGTGTGCTGTCTGGTCGCCGCAAACACTGAATTCCCCAAACGGGACCCTTTGCCTCTGGGGGAAATACTGGCTTATGTTCCTGCCCGCCCTCTGGTCACATCTTAGTGACCCAAAATGCCGTTTCCATGCTACAGGGCCATTAGCTAAAATCTCTGTAAAAAAGCCAGTCTCAGTGCTGAAAATGTGTTCTCCGTAACCCTTTAATTGCATAAAATTGCCTGCAGATTTAACCTTTTAGGGCTGCGTGTCCCTTTTTGAAACCCACCAGCCAGCCAGCACTGGCTGAGGAGGAGTCGGTGTTGTCCCCGCCTCAGGTGCCGGGATTGTAGACCGCCCTGGCTGGCAGCCTCCGAACGGTGCTGTCCACGACACTTTTTGATCTGTTATCCTCTCTGGGTCCACGAATATTGCTGCATTTCCATCTTCTGTAGAAGTTCCTTTAGTACTTTCCAGACTGGCTTCAGGCACAAATGGGTGCATCTTCTCCCTGGTCCTGGGTGAAGGCCCGGTAGCCAAAACCGGTGCCTGAACTATGCGGGCCTGACACCCGTGAGACCGCCGCGGGCTGCTGGGCTCAGCACGGCATTTCAGCACCGCGCTGGGCCCATTCACACCAGGAGATCACCAGCACGCAGCACAGAAATGCGAAAAATGTGGCAGTAGGTCGCCTGCAGACAGACAGTGTTGACAGTGAGCGGGAAGAGAGGCAGCCCAAGGTTCCCCTGCAGCTGGGACGCAGCCGGCACCGTGTCTTGTCCCGAGCGATGGCCTGGATTTTAGCAAGCAGGTGAATTCACAAACGTGCGATCTGCACATAATGAGAATCCGTGCCGATTTTCGTGTTTGTATCTTTTAGTTCATCCGAAACTTCACAGCTACACGTGAAGTATGAGAAATTTGCTCTTATTTTGACTTCTGTTAATTGGATACTTTTCCCTTCTAGTTTTCTGAATTTAAAGATAGAGAACACAGAGCAGCACTTGTGTATAAGAGGGTAACACGTTAAAAAAACAAAAAAACCAAAAAAACAAACTTGAAAACATGTTTGGCCTCCTTGGCCGTCTTAAGCAGATTGAGACAGGATACAGTGTTTGCACCGGTGGTTTTGGTTGAACGTGAGCAAGAGCCGGGCACCAGGCTGGCCGGAGTCTGCGACTCTTGATCTCAGAGCTGTGAGTTTGAGTCCCACGTTGGACACAGAGATGCCTGTAAGAAGACCAAAGAACCTAGAAAGGCTAATTCATCCCCGTGGCAGCCGGGACATAAAAACCCTACCCTTCATTCAGAGAAGAGCTCCTGTGCTCCTAGCCGCACCCTGAGAGGGCGCCCTCGGGGTGCTGGTCTCATATTCGATGGGCAGACATTTAAAAGTTTTTTTAAAGGGAAAGGGAATCTTGAGAAACGTGCCTACTGAAAGAGGGGAGTGTGTCGGTGACAGGTGAGCAGTGAGGGGACAGACCGTTCCATAGTCAAGTCCATACATTTAAGGTGCATGACTGGTGTGTAAAGTACGTTTGCTCCCCGCGGACCTGCGGCAGCATCTGCAGACGGGAGGGCCCAGTGCTGACTCTCCTGACAGCCCCCACAGCATAGACCTCGGGTGCGTTAGAGGGTCTGAGGTTGGGACCACCAGGGCAGGACAGGCAGGTGTCCGTGTGCGTGCCGACGGCCCTGGCTCAGCAGGAGAATGCGTGTGTGTGCTCTCTCTGCTTGGTTGAAACAGGAACTGTGTGTCACCTTGCTTTAAGGACATTTTAATGCTTAAAAAAATTACTTGGAAGACTTACACATCTTTAAATTTTTAAAAGTTTTTAGGTTCCAGTGTAGTTAACATACAATGTCGTATTAGTTTCAGGTACCAAAGGTAAAGATTCAACAAATCTTATGTGTCTTGTTCTTAAATAAGGATAAACTAAGTATTGTTTCTTAGCATTTTTTTTTTTTTACCTACTTTGAGTCTTGTTACAGTAACTTTTCCAAAAGCTTTTTTCATCGTCCTGTGATTAATTTCTTAACATAAAACTGGTAATCAGACATATGCATACTGTAGTTGAAAGGCCCTTACTTAAAAAAAACAAAACACCCTAGTGCGCTCACCTTTAGGTAGTGTGAAAACCATAAATTTAGAGGCAGACGAGTAGCTCATATTCCTTTGAGAGCTTTGGTATAGTTTGTTCTGCATTTTCATAAATTTCCATGATGTGATTCAGAGTCCTTATTAGTAAAGGCATAAGGAAGTCTGAGTCAAATTAAGAATACAAACAAAAAATACCTTTGTATTAATATTTTAAGTTATGTAGGCACAGATCTTTTCGTTGATATTTGAAACTTGGCAGGATGTAATCTTTGATACTTTTTGCTGGCAGAGGACGGGAGGGTATTACAGAGTTTAAGTTTTCTTACACTGAACTTTATAACTTATGCTTACTCACTGTTATTTTCTGTTAAGCATTACCTACTATGGGAATGCCTGGGGGGCTCCGTCAGTTGAGCATCTGCCTTCTGCTCAGGTCTTGACCCCGGGGTCCGGCGATTGAGACCCCTGTCAGGCTCCTTGCTCAGTGGGGAGTCAGCACCCCCCCACCCCCCGCTTATGCTCTCTCTCTGACAAATCAGATCTTAGGGGAAAGAAGGTAAGCTGCTGTGTACAGTATTGAACGTTTGCTAGTAGGCTTCGGGAGCTGCAGGGAAATGATTTAGATTTTTTCCTTTAAAAGGATTATTTATTTATTTATTTATTGGACAGGGATCACAAGTGGGCAGAGAGGCAGGCAGAGAGAGAGGAGGAAGCAGACTCCCTGCTGAGCAGAGAGCCGGACGCGGGGCTCAATCCCAGGACCCTGAGATCATGACCTGAGCCGAAGGCAGTGGCTTAACCCACTGAGCCACCCAGGCATCTCTAGATTTAAAATATATGGCAAAATGTTAATTATTGAGGCCTGGCAGTTGGCGTAATTCTACTTTTGTGTCCGGCTCCTCACTTGAGTGAGAGGGTGTGGCCTTTGGGTGCTGTGACTCGTTAAGTGCACAGTTAATTGGTTTCTAGCACATTCTTGAGGTGGTGCTGTCCCTCCTCCCCGTGCTGTCCCTGCGGATTGGCCCATCCTGGATGTTGCCCGTGGGCCGAGGCCCGTGGCCTTCTGTGTCTGCACGTGTCCCCGAGTGCGCCGTGGTGAGGCTGCTGCGCGGGTCCGCGCCTCCTTCCTTGTCACGGACATGGGGTCGACGTGATGCCGTGTACACGGTGGTACCCGGTGCACCACGTGTGGGTTGGATGCACGTACGTCGCGCGGCGGGGTCACCAACAGCTCCGCCGGCTCAGGGATCACAGTTTCTCTTGTGTGCTGAGAACGCTGGCCGCGCGGCCTCTCCACAGCGTTCGGGTGTGATGCGGGGTCAGTCGCTGCCGTCGCGGTGCTGTGCCTTCTACCCCAGAACCCGGGTGTCTCCCGACTGGACGTTGAGCCCGTGGGACCAGCACCTCGCCGGTTCTCTTTGTCATTTGCTGAGGAAAAGTGCTGGGTCCCGTGCCAACGGCTGTCCCCTCTCTCGAGAAGCTGCTGACTGAGTTGGAAAGTGGCTGCGTCGGCGGACCTACGGGGCCCGACGGCTCTGGCTCGGCCCGCACTCGTGCGGTCCCGCCGTGGGCGTCCGTCTCCGTAGGGGTGCCGGGTGCCGTCTCCCTGTGGCTTCATCGCGTTTTCCTGATGACTGATGGTGTCGGGCGCCGCGTGCTTCCTGTTCACCGGTTGTCTCCGGAGAAGCGTCTCCTCGCGTCCTGACTTCTGTTCCTGTGATTGCCCATGTGTGAGTTGGGTTGTCTTTTTAACAAATCTAAGATTTTTTTATAAGTCACGCATAGAAGTCTTTCATCAGATATCGGATTTGCAGATACTTGGTCCCTTCTCTGGATTGTCTTTTCGCTTTAGCGATGGTACCTGTGAGGCTCGAAGCTCCCAGTTTGCACGAACCCCTTCGTCCTGGCGCTGGAGCGCGCTCGCCCGCTCTTCGCACCTGCCGGGCCGGCCGGCCGCCGCGGGCTGCGTTTCAGCCGGCACCTTGCCGCGAGCGCTGTGGTCCATGGCTCTGAACACACAACATGCGTGAACGTAAAGGCAGAAGTGATTTGGGGTCACCGCCACCTGCCCTCACGAGGACGCTGTGCCGTCTGGGGGCCCAGCAGCAGGGTCGGAGCGCGGGGACGGCCCCGCGGACACACGGAGGATTTCGCGAGGCTCTTCCGTTTCTGCCAGTCTGAGAGGCGGGAGATGGTTCATTAAAATGGAGTGGGTTCCTCTTTGCGTAGATTTCTGTGAGCACTTGGGACTAAATCCGAACTTTTTTATCTTGTTCCATTAATCTCTGTCTTTTCGTGTGCTAGTATCCCCTCTATGGTAATTATATTTATTGATGATTAACTATGTGCTCCTGCTAGGGCTAGCTGTTTTCCTTTTTATTTTCCTAATGAAGTTTTATAAAAATGTTTTCTTGCTCCAGAAAAAATAACTTTGAGTATTGTAATTGAAATTGCGTTAGTTTATAAATTAACATAGGAATAATTGGCATTTTGATGATATTGAGTCTTTCTACTCAAGAACATGATCGATCTTTCCATATTCAATTATACATTTATGTTTTTCAAGAGCATTTTATAATTCTCACCATATTGGTTTCTGTCAGATATTTCAGTTTCTTTTATCTTTTGTTTCTGTAAATGGGATGTATTTTTGTATTCCTTTTAACTTTATTGTTCATGTATATGAAGGCGTTGATTTTTATCCCATTTTTATTAAAGTATTTTGGTTGTAGTTTTGATTAATTTCTCTTGACGTTTCTGGATGCATCGTCACACGGTCTGCGTCGTGAGCAGAGACCGTGCTGCCCCCCGGACTCCCAGGCTCTCTTCTTCGGTTGTGCCGGCCGCGTCCCTGCATGGGACAAGACCCCACTGTAGTACTCAGGAAGCGTGGACGTGGCGAGGACCCATAAGTCTTTATTTTAGCGGAGAATTTTGTAGGATTTCTTCGGTAATGCTGGCTTTGCCGCCACAAACGTGTGTGTGTACAGACAGCGTCCCTCGGCTGGTGTTTCCGCGTGAATGGGTGTTAGACTGTCGCGCCCGTTTCCGAGGGGACCGCGTTCTCCTAACTCTACTCACATTTATTATGTTCGTGTGTTTTCTGATGTCGAACCATCACCTCATTCCGGGAAAACGACGTTTATTTTAATGTGCCGTTTGGGTCTGCTTGCAAAAATCTTATGTAAGGTTTCGGCAAGGATATCCATGCGTTTGCACGTCTTGCTCATTGCTTCTGGAAGACGTTTTTGTGTTTCCGAAGTCGGAGATATTCCCGCTCCGCCGTCAGCCTTCTCCTGCGCTCTGCCGTGGCCGGCGTCTGCCGTAGGGACAGCGCTTGGTCCCCGGAGCCCCCTGCGTCCTGTGTTCAGTCCTTCTCTGCCGCGGCACCGGGGGCCCGGGTCTTCGTGGCTCTTAGTTCTCTGCGACGGCGAGTCTCCTCACTAAAACCCCGCCGCACTCGCTGATCCTTTGAGTACTTACGGAAGGGTGTGTTGAGACGGGCTTTCCTCGGAAGCTCGAAGGCCGCCGCCCGTCACTTCCCGGCCTGCTCGCTGTGGTTGAGAAAGCAGACGCGACCCACCGGGCGGCCTCTCCCCTCGGCGGCGGCGACCTGGACGCGCTGCTGGCTGCCCCCCGGCCCCCGCCGTCCCCGTGCCGGGCGCCTCACGGGCCCTCCGCGCCTGTGCCGGTCCCACGAGCCTCTCCGGAGTCACTTGGTGCCACTGGTTGTTCAGAGCGCGGGTCGCCCGTCAGTCTGGCCTCTGGTCTCCTGGTTTGCATGTCTTGTCTTTTTGTTCTGCCTCACGGGACGTTGCCTCGGCTTCATTTTCTATTCCTTCAAGGGAATGTGTTATTTATCATCCTGAAAGTGTTCTCGGTAGTCAGGTTTGCCCTGTTCTGTTTATGGGTTCACAGATGCAGTTCCTTTTCGGGCTGTGGTGATCTTAGATGTGAGGATTTTGAACATCTTTACTGTTTCTGCATTTCTGTTTCACCCTCTTCTGGGTGCATGAAATGACTTTCTCTCTTTTACTGAGAAGCGCTTCTCCAGTGTCTGGCGATCCTTGCTGTCTGTCCGTATGGAAGGGTGAGGCACTAGCGCCCGGTGAAACTGTGTAAGGCTGTCGTGTAGGGATATCAGGGGCCTGATGGCTGTTAGGTTTCCTCAAATGCCAGTGTCCAGAGGTCGTTTCTCTGAGGCAATTTAATTCCTCCAGAAAGTTCTCATTTGGGTTCTTGCCTGAGCCTGAGATCAGGTACCTGAAGTTTGTCGATGGGAAGGAGATGCTGGGTATTTACAATTCATCGAGTAGATTTTTATTTAAACGGCCGTTTGCAGTCTGTATCTCCGGGCACCCTTCTTGTTACTGGCTGTGCTTTCTGGTTCCACATACTCAGAGCCCGTGTCCCGTTTGCTCAGGGATGGGGAAGGGTAGAATCTGACCAGCCGATGGTGCGACAGGTGCGCGAGTCGAATTGCTTCTCCTCCCGTCTGTTACATCAGGCCCCTTACTCGGCATCCCGATGACCCCAGTACCTGCTGCTTCCTGTCCCCGCTGCGTCGGGACTTGTGGGCAGGCGGCTGGCTTCTCATCATTACACGCCTGTGTAAATTTGATCTCTGTGTGGCCAGAACATTCGTAGTTCCTCTTTTTCCTGTGTGTGTGTGTGTGTGTGTGTGTGTGTGTGTGGAGAACACGTTTATCAAAGATGTTGTTTGGTTTTGTTTCTTTTAGAGAAGGGGGTAGAATTAAAAAAGTCTCTATTTTGCCATCTAAGGATTATTTTCTTAAATCTGCTTCTGTTGCCACCCCTGCCCTGCTCACGCTCACGACCCTCGCAGTGGTTGCCTGCTGGAGTGTGGACGTCTTTGCTGGGTGGTTACTCTGCCCTTTGGACCCTGCGTGGTGTGATCTTTGCTTACTTGCCTCTGCACAGTCCAGCCGCTGTCGCTTCTGTGTCCCCTTCCCAGGTTGCCCATCGTGACCTAAAACATGTGCTTTCCCTTTGCATGATTGGTTCCTTTTCATCAGTCAGGTCTTACCTCAGGTAGAATCTCCTTAAATGTTCTGGGGGGGTTGGGGTTGGTTAGGTTATGCTGTGGTAACAAGTGACCGCCACATTTCAGTGGCTCAGGAGGACAGTGATTTCTGCTCGTCCGACTCCTCCCTCACAGACTGGCTGGGAGCTCTGCTCTGCACGGTCCTCATCCTGGGACCTGGGGAGACACTACAGCCACCATCTGGAACGTGGTCATTACCCATGGCATAAAGAAAAAAAGGCACAGCAGATCATAGATTCTAAATCTTCCAAAATAGAATTGGCATAGGTCCTTTTTACTCTGAAGCCATTTGCTAAATCTGGTCCCGTAGCCGAACCTAGTTTTCGGACAGTGGGGAAGTGCGGTCCTGCCAGTGTGGGGACGAGAACTACAAGCATTTGGTGAACAGACACGAAGGACTGCCACGCGACTTGACCAGCCAAAGCAGAGGGAGCTGCAGTAGGCCGGGTTCTCCAGAGAAACAACCAGTAGGTTCATGCGTGCCCACAAGTGGAGATATATTGAGACGGCTCTGCTGTGTTTATGGAGGCTGGGAGTGGGGCCCCAAAATCTGGAAGCTGGAGACGAGGAAAGCTGGTGCTGTGCTCCCAGCCAAGTCCAAGGGCTTGAAAGCCAGGGGCGCTGATGGTGTAGATCCCTGTCCCAGGTCAGGAGAGGAGATGAGATGGCCACCTTAATAGGCAGGAGGAAAAAGCACTTTCTTCCTTCCTCAGCCTTTTGCTCTGCCCAGGCCCTCCGAGGATCGGGGGCGGCCCACTCACCATGGGAAGGGAAATCTGCTTTGCTGAGTTCACGGATTCAGGTGTTAATCTCACTCAGAGACCGTGTCTGGCCGGCCACCCAGGTGCCCGTGGCCTGTGACGCTGACACACACAGTTAACCATGCCCAGACCCTCCCCATGTCTCCTTCACAGGACTTGGCACGGTCCAGATTCGTCTCGTTTGTGTGTTTCTTGTCTGCCCTCACCTTCCGAATTGTCCAGAGTGGCCCAAATCGCTGGAGTGGTGCTTGGCAAGGAGCAGGTGCTCAGAGACCTTGGACGCCATGAAAGTACATCATGAAAGCATTTTCTGTTGAAGAGACTTGATCGTAGAGCTGCTTCTCTGTTTTCTTTTATGCCCATTAAACAAAATTAGGCTTTTAGTGCAAACTGCTGTAGACAGCTTGTGGTAGTTTTCTTTAATATCAAAGAATTAATGTTTAGGTATTCAAGATATTTTAGAAAAAGAAGTGAAGAAATCACCTCCCGTCTGCAAAGTAGAGGATGGAGCTGGGGGTATCGTTCTCATCAAAAATAAGTCTGAGAGAGACAGATGCCATATGACTTCACTCAGGGGGAATTGAAGAAAAAACAAATGAGGAAGGGAAAAAGAGAAAAAAACTCTGAACTACAGAGAACACACTGCTGGTCGTCAGCACGCAGCGGGTGGGGGAAGTGGCTGGTGGGGAGGAAGGCGCACCCGTGACGGCGGAGCGGAGATTCGCTGCATTGTACACCCGAAGCCAACTTGACACCGGGGGGACAGAAATTGAAAACTAAAAAAATGATCTCAATAGAAAACAAAATTATGGCAAAAATATAAAGTGTGTGCTTGTAATTTCATAAATTTTGAGTGATGACATCAATTTATATTACAGGTTAAAAAAATCTCCTTGGCTCAACAACATGAAAATGCAAAATTAGGGGTGTTGTCGAAAAGCAAATACTTTCACCTGTTACATATTTTCATGATCTATGGGTATATCTTTGCTCTGTAAGGAGAGAGACACTTGTGTTCTTTTTAATTAGTTTATGTTACAGAATGTTAAAAAGGAAATCTCTCAGTCTTCTCACTCCTTCAGCCGTTGACCTCTTCCGGTCCTTCCTGTCCCCACAGGGACGAGCAGTTACTCGCTTTACTCCCTTGTGACGGCCGATGACAGCCCTTACGAAAGTTTGTTTCTCTTTGAATAAAAAATTTTCACATTTTAGAAAGTTCAGGCTTTTTATATTTATGCTAGGGTTGGAAGTGTCAAGTAGTAGAGTTAATAGAAGAATTTCTGTACATTAATACTCATTAGAGTTGGACAGATTCCCACTTTACCTAAAACTGACATTGCTTAGGGCTAAGCAGGAGAACTAAGTTTGGTTTCACACTGCAGTTCCAGAAGTTCTAGGTCAAGGTGATATACCCATTTTGGGTTTGTTTAATCAGTTGTTGGTAAGCGTTTACAACCCAAATCCCTTTCAGAATTTGATTCTTTGCAGACTTGCATTTTATGACGAGACGTGCAGCAGATGAAGACCTGCGTGCTCGGGGACGTGCGTGCGTGTGTTCAGGCGTGGGGAATGCGCAGAGACGTGTCGGTGTAGATAGGGTCGACACAAACATTGTGCCAGTTTGAGGTGCGCAGAAGGAGTTGGTACGTTCATTTATTGTGAAACGGTCACCCCGGGAGGTTAACCTCCACCACCCCACGGACATGGTTTTTCTTTGTGATGACAACTTGTAAGGTTTTCTCTCTTTGCAAATACACAAGAAAGTACCGTGAGCCCTGGTTGCTGCGCTGCGCTCTATGGGGTCGTGAGTCTTCGAGCCCGGCGAACGCGTCTTTGCGCCTTTCACCTCCTTCAGCCCTTTTGTGTTTCCGAGCTTGTTTTTGAAGCTTCCACAGGAAGTGTGATCGCAGGGTACTCGCCTCTGACCTGTTTCACATAGCAGAATGCCCTTAAGGTCTATCCATGTTGTCCCAAATGGCAGGGCTTCATTCCAATCTGTTTTTTAAAGATTTATTCATTTGAGAGAATCTCAAGTAGACTCCATGCCCAGCACGGAGCCCAGACAGTTCTCGATCCTGGGACCCCGAGATCGCGACCCGAGCTGAAACCTAGCGTCGGGTGCTCAAGCAGCGAAGCCGTCCAGCGCCCCCTCTCCATTTTTATAGCTGACTCATTTTCCGGGGGGGTGTGTGTGTGCACGTGTGTGTGCACGTGTGTGTGTCCCATTTTCTTTACCCATCTTCCACGGACACACAAATCCTTTCTGTGTCTCGGCTCTTGTAAATAGTGCGGTCGTGAACACGGAGGTGGAGCTGTCTCTGGGAACGCTGTTTTCTTTTACCTCTTTGAGACGGTGCCCTGGCCGAGTGGCCGCAGCCTTTCCTCTTCAGAGCGGGGTGTGGGAAGCACCGTGAAGGCCGGTGCGCCGGGCGGAGGTGCGCCTGTGTCGGTGTTCTCGGTTAGGTCGGATTGTTTTCTGTTGGGTTGCATGAAGTCTTTATGTATTTTGGAGATTAACCCCAAATCAGATGTCCAATTTGCATCTGTTTCCTCCCGTTTTGTAGGTTGCCTTTTCTTTTCTTTTTTTGGTGGTTTTGTTTGCTGTGCGGGAGCTGTTTTACTTTGAGGTCCTGCTTGTTAATTCCTGCTTTGGTGTCAAATTAAAAAAAAAAAAAATTATTACCAAGGGACCAATGTCTAGGAGCTAAACCTCTATATTTTCTTGTAGGAATTGTATGGTTTCAGGTCTTGGGTTCAAATCTTGAACCATTATGAGTTGATTTTTGTGTGTGACGGAAGACGGTGGCTTCTTCTGCGTGTGACTGTCTCACTTCGGGGCTGTCCCTTCAACCTTGTGTATTTTTGGCTCCTTTGCTGTAATTGAGCAGAACTATGTGGGTTTCTCCTGAGTTCTGTGTTTCGTTGATCTGTGTGCCTGTCTTTATGGCACCCCTGCTTTCCGATTACAGTCGTTCTGTGAGATGGTTTTGTCTCTGGGAATGTTTCTTCCAGTTTCACGGAGAAGCGGACGACACGGTGCTGTGCGGTGTGCCGCGGGCACGCAGCGATCTCCCTGACAGGGTGACGCGTCTGCTGCAGAGTTCACCCCGTCATCTCACGCAGGTGTGAAAAGAAATAAAGGAAAAAGAGAAAACGCTGGTTTTCCTTGTGAGGAGAACTCTGCGAATCTGCTCTCCGAATCCGTACAGCGTTTGCTGTCCAGCAGCCTTCGCTGTCCTGGTGCCGTCTGAAGTCGGGACGCGTGACGCCTCCGGCTTTGTTCTTCAAAATGGAAAAGTTCTGATTTCTCCTCAGTCTGGACCCAAATCCCTATTCAGCTGAGCTTATTTATTTGCCTTCACAGCTGTTGTATTTTGCACTTTTGGAATGACTACATTCAGACGTAGTCACACAACACATTCTTGCCGAATCCCTGCTGTGTGTCGGGCTTGTAGGACACGGTGCTGGATGCTGACGGGCCTCTGTCCCACAGAACCAGGCTGTGGAAGGAAGTGGAACACCAGTGGCAGGAAATGTCCTGTGTGAGCACTGCTCAGATGGGTAGAGTGTGGGTTTCGTGTGAGCACACAGCATTGGTTTCTATTTTTTAAGGTTTGAGGCTTTTTTGAGGCCCCTATTTCTTCCCTACTTTTCTTGATTGAGCAATAGATAATTGAGTCCTATCCTTTTACTGATCTTTTGTACTGATCCTAATAACATGGGATATTCCCAAATAATGAGTGTTTTTTTTTTTTTTTAGTATTCTCTAGATTTGGAAATAGTCATCTTCTCAAATCTGCCTGGAATTACTGCTCATTTGCATATGCTTTTTATGTTCATAGTAAAGGCTAATTACTCCTTTGCTGGTTTGGATTCATCTTCTGGCTTTCCAGAGAGGTTATCTCTTCCTTCTCTCTTGGATAGTCAACCTCAGCCTTTCAAGTGAATCCTCTTCCTGGATCTCAAACATTTTTAAGTCTTTTGCATTTGAAACAAAAGTTCAAATGTGCCTTTTGGCAATGTGTGATGCACTGAATGTGTGTTCTTTCCTGAAACCCTATTAAGAAGAGGAAAGTGCCTAAACCTATGAGGACAAGAGGAAAGATGAACTAGAGCATAGACAAGATGCCATTAGGGTTTTATAAAGGAAGGAAGTGTGTGGGGCTGTTGGATTTAGCAGGCAGCATAGCTAAGTGCCTACAGAGGGAAGGATCAGAATGCCAGTTTGGACCCCACCGTAGTGGACTTAGAAGTAGCAGGTTTGCTCTGGCAGCAGGGTGGATGGTGGGGGTTCAAGACCAGGGTGATTCGCCCTGGTCTGTGTAGCACTATGCCCAGCACCTTCCCCAGCACCTTCCCCCGGTCCCTACCCTTTTCTGTCCTGCAGAACTCATGCAGTCTGTTGTCTGCGGAGGGTAGACTGGAACAGTTGTGACCGAGGCCCGCTGGAGACGGCGATGCCGCACGAGAACAGGGGTGTTAGGAGCGCTAGACTCCCGTCTGGCCGTGTCGGAGCACTGCCTTCTGGGCTTGCGTACCCACTGGGAACAGCAGGGTATGGTCTGGGAACACTGGTTTGCAGGCCCCAGATGGTCTCTCTGCCTGGGGAGGATCTTGCTGGAGCCCCAGTGGTACATGGGGGTCTTGGGGGAGCGAAGGTGTGGGCTGCATTTGGGAGCAGTTGAATGTGTGGGTCAGAGCATGGAGAGGGGAAACCTGGTCTCAGTCCTGCTTGCATCGTCCTGAAAATGCAGACACTGAGTATTGACTCACTCAGAAATGGTAGTGGAACTGTTGAGAAGATGAAAGGGAGGGTGGGGGTGGGGAGTGTCCATGAGGGAGGTGGCTGGGGTGGCATGGCCGTGGGATTTCCAGATCCCGAGGTAAGTACGGAAAACTAGACCAAAGGTGGTTGACGGTGACCACCCTAGGGTAGCAGAGTTGGGGAGGGGTGTTGGGACTCTTGGATTAGAACAGATCTTATCCACGGATTTCAGTAAACGGGGGGTAAATTTTGAACGAACCACAGCCCACGTGGTGCCCATGTCTTTCCTGCACCTGCATCTGATCGGTCCTTTCCTCCGTTCTCAGCCGCCTTCTCTGCCGTTTCTGCTCCTCCCCTTCCCGCTGACTCCTGAAGCCACTCCAGTCCGGCTCGTGCTGCGGGTCGCCAGGGACCCAGGTCCTGCTCAATCTGGTGCACACTTCTGCCTCCCTTCTGGGGCTTCTCAGCAGCACTTTGCACTCCTTGGCGTCCTGTCCACAGGACTTGTGGATCTGCCCCTTGGTTATGTCTCCTTCCCAGACCAAATGTCTCATCCTTCCGTGCTGGGCCGGGGTCTCTGTCGCCGCGCTGTCGCTTGGGCAGTCTGACCTGAGGTGATGGTGTGGGTCAGCTCCTGCTCTCCGCCCTCAGCACCGAGGGGCACCCACTTGAGAACCAGTGTCTCGGAGATCTCCGTGGACTTGGGCCCCCAGTCAGAGCCCGCGGCTCTCCCTTCCTCCATCAGCCTCAGCTGAAAGGCCCCTCAGCTGCTGCGCACTGTGATTCCCCATTGTCCTCATTTCTGATTGTCCCGTCCCAGTAATCTCTCCCCGCTGCGGGAAGGCCACCCGGTCCTCACGCCACCCGGTCCTCACAGCTGTGTCCCCCGCACAGGCGGACGTCGTGCGGGTCCCGCGTTCGCAGTCCGCGGCAGCTGCCCGGGGCTTTGCGCACTCAGTAGCCAAGTTGAAGAAAATGCGCGAGTCCAGACGCGGCAAGACGTGCCCTTTACAAGGATCTCCGCGTCCGTGTAAATGCGTGTCGGTGGAGAAGTCTTCGTATTACTCCCCCTCAAAGCGGACTGTGAAGTAGCTAAAATCCCATGAGGCATCCCGTCAGGAAGAACGCTTCACTTGGTGCCGCTTACATGTTTTCTGCGAGGACCGTCGTGTTCCTTTTCAAATCTGCGGCGAACCCCGTGCTGGCTCTGGTGGTTCCTCTCGGCTGGCGTCGGATGTCGCGTCTGCCAGAGCTGGAGTCTCGGGGTTGCTGGCGCTGAAGACTAGAGATCATCCTACTTTAAAGTAGGATTTAAAAACTCAAATACAACTATCTGTACCCTTAGCTTCATAGGGAAAGAGTCTACTGGCTGTAAATGGTCACTGCAGGGACTACTGCAAAATCACTTAAAAGCACAAAAATCCTTAAAAGATTCTTTTTTAATCTTACTGTAGTTGTGATTTGCATTTCCCTAATAAATCCATTACATTTTCAAGGGATAGTCTTTTAATTGGTCCATTTACTGATCCGATGGTCCTACGCCATGAATTAAGTGCAACGTTGACCTTTTAAAGGCTTCCTGGTCCTTTAGGCATGGATTCCAGTCTTAAGAACATGGAGCCAGAAGACTGTGTGAGCCCGAAGCACCTGGGTTTGGTGGTTTCTGACTGGGCTGTTGACTGGGCAGATGAGAGTCTCTAGAGGACCTGCCGTCGTCCCGACTCCCCTCGTTGGCGTGCATTTTGGTTCCAGTGACTGAACTAGGGAAGCACCACATACCGTTTGTTTGTTTGTTTGTTTGTTTTTTAAGATTTTATTTAAAGAGAGCAGAAGGAGGGGGAGCAGCAGACAAGGTAGATGGAGAAGCAGGCTCCCCGCTGAGCAGAGAGCCGGATGCAGGACTCGGTCCCCGGATCCTGGGATCACGACCTGAGGCAAAGGCAGACACTTAACTGACCGAGCCACCCTAGTGCCCAGCACCACATAAATCTAGGGCAGATGCACTATTATGATAATTCAGAAATTTCTGGAAAATGGAGTTTGCTTTTCCCTTGAGCGCGTAGACAGTGTGTGGAGGAGGACAAGCAGTGGATTTGTCTTCACCATCCCACAGCTGCCCTTAGAAGATCTCCGTGGAGCTTCCTTTCCCCTGACTGTCGCCGGGTCCCTGGAGTTTGTCCTGTGGCAGTCCTTCTCCTTGTGAAAGCGCAGTATGGCTTGGCTTCAAGGTAGTCAGGCACACGCTCACACGTTTGTGTATAGTTCTGTCTTTTTTTTTTTTTTAATTGTAAAATCGTTTGGCAAGTATACCATCTAGATGGAGATGGTTTGGTGTGTTTTAAGTTTAAGGCAATCTGAAAGGAATACAGAATTATCAGTAGCTCTTCAGTGCTTATAAGTCCCAGTTTCTTTCCTGTAGTTATATGCAAAGTGATATGTGTACATAGAACCATTTGTGACTTACTTGAATAACGTGTTATTTTTCAGTGCAGGAATGTTTTCAGTAGATAAATACAGATAAGGATATTGTTTACATTGTGTTAACCTTCTCCCTCTTAAAAAATTTTGGAGGGAAAACATAAAGGAATGTGAGCTTGGCAATTTTAGCATAGTGCATGGGTCAGTGAATGGTCACTGAGTAAATATACCCATATAATCACAATCCAGGTGGAGAAACAGACTCTATGTTTAAAAAAAAAAAAAAAAGAGTTTTTTTTTTTTGTTTGTTTGTTTTTTTTTTTTTTTAATCTGAAAGCACATGAGCTAGTGGGGGGCAGAGGCATAGGGAGAAGCAGGGAGCCTGATGTGGGACTTGATCCCAGGACCCTGAGATCATGACCTGAGCTGAAGGTGACGCCTAACCGACTGAGCCACCCGGGCACCCTGAGAAACAGACCCCTAACAGCATTCCAGAATGTACCCTCATCCCAGAGAGGAGAATTCCTCCTTGTCCTCACTTCTCTGGTCTTAGAACTTCTCTGATCAGCCGTGTTTGAACTTTTTGTGTTTAGTTATCATGTATTATTTTCTGAGTGGCTTTCTGTTACATTTAGGTAGTTCATTCAGTGTCACTGTTACATAGTTGTTACTCTGTTTCCTGGTATGACTAAACCATGGTACTTGTATCCAGTCTGACCATAGTGGACGAAGTGGATGTCGGCTGACTTCCAGTTCCAGGCTATTACAAATACCACGGTGGTGAAATTCTTTTTTAAATTTTATTTAAGATTTGTTTATTTTACAGTGGGAGAGTATGTGTGTTGGGGGGTAAGGGCAGAAGGCAGAAGGAGAGAGAGTCTTAAGCAGAACTCTGTGCTGAGCGCAGAGCCCCAAAGCAGGGCTGGATCTCGTGACCCTGAGATCACAACCTGAGCTGAAACCAAGAGTCAGATGCTTAACCTGACTGAGCCACCTGAGCACCCCCAGATCCTTGAAATTCTTGAACGTATCTTGTGGTGACCACGTGCATGATTTCTGTTGGGTGTGTATACCCAGCAGTAGAACGTTCATCTTTAACATAAATTACAAACCGCCGTTGAAAGCAGTGTACAGTTTAGGCTTAAGTTAGCAGAGCGTATCAGTGCCTCTGGCTTGTTCCTTGCTTGGACTTGGTCTTGTCTTTTCATTTCTACAGCCCTAATGATACTGCTTTAACAGGAAGTTTTAAATTGTAATGCAGTCCTATTTAGCAGGTTACTGTTGGTGGGTTTCCATATAAGAAGCTTTCTCCATTTCAAGGTCATGAAAAAGTATGCCACACTTCCCTTAGAAGCTTATGTGTCTATATAATCTCTTGGGAATCAGTGTTGCTGTGTGTTGTACTGGTTGTCTGATTGTCTTCTCCCCGGCTGGGTGTCTGGTTGACTCGGCACTGTTTCTGGAGAGCCTCCCTCAAACCCAGGGCTCTGCAGGGCCTTCTTCGTCATGGGCGTTTAGTGCCCATGGATGCATCAGTGCCTTCTTGGGTTCTCTGTTCCTTTCCGTGAATTTATGACCCTTTGTCACCAAATCCTTATTTGACACAGTCTTAATTGCTGTAGCTGTACAATAAATTTTGATATATGGTATCAGATCTTCCAATTATATTTTATTCATTATGTCTTGTTACTTACTTGTTTATATTATGGGACATTTACATTTCCATATAAATATTCTTTTTTTTTAAGATTTTATTTATTTATTTGACAGAGATACAAGTAGGCAGAGAGGCAGGCAGAGAGAGAGAAGGAAGCAGGCTCCCCGCTGAGCAGAGAGCCCGATGCGGGGCTCGATCCCAGGACCCTGGGATCATGACCGGAGCCGAAGGCAGAGGCTTAACCCACTGAGCCACCCAGGCGCCCCTCCATATAAATATTTTTGACTATTTATATTTCCATATAAATTTCAGAACCCTTTTGTTACTTTACACACAAAACTCTACTAGAATATTTATTGGGTTTGCACTGAATTTTAAATCAATTTGGGAAAGAACATTTTTTATAATATTAATCTTCTAATCTGTAAATATGTGGTATTTTCCCATTATTTAAGTCATTTTTACTTGAATGTTTTGTGGCTTTCTGGATAGAAATCTTGTATATCTTTTGTTAGATTTATTCCTAGATCTGACTTCTTTGGATGGTATTGTAAATGATGTATTTTTAAAAGTTTTATTTATTTATTTGGGGGAGATAGGAGCAGAGGAAATCTTTTTTTTTTTTTTTTTTAAACTTTATTTTTTCAGTGTTCCAAGATTCACTGTTTAGGCATCACGCCCAGGACTCCGTGCCATCCGTGCCCTCCTCAGTACCCACCACCAGGCTCCCCCAACCTCCCACCCCCGCTCCTCTCCCCTCCCAAACCCTCAGTTTGTCTCTCAGAGTCCACAGTCTCTCGTGGTTCGTCTTCCTCTCCTTCTCCCCATGTCATGGAGAAGGAGAGAGTCTTAAGCCGACTCTCTACTGAGTATGGAGCCTGGTATCAGACTTGAAGTCAGGACCTTGAAATCACAACCTGAGCCAAAGCCAAGAGTCTGACTCTTAACCGACTCTGCCATCCAAGCAGCTCTGCAAATTGTATCTTAACTTTTTTCATTTATTCATTGTTACTAGGGTTGACCAATGAAAGACAAAACTGCAACCTGCAAATTAAAATATGTGCATTTATCTGGAATCACAAGGATCGCCAACTGAGAGATGGAGTTGACCAGTCGGTGTGGTGCTCCAGAGAGATAAAGTTGGTTAGAGTTCTTAAAGAGGAAAGCGGGAATTTATAGAAGTTGTTTTAAATGAAATGAGGTTGGTGCTGGTGTGGCTGCAGTTTAACTAATCTAAACCTGATTGGTTGCTAGGGCTACTGCTAGTCAGGAAGTGCATTTATGCCCAATCTTTTTTTTTTTTTTTTTTTTTTTAGGATTTCTTTATTTTTAGAGGGAGAGCGCGTGTGCATGCAGGGAGAGGAGCAGAGGGAGAGAGACGGACTCTCAGCAGACTCCCCGCTGAATATGGAGCCTGTCACTGGCCTTGATCTCAGGACCCCAAGATCATGACCTGAGCCAAGATCGAGAGTCGGTGCTCAGCTGACTGAGCCACCAGGCTGTCCTCACTGATGTCCGTTCTAACATGCAACACATGCCTTGGCAATGTGTTCTGAGATTTAGAGACAGGAGAAGGGCATGAACCCCACCTCCTCTCCGATCTCCTGATATTATCAAAGACATTTATTAATTTAATAATTAACCTGTAGATTTTTTTGGGGTTTCTCTATAGATAGAAGCAGCTCATCTCCGAATGACAGTTGTAATCACTCTTTTCCAGTCTCTATATATCTTATTTCTTGTCGTGTTGCTCTGACGAGGTCTCCAGTATGATGTTGAATGCTAGTGGTGAGTCTGGGTATCTTAACTCTTTCTCATTTGTGGGAAAAGTTTTAATCATCAGTCTAAGCTTTTTTAATTGATAAAGACTTGTTCAGGTTGTCTGTTTCTCCTTGTGTCTGTTTTGGTAGTCATGTGTAGTTTAACCACGAGATTAGCAGGCTTATTGTTTCAGATAATCAGCTTTTCCTTAGAGTAAGTCTCTCTCGTATGTTTGTTGTGTGGTTCATTAATTCTGTTCTGCATATGTGTGTGTGGTGTGTGTGTGTGTGATTTTCTTCCACTTTTTTGGTTTTTTATTTTAGATTTTCTCAAGATGGGTGCTTTTTAGATTATTGCTTTTTAGTGCCCCTCCCTCCCATTATACATGCAGTTAGGCTATAAATTTCAGGTACATCATAAAACTTTTGATGATTAGTATTCATTCCTTACATTATATTTTCATATTTTTGTTGTATTTCTTGATTTTTATTGTGACTTTTTCAGTTATTTAAAAGTATGTTTTTTATACACCACATCTTCTTGATCCATTCATCTGTGGATGGACATCTAGGTTCTCTCCATAGTTTGGCTATTGTGGACATTGCTGCTATAAACATTCGGGGGCACGTGCCCCTTCAGATCACTACGTTTGTATCTTTAGGGTAAATACCCAGTAGTGCCATTGCTGGGTCATAGGGAAGGAAGAAAATGAAACAAGATGGGATCGGGAGGGAGACAACCCATAAGAGACTCTTAATCTCACAAAACAAACTGAGGGTTGCTGAGGGCTGGGGTACAGAGAGGGTGATGGACACTGGGGAGGGTGAGTGCTGGGAAGTGTGTAAGCCTGACGATTCACAGACCTGTGCCCCGGGACTGATGATACATTGTATCTTAATAAAAATAATTAGAAATGGAAAAAATATGTTTTTTAGCTTCCAAAAACATAGGAACTTTTGTGTTGTCTTTTGTTGCTGGTTTTCTTCCGTTCTTCTGTGGGCGGAGAGCAAACTCGTAATCTGTCCTTCGGAATTGAGGATTGCTGTCCCTGGATGTGATCCGTTTTGTGAACGTTCCGTGGGTGTGAGCGGAGTGTGCGGCGTTGGGCACTTGGTGACTGCAGAGGTTTATACAGATTAGGTCTGGTTTGTTAAGTGTTTTTGTACAGTTTCTCTGTCAGTTGTGAGAGACATGTTAGAATGTTGTGATTGGATTTGTCAGTTTTTCGTAGTCGACTGTTTTGCTTTATATGTTTTGACATTATGTTAAGTACATGAACCTTAGAATATTTTCTAAATAAGTTCAATTTTTTTTATTAAAGTAAAATGACCCTCTTTTTTCTTAGTTATTACACTCTTCTGAGCTTGCCTTTTTTTTTTTTTTAAAGATTTTGTTTATTAGAGAGAAAGAGAGGGGGCACAAGCAGGAGGAGAGGCAGGTGGAGGGAGAAGCAGCTTCCTGTGGAGCGGGGGGCCCAGTGCAGGACTCAGTCCCGGGACCCGAGAGCATGACCTGAGCCGAAGGCAGACGCTTAACCACTGAGCCACCTGGACTCCCCAGCTTTCTTTTTAATAATATTTCTACAAGGTACTTTTTCCTTTTATTCTTTTCTTTACAAACTTTTTGTGTCCTTATATTTAAGATTTGTCTTTTGAGAGCAGCATATAGCTGAGTTTTTGTTCTAAATCCAGGCTCAAAATTCTCTTATTGAAGCTCCTCTGTTTAGATTAGTGTAATCACCGGCGTGTTTGGGTTTCAATCTGTCATCACGATCCCTCGTATCCGTCTTGCTCCCCTTTTTCCTTCTTGTTTGTTGTTATTGGGAGTGCAGTTACTGAAGCATTTTATATTCTTGTCTCCCCATCTAATAGCTTGGTATTTATGTATTCTCTTACTACCCTTTAAACACTCTAGGGACAGGAACTTCTGTCCTTGATGTATCAAGGTTTAATAGAAGTTATTTTTCCCACATAATGCAAGGAACTTAAATGTTTCAATTCCGTGTGTACTTCAGATCTAGAAGACGTTGTTGTGTAGAACACTCAGCATTTACTTAGGTTTCCCGTACCTGCCCCTTCTCAGTGCTGTGCGTCTGTCCTCACAATCTGAGTTTGCGTCTGGGGTTCTTCTCCGTCTGCCCGAGGAGCCTCTCCACGGTCTGTGTTACGGTGCTGCTGTGATGAAGTCTTGCTTTATATAAACTTATTTAACTCTCATTTTTGCAAGCATAGAGTTTTTGATGGGCAGCTATTTTGAGAACTTTGTAGACATTATTTCCTTATCTTTTGGCCTCCGTTGTTTTAACAAGTCCACGTGAAGTCACATTACTGCTCCTTTGAAGGTACTGCGGCTTGCCCTCGAGGACTTTAACCTTCCCTTTTATCTTTGGCTTCCGGCGGTTTTACTGTGAAATCCCCGGTCGTTATCTGGTCACTTGGTTTTGTTTTCTGGGAATAGCTCTTCATTCTGAGGCTGAATTTCTTTGTCAGCCGTGGAGGATGACCAGCCGCTCTCTCTTTGAAAGTCCGTCCCTCTCCCATCTTCCTCTGCTCTGCTCTTCGGGTCGCAGTGAGACGCGCTCGCCCTTACCGCGTCCGTGTGCGCCGTGCGCGCCCGTGCCCGGGCCTGTCCGAGCTCTCTCCGGCTGCTTCCTTCTGAGAATAGTCCTCCTGCCCTCGAAGTCTCTCTTCAAACATGTGTGAGGTCTGAGGCTGACCCATTCACGGAGCGCTCTGGCTGCAGGGCTTCTGCGGTTCTGTGCTTACCATCTAGGTTCCTTTCGTTTCATGTTCTTTGCTGACGTTACGAATCTTTTAATTTCTTAGGCATCTGGGCCATTGTTCTCGCAAAGCCTGTGTCTGATAACGCACCCTCTCGACTTCTTGGAGTGTCTGTCTCTGTTCTCTTTTACTCTTCTTGCCGTTTGTCATACCATCTTCCTCTTTCTGGGTTTGGTTACTTTTGCGTGTGTTCTAGATACTGTAGAGAAAAATCGCAGGAGTGAGGTGAAATTTAGGGTGATGTCATCTGAAGAGGGTTTCTGTTTGCTTCCGGCAGACAGCCAGGGGCCCCAGTGGTCCTGGATGACGTTAATCTCGTCGGCAGTTGGGACGATTCGAGGTCTGAGAAAGAGGTAGTTAATTTTGTAGCTCGTGTGCTCCTTTCATTTTTTGCTATTATTTTATATGTGAAGATTGAATTCTTTGTAGTTTTCTTACTCTTAGGATGCAGCCTTTTGGTGTTCAGATTTGCAGTTTGAGGGATTACAGTACCCTCCTCCCGCACTAGGCATTCAGTCCGGTTGTGATCGTCTCGGCCTGGATCTTTTGAAAGCTTTGCTCGTGTTCTTAGCTGCTCCTACAGATTTGCCAGGTTGCCTGTATAGGAGAAATGTGACTTACCTCTTTGCTTTTTGTTTTCCTTGATCTTAAGTCTTGCAAATTTTCAGTGTTTGTTCTTTGGTGCCTTTCAGATTTTTTCTTTTCAGTTCAGGTTTTCAGGTTCTCACAGGCAGGTACTTTGCTATTAAAAGAATGTAGTGTTCTGTTTAGTAATTTTTATTCCAGATTTCTAACAGTTAATGAACATGTATACCCGAGTGGTCATACACAACTCAATTTTATTTAAAGTGTAGTAGTTACGTGTCCATTTTTTGTAAAGGAGAGTTAGAATTACTAAGAGATCTTCATGTATCTCAATTTTTCATAGCTTTCCTTTTCCTAACTTTCAAATATTGTTAACAAAAACATGGCTGTAGCTCATCATTTTTATAATTTTAGGGTAAATACTATCTTTGGTTCACTGCAGACACATTCAGAGACTGGTCAAAGTCAAGATAAGTCTTTTGAAGGTAATTCAGATTCCTAAAAAAAACTTCACTGTATCATTTTTTTCATTTTTCTTCACAGCTTATTTCTGATATGTCTATTTTATTATGATTAATTTTTTTAAAAAAATGAAATGGTGTTAAAACCAGTGTCTTGGTCTGTTTGGGCTTCTGCAACAAAAATACCACAGACTGGGTCATTTCTGAAGAACAGACATTTATTTCTTACAGTTCTGGGTGCCAGCGGGGTTGCGTGAGGGGCTTCCAACCAGGTGGTCCGCTGACGTCACCTGTCTTACACGGTGGAAGGGGCTAGGGAATATCTCTGGGGCCACTTTTGTAATCTAATCCCACTCATGAAGGCTCCACCTAATGACCTAATCAGATTTTGACAAAATACTTTTAAGATAAAAAACTGCCAGAAAATTAGGACTTGTAGGACCTTCCTCAACATGATAGAAGGCATTTATGAAAACCCAAGCTAATACTGTAGACAGTGTGAAAGACTGAAACCCTCCCCCTAAGATCAGGAGCAGGACAGATGCCCACTTTGATTACTGCTACTTAACATAGTGCGGGAAGTTCTGCCCAGAGGAGTCCGACAACTAAACGAAATATAAGGCATTGAAATTGGAAAAGGAACATTGAAACTATGTTTGAAGATGACATGATCAGGTATTTAGAAATTCAAAAGGATCCACAAGAAAATCATCAGAACTAATAAACAAATTTGGCAAAGATATAGGGTAATCAGTTGTGTTTCCATAACACCAGTGGTGAACAGTCAGCAAAGCCAGCTGAGGAAACAGTTCCAGTCACATTAGCATGTGGAGGAACAACATACTTGGGAGCAAACTTGACTATGCAGGTTAAAGACTTAGACACTATAAGTTTATAAAACTTGCAGAAGGAAGTTAAGACCAGAATAAATGGAAAGACATCTCGGACTCATGGATGGTAGGACGATACTACCCAAAGCAATAGGGTTCAGGACTCTCCCCCTGAAAATTCCAGTGGTCTCGCCACCCGTGTCCCCCTGCCTGCGCCAGAAATGAAAAACTGATCTTGAAATTCATGCGGAATTGGAGAGTGCCCGGGTAGCCAAAGTAGTTTTGTAAAAGAAAACAAAGTGGAAGACACACAGTCCCCTGTCTCAGAATTTGCTTCAGAACTGCAGAGATCAGAGCAGTGTGGAACTGATGTAAGGACCGACACGGGATTTAGAATCTGGAAGCTTCCGAGATCAGACGAGATCGGGCGCGTTCAGGGTGGTATGGCCGTAGACTAGAATCTGGAAGCAAGTGCAGACCTCTTTGGCTCGTTGACTTTTTAATTCCAGCATAATGAGCGCGCACCGTTAACGAAGGGCCAGGTGCGCGGCCTGGCGTCGCCCCTCCATCCGTCACGCCGGGCTCACGCGGAGGGTGCGCGGTGTCCTCCGTGTCCCGCGCCCACCTCCACTCTGGGAACCGTCCGTCTGTTCTCTAGACTTGAGAGTCTGTTCCTGGGTTTCTCTTTTTTCCTTCACTCTTTTGTTTTTTCAGTTCCACATAGGAGTGAAGTCGTGCTTTGTCCTTCTCTGACTGACTTATTTTGCTTAATATATTCAAGTTCCATCCATGTGACTGCAAATGTCGGTATCTCATTCTTCTTCAGGGCTGAATAATATTCTGTGTGTGTGTGTGTGTGTGTGTGTGTGTGTGACACCCAGCTCTTTGTCCATTTATCAGTTGGGGGCAGTTGGGCTGCTTCCGTAATTGGACTGTTGTAAACCGCGCTGCTGTAAACCCCGGGGTACTTGGATCCCTTTGAAGTAGTGTTTTTTGTCTTTTTAGGTAAATAGTAGTGCAGTTGCTAGATTTCAGATTGGTTCTGTTTACAACTTTCTGAGGATCCTCTATACTGTTCTCCACAGTTTGGTCAGTTGATTTTTGACCATGATGCCGAGCCCGTTCAGTTGGGAAAGCAAAGTCTCTTCAGAAGATGGTGCTGGGATGACTGGTTCGCACACATGACAGATCGAGTTTGGACTCCTTCCTTACACCATAGACAAAATTCCAGAGTGGGTCAGTGACCTAAATAGAATTAAAACCACAAGGCTCCTAGGAAAAAAAATAAGGATTAATTCTATGACCTTCGATTTGCTTTGAAGTCTTAGGTATGACACCATAGTAGGAACGATGAAAGAAAAACTGTATCTGTAATACTTTATCAAAACGAAAAACTTTTCTTAGAGATTATTTATTTATTTGAGAGCACAAGCAGGGGAAGTGGCAGGTAGGGGAGAAGCAGGCTCCCCGCTGAGCTATGAGCCCAGGGCAGGACTCGATCCCAGGACCTTGGGATCCTGACGCCGGCCAAAGGCAGACACTGAATGGACGGAACCACCCAGTGCCAAAACGAAAAGCTTGTGTGCGTCACAATCACAGGACATTATCAAAGTGGAAAGAACTTACAAAATGGGAGAAAAGGTTTGTAAAACATGTAAATTAAAGTGTTATTTAGAATATGGAAAGAACTCCCAGCTCGCCAAGAAGGTAAATACCAGGAAAAGTGAGCCAGGGCTGCAGTAGACGTTCCCCAAGGAAGATAAATGGTGAACACACACGAGAAGACGCTCATTGTCGTCAGGCAAGTGCAGATCCAAACCACAATGAAATGCGACGTCACCCTGCTAAGAGGGCTGTAAAATGAAGCAGTAGACAGCAGGTGTCGGCCGGGATACGGAGAAATTAGAACTTGCACACGTTCCTGGTGTGCTGGGAAGGGGTATAGCCGGTGTCGAAGACCGTGGGGTGATTTCTGGAAAGGGTCAATGTGGAGTTACTGCACGGTCCAGCAACTCCCCTTCTGGGTGTTCACCCGAAGACCTGAAAGCAAGACCTGGGCAGATGCTGTGTTTTTTGCGATCACGGCCTCTAAAGAGTAGAAGCACCCAAGTGTTCATCAGCGTATACGTGCGCCACTGAACTGTACACGTAGAGATGGTTCAAACGGCAGGTTTTATGTTCCTGCGCCCTACTATAAAAAATTAATATTCTGTATAAAAAACACTGAATTACACACTTTTAGTGATGAAACATACATCAATTACATCTCAGTAAATGTGTTAAGGGGCGGGGCGCCTGGGTGGCTCAGTCATTAAGTGTCTGCCTTTGGCTCGGGTCACGATCCCAGGGTCCTGGGATCGAGTCTGCATTGTTCTTGCTGCTCAGCGGGAGCCTGCTTCTCCCTCTCCCACTCCCCTGCTTCTGTTCCCTCTGCCGCTGTGTCTGTGTCAAAAAAATTAAATAAAATCTTAAAAAACAAAGTGTTAAACGGTCAAACATTATTTCCTCATGTACATTTTGTTTTTTAAGCTAGTGTTTGGTCAAATCCAGAAGCCAGGAAAGGTCTTGCTTTGCTAGTATAGCTTATAAAACAATTGACTTCTGCTTGTCGTTATCAGGAATCTTGATCAGTGTTCTACATGCTGTTATTTTCTGCCGTTGAACTAGTGTAATTTGCTTTAAATAAGGTCTGTCTCAGAGCAGAAGTGCTGTGTTTCTCAAGTTCTCCGTGTTCTGTACTCACTGCATCTGGCAGTGGGACAGCAGCTGTGGCTCTGAGGGTTTAGGGAACACTGTTCTGTAGTGCCGAGACTTAGTAGCCAACCAGTCACTGTCATAGACTAGACCAGCTTCATTTCTCCTTTTATTTTTGTTTTTTAATCTCAAGGCTCATTCAGGAATGTATCCAGTCCATAAGTGCGTGTTGTACACTTCATGATACAAGTCGTTAAGGGCATCAAGCTTGAAATACGGCCTGCTTTTGAGAAACCTGTTGGGTGATGCGTATAAAATAAGTCTATGTCAGTAGCAGCATGGCCTTAGTTGTAACTGTAGACTTTATATATGCAGGTTGTTATAATAGAAGCTGAATGTAACCTAATTGTAACTTGAATGTGATTATGGCTAATAAGCAAATCAGAGTAAATGAATATCTTTTGTGAGATACTAACCAAACCCAGAACATCAAGCACACGGAGGCTAGTATAGATTGGGACCTGGCGGTTAGAAGTGCGTCGCATTTCATTAGGAAGGAAGAACTCTCTCAGTAAGCCCTGCTGGGACAGTTGATCCCTCTCTGGAATGCCCTTCTCTCTTGTCAGCTTCTGTCATACTGAACAGGTAACTCCACAGTTTCCATGTGGGCGTGTCAGAGGCTTGGAGTTTGCCGCTCCGTCCTAATAACAAGTGAAAAGCAGAACTGAAAACCAACGGATGTACTGCGACTTAGGAAGGCAGTGAAGCCACAGGACAAAAGCAGGAGAGACACGAAAACAGAACTACTGGAGTGAAAACTCTCCCACAGAAACAGCTGCAGGAACCAGAGCTAAGAAAACCTGAATGTGACCGATGAACTTCCACAGACTCAGGGTGGCGAAGCCTGAGTCAAAATCTAGGGAGACCCATTCCTCGAGGTCCCCCACGCTTTGGTTAGACTTTGAAAAGATCAACTTCCAGTCAGTCTCTTGACAAGCCAACTTAACAGATACAAATAACGAATATTAGAAGTGAAAAATGAGGGCGCCTGGGTGGCTCAGTGGGTTAAGCCTCTGCCTTCGGCTCAGGTCATGATCGCAGGGCCCTGGGATCGAGCCCTGCATCGGGCTCTCTGCTTGGCGGGGAGCCTGCTTCCTCCTCTCTCTCTCTCTGCCTGCCTCTCTGCCTACTTGTGATCTCTGTCTGTCAAATAAATAAATAAAATCTTTAAAAAAAAAAAAAGAAGTAAAAAATGAGCAGGAAAAGGCGGAGGGGGAAGAGGAGCTATCAGTTCTGGTCCTCTAGGCTGTGAAAGGATAATAAAGGAATGTTACAAACATCCCTGAACCCACAGACTTGACAACTGAGATGAAATGGATCCATTCCTTGAAAGACATGATCTGGCAAAACTTCTGCAAGAAGAAATAGTTTGTGTAGGCCTGTGTATCAGTAATTAATGAATTATTGATATATTACTGATACCTATGTATCAGTAATTAATAAATTACTGATATGAATCAGTAATTAATAAAACTTCAAGAACAGAAAGCACCAGGCCCAGATGGGTTCACTGGTGAATTTGCCCAGACATTTATGGAAAAATTTATACTTATTCTCCACAGTCTTTTAGAAGGTAGAAGCAGAAGGCTTACTCTTCTGTGAAGCCAGCAATACCCTAATACCAAACCAGACAAAGACATTACAAGAAAAGAGATGGCCAGTATCTCTCATGTACATAAATGTAAAAATCGCCACCAAAATATTAGCAAATCGAATCTGACATTGTATAAAAAGTATTATGCCCCATAACTAAGTGGGGTTTGTCTCAGGTATGCATGGTTGCTTCCATATTGGAAATCAGTCGGTGTAATCCATCATACCAACAGGATAAAGATCTGTCATGTCATTAAAAGATGGAGACAAAAATTTTGGCAAAACCCAACACCCATTCATAATAAAAACCAGCAAACTAGGAATAGAGAGGAGTTTCCTCAGCATGATACAGTCTACTTGTCAAGACCCTGTACTAACAGCATCATACTCAATGATGTTTCCTGCTCAGATTGGGAACAAAGCAAGGATGTCTCCTCCTACCGTCCCTTTCAACATTGGACGGGAAGTCCTAGGTAAAGCAGTAAGACGAGAAAAGGAAATAAAAGTATACAGATTTGGAAGAGAGAAATAAAACCATCTTCATTTACAGATGACATGATTACACAGAAAATCTGAAAGAATTGACCTGAAACTAATACGCGATTATAGCAAGGTCATATGACAAGAACATTAATATATAAAAGCCTATCACTTTCCTATGTACCAGCAACAAACCAGTTGAATTTAAAGTTATAAACACATTATATTTGGGGCGCCTGGGTGGCTCAGTGGGTTAAGCCTCTGCCTTCGGCTCAGGTCATGATCGCAGGGTCCTGGGATCGAGTCCCGCATCGGGCTCTCTGCTCGGCCAGAAGCCTGCTTCCCCCTCTCTCTCTGCCTGCCTCTCTGCCTACTTGTGATCTCTCTCCGTCTATCAAATAAATAGATAAAAATCTAAAAACACACACACACACACACATTATATTTGCATTATCACCCCCCAAATGGAATGCTTAAGTATAAATCTGACAAAATATTTATAAAGTCCATATGAGGAAAACAGCAAAATACTGATGAAGTGAATGGAGAGGGAACCCTGGTTCATGGATAGGAAGACTTAATATTCGCAACATGTCAGTTCTTCCCAATTTGATCTATAGATTCCATGCTGTCGCACTAAAAATCCCAGGAAGTCATATTTTGGGTATCAACAAAGTGATTCTACATAAATGTGGAGGGACAAGAGATCCAGAATAGCTAATACAATCTTGAAGGAGAAGAACAAATGTAGAGATTTCAAGACGTACTATAAAGCTATGTTCATTAGGATAGGGTTAGTGGTAAAGTAGCAGACAAATGGATCAGGAGAGCAGAGGGAAGAGCCTGGAAGTCGACCCACGTAAACATAGCCGATGATCTTTGATAAAGGAGGAAGAGAGGTATCACGGAGCAGATGACAGGTCTTCCTCGAATGGTGCTGGGACAACTGTGCCTCCACATGCAGGAAAATGGATCTAGACGCAGACTTATTCACTTCACCATAGTTACCTCAAAACGGATCATGGGCCTAAAATGTAAAATGCAAAACTGCGAAACTTCTGGAAAATAATGTAAGAGACAACCTACCTGTCCTTGAGTATGGCGGTGATTTTTTGGATGCAACAGAAAGACAAAGCCCTGGAAAGTAACAACTGATCAGCTGGACTTGACTCAAATTAAACCCGTTCGCTCCGTGAAGGATGATGTGAGGACAGCGGCGGGACGAGCCACATCCTGGGAGAACGTTTGTAAAAGACGCCTCTGACGAAGGCTGTCATGCAAAACGGGCGCCTCTTGAAACGCTAAGAAAACGGACCTGATTAAACAGCGAACGACACATTAGAACCGACAGCTCTCTGGGGACGACGCCCAGGTGGAAGGCGAGTGTGAAGAGATGCTCTGTGCTGTGTCCTTGGAGAAGCGCAGCGTGGAGCCGCGCCTGTGCACCAGCACACGCCTGTGCACCAGCATGCGCCTGTGCACCAGCACGCGCCTGTGCACCAGCACGCGCCTGTGCACCACCACTCGCCTGTGCACCAGCACTCGCCTGCACGACGATGGCTGGCCCGAACACGGGGGCAGGAGGAGCTCAGTGCCCGCGGGGTGCCGGATGGAGCCGCCACTCCGGGGACGCATTTCTCACAAACCCGCACATTCTGTTACTGTAGGACCCAGCTGTTCACTGCTTGTTGGTTAGCAAAGGAAACGTACGTGTAGAAGCCTGTGCGGGGTCGTTGGGAGCAGCTTTATGCATAACCGCCAAAACCTGGGTGCAACCAAGGCGTCTAATAGTCAGTGAATGGGAAGTAATCGATGTTATGTCCACACACAGGAACGTATTCAGCACTAAAAAGAAATGAGCTCTCACACTGTGAAAAGACACGGAGGAAATCTTAAATGCCTATTCCTAAGTGAAAAGAGCCACTCCGAAAAGGCCACAGGCATCCCGTGTGGTTCCAACTGCAGGGCATTCTGGAAAAGGCAAAATGATGGCAGCAGTAAAGAAACCCGCAGTTGCTGGGGCGCCTGGTGGCTCAGTGGGTTAATGCCTCTGCCTTCAGCTCAGGTTGTGATCTCGGGGTCCTGGGATCGAGTCCCGCATCCGGTTCTCTGCTCAGTGGGGAGCCTGCTTCCTCCTCTCTCTCTGCCGGCCTCTCTGCCTACTTGGATCTCTGTTTGTCAAATAAATAAATAAAATCTTTAAAAAAAGAAAAGAAAGAAACCCGCAGTTGCTGATGTCTGGGGGCGTGGAGGGATGAGAGGTGGGACACGGGACTTTGAGGACAGGGAAGTTACTCTGTGTGCTCCTTGGATGGTGCATACTCGTCCTGATGCGTGTGTGAAACCCATAGAGTTTACGGTAGCGGGAGTGAACCAACCGTAAGGGATCTGTGGTCTTTGGGGGAAAATCGTGGTGTGTCAGTGCGGGTTTGCTGATGGTAACAGCTGTGATTTCTGGTTTGGGGTGTTCATAACAGGGCAGGTGGCAGATATGTGCGGACATGGGACACTTGGTATCTCCTGCTGGATTTTGCTGTGAACGGAAAGCTGCTCTGCAAAACAAAGCTGGTTAGTGTTACTACTTCTTAAATGGTTATTCTCAGATGGGTTAAGAAGTCAATATTAAAAATAAATAGGTGTCTCCATCAGAAAGGACGAATACCCAACTTTTGTAGCAACATGGACGGGACTGGAGGAGATGATGCTGAGTGACATAAGTCAAGCAGAGAGAGTCAATTATCATATGGTTTCACTTATTTGTGGAGCATAACAAATAGCATGGCGGACATGGGGAGATGGAGAGGAGAAGGGAGTTGGGGTAAATTGGAAGGGGAGGTGAACCATGAGAGACTATGGACTCTGAGAAACAATCTGAGGGGTTTGAATTGGCGGGTGGGTGGGAGGTCGGGGTACCAGGTGGTGGGTATCATAGAGGGCACGGATTGCATGGAGCACTGGGTGTGGTGCAAAAACAAGGAATACTGTTACGCTGAAAAGAAATTTTTAAAAAAGTAATTTAAAAAATTTAAAAATAGGAAAATATACTTGAATATTTTTCTGACCTGAATGTGGAAGGACTTCCCATCAGAAAAGTTATCATAAAAGAATACATAGTCAGCTATATTTCTGTATAATGTCATTTAATGTTTACTAAAAGACAAAAGTATTTTAAGAATAATCTTAATATATAAAGATGTTAATATATACATGGAAAAGTGGTTTGAATAGACTGTCAATAAAAGTAACTTAAAATTACAAGTAAAGTAAAAAATTTTTTAAAAATTACGGGTAGACTTGAGCGCCTGGGTGGCTCAGTCAGTTAAGCATCTGCCTTCAACTCAGGTCATGTTCCTGGGGTCCTGAGATCGAGTCCTGCATCGGGCTCCCTGCTCAGCGGGATGTCTGCTGCTTCCCTGCTCCTCCTGCTTATGCTCACTGTCAAATAAATAAATAAAAATCTTAAAAAATTACAAGCAGAATTTGGAAAAATTTCAACTTAACCTAAGTTATAAAGAAATGATATTATACAATGAGATTAAATTTTAAATTCCATGTAATATTTGATGAAGTTACAAAATATACAAAACCTATTTGTTGGTATAATAATGAAACAAAACGTGAGCCCACCCCCCACCAGCAGAGACACCAGAACATGCTTGGTGCCGTGTGTCCTCCTGGGGGGTCCCCCGGGCACTTTCTTCTCTGCCTCCCACTGTTTTAATCTCCTTCCCGTCATGTTTATCACTTCCTCCAAGTATTGCAGTGTTTAATTTTGCTTAATTTTTAATTCCCTGATTTGATTTCTTTTATTTTTTCCTCCAGTTTGTAGTGTTTGCAGGATATGAAAGAAGATACGTAGGTGGAGGGCTTGGGTTAAGTCTGGGTTTGGAGGGGTGGACAGTGTCGGTGTCACCTGCGGGCTGGCCAGGATTCCGTGGACCCGCTCACCCCCCGTCAGGATGGCTACTGTCAAATCCCGGAAAATCACAAATACTGATGAAAGCGTGGAGAAATTAGAACCTTGTGCACCAGTGGCAGGAAGGTAAAATGGGGCACCTGCTGTGGGAAGAGACGGCAAGTCTTTAAGAAGTGAGCCCTGTCGGCGCGCCCGGGGGGCTCAGTGGGTTAAGCCTCTGCCTTCGGCTCAGGTCATGATCTCAGGGTCCTGGGATCAAGCCCCGCATCGGGCTCTCTGCTCAGCGGGGAGCCTGCTTCCTCCTCTCTCTCTGCCTGCCTCTCTGCCTACTTGTGATCTCTGTCTGTCAAATAAATAAAATCTTAAAAAAAAAAAAAAAGTAAGCCCTGTAACTGCGGGATCGTATGGTAACTGCCTCTGCGTGCTTCTGAAAGCGAGCATTCGAAGGCAGGTTTGCATACACGTGGTGATAACAACATGCGGAAGCAACCCTGGTGTCCGTTGCAGATGGACGTTGGGCAGATACAGTCCATGCAGTGGGGGACCCTGAGGGCATGCTAGGGGAGACGTGTAGGGCACAGAAGGACAAGTACTATGCGCTTCCCCCTGTGACAGGGACTTTGATTTGTCACAAAGGCGGAGCGGAGCGGCGGGCGCTGGGATGGGGACCCAGCGGTCACTGGGTGCGGAGATTCCATGTCACACGACCACGTGAGCTACGGGGAGGGACCGTGGGGACAGCCGCACAGCGGAGCGGATGTATTTCACGCCACTGAACTGTACACTTGATGGTGACGGCCGTCTATTGTACTTCGCCACAGTAAGAGAAATTGTGGAAAAATCAGTGGAAATTTTTTGGCTTTGTGTTTTCAGTTTTTAAACAATAACTCACTCGAGAATCACTTCCTGAAGGAGCTCCTCTTCCTAAAGGAGCCAAAAAAAGTTTGAGGACCGAGTTAAATCTCTCTCCAAGTCTTAGAGTTTTTGTTTTTGTTATTTTTAAAATGTCTTAATCTTTGCTGTAACACAAACGAAGGCTGCCTCTGGGGCCTCACTGTTCACACGACAGCTGGGATGTTGAATCCCATCACTTCGTGTCAGCTTACGCGTCCCTGACCGCGAGGCCACCTTGAAAGGAAGAATGTGGCCCGTCCCTTCCTAGATGAGGGGCCAGAGTCTGCTGAGGGATTTCTAACCGTTCGCGCCGGGTGCTGCCGCCTGAGAGGCCTGGAAGCCGGCGGCCGCTTGAACATCCGAGAGTCAGGTCATTGCGGGGTGGTTGGGAGCCGGTCGGAGGAGGAGCCGGGAGAGGCAGAGAACCGCTCGAGCGCGGGCTGCAGGGGCGTCTCGGGCCGACTGGGGTGCGGCGAGGGGTCGGGGTGGCAGCAGCGTCCGCGCTGGCAGGAGAGCTGCGGAGGGCGTGGGCTGGCGCGTCCGCGAAGGCCTGGGCGCAGAGGCCGCCTGTGCCACGGATCTGACGGACTCATTTTCTAGGATTTTCTTTTTATGGATAAACACCAAATTGCTGTCTTTTGATGTCTAAGCGCATTACTCGTATTTACCGGGCAGCGGAAGGACTCATGTTGACCGGCCCGGCGCTGTCCTCCGGAGCCTGGGACAGTGTCTGGCCTGTCACAGGCATGTCGAGCTGTGTCAGTGAGTGAATGGTTTTAGATTTCGTGAGAAGGGACATCTCCGTGGTGGCTTTTTAAAGCGATCTTGTCCTAATGGTGAGGCTCGGTTTGTTGCTTTATAACCCGTCTCCGGCCTCGCCGTGCTGCGCTTACTTGGGCTTGCATTCTCTGAAAGGCGCCCTTTGGGCCCCCGAGCATCTCGCTTAGATTTACGGGTCTGTGGGGACACGGTTCAGATTCGGGTAGATCTGAAAAGTCTTTGGCTTTAACCGTACATCTGTTTTCCTGAAGTTCGCATTACTTACTTCTTGAGTCTTGATTTTAACCATCTCTAGCCAGCTGGTGACGTCATTTCTAGAGTTTCTGTCCTTCGCGTTTCCTGTTCTCTTGGTGGTTCTGTTATATAAATAGTCATATGTACTCTCTAGGTATTGTTTTAAAATGTTCGCTTTGCTTTCACATATTTTCTGTAGTTCTGAGTAAACTAATTGTACACGTCTGTACTTAGCACAGGCTGAGTGGCCCGTCTCCGAGACGTGGTCACTGCGCGACACTGACCGCCCGTTCCAGGCATCATAGCCCTGCTGAACGCGAGCATCTTGGCTTCAAACAGCCAAGTATCTTTTAAAGAAATTAAGGACATTCCTCTTAAATTTCCCCATATGCTTCCCATTCTGCGGTGTTCCGTAAGCAGGAAGTGGTGTCCCCGGGGTGTGGACTCCCCCGGGACGCATTTGGGCGGCTTCGCCCCCTTCCTGCCATGCAGTTGGGGGTTCTCGTGCCTGTGAGACTCCGCTGCCAGCGCTAGGCTCTGTCCGGCGAGGACCGCGGGGCTTCCACGTGTAGCTCCTCCGAGCTGGAGCTCCGTGCCGGAACCGGAGCAGACGCGCGCTGTGTGTCAGAACGGAAGTGTGGTGGACATGGGGTTTGGGGGGCCAGGGGGGTCCTGCAGAACCTGGTGACTTGCACTACCGCCCTTCACTGTCAGACGTCACTCCGTGACCGGCCTGACCTTCTCCCCGAGGTCCGGCCGCCCGGACGGTGGCTCCGGAGCAGGTGCGCGACAGTGGGCGTCTCTGCGTTTGGAAGTCGCTTCTTTCCGACCACACGTTCGTCAGCTCCGTTGTAGTTGCTACGTTTAGTTCTGCGTCCAAGTCTGCACCGAACCCAGCTGATGGTCCTTAAGCTTCCTCAGACTTCGGGTGCTGGCTGTGTGTCTGCTCGCACGCTCCGAGCAAACGCTGCACCTGGGACGGGCAGCGCGGGGGGGGGGGGGGCTTCGGCCCCGCGAGGGGCTCAGGGTGCCTTGCCAGGACGGCTCCTCGGAGAGGTGCCTTGTTCCACGGCTGCCGGCTGACCGGGCTCACGGGAAGAGCCTCTCGCTGAGCTCCGAGGCGGCTGCTGCTTCACTGGGTTTGTCAAAGGGAGAGTGAGCGTGGACTTGGCTGTGCAGGGAACCGGGAAGCGGAGACTTCTAGGGTCTGCCGGCCAGTCCGGGGACCCAGGAGGTGCAAGAATGAGTTTCCTTCACTCATTCTCCTGCTCTGAAACATAGGAAGGGGCAGGTCAGGGAGGTTTGGGGTTCCTCTCCCGCCCAAGGGCTGTCCACACGTGCCTGTCAGTGAGGGACCGGGTGCCTCAGTGTGCAAGGACAGTCCCTCTGTGCCCGGTGGGGGGGTCCCCGTGCGCGGGAGCCTCTGCGGCAGCACGGCCCACCCCCACCCAGGAGGCAGCCGCGGCCCTCGTAGACTTGACGCAGCTGGTGGCTCTTCTCCTCGTGTCGCTCAGAATATTGAAATTTGAACAAAATAGCGATACTGGTTCCACGTGCTGGAAAGAGCAGCTGCCCCAGCCCGAGCCCGGGAATGTTTCCGGTGATGTGGCCCCACGTCCTCCTCTGGGTCCCCAGCTCCCGGCCTTTCATGCCTCGGTCAGAAACAGAGTCTCGTTATTTGGAAAGAAAAAGAATGTTGTTTGCATTTGTCAGTATGTCTCCATAACCTTGAGATCCCCAATGTGGAGTCAAACTGGGAACCCGAGATGTGGGACGTGGAGCTCCATTCCTAGTGGCTGTCGGATTGCAGCCACACACAGCTAGAGTCGGACGTGAGGTTCTGCGTTCGGTTTTGGCTTTGGAATGAAACGGAAATGTACACGATTTTTGATTCGTTGGTGTGGGGTGACCACTTGTCCTTCTTGGGAAGATGTTTTTAACTCTTTGGCCTTAAAGTGGCATCAAGTGAATGACAATTTTTACAAAGTAGGTGGTAACGTAGACGGTAGAAACCGAAGTTGGACGCACTGTCCTGCGTCAGCACCGACCCGCGCTCAGGAGGGCCGGGTCTTCTACGTGCACCGAAGGTGGTTCGTCTTGTAACCCTTGCTTTCTTTCCCCTTGTGTTCTCGTGTCCTGCAGTCACAGGAGTGAACAGGTCATGGCACGTCTAACAAAAAGGCGACAGGCGGATACAAAAGCCATCCAGCACCTCTGGGCAGCCATTGAGATTATACGGAACCAGAAGCAGATCGCCAACATTGACCGTATTACAAAGTAAGTACATTCAGGAAGAAATGTCCTCGTAAGGTTTCCTATAAGACTTTTTTGGGGGAAAGTGCCAAAATAACGTATTTTATTATGCTCATCAACACGTGACAAAATGGCACTTTTTGCCTTGTATGCTCTTGTCAGAAAAACAGAGACACAGATAGGCAGCTTGTGTTCAGATGTTTAATAAATACCAGTGTGTACGGTTTATCGTATCTTTTTAATAATTAAAGGTTTTTTATTAAAAAGGCTTTGCATTTGTTCCTCTGAGTATTCTTAAGGGAATAAAGCTAGATTCATCTCTTCATAAATGTTTGCATGATACTTTTTGGTAATTTAGATGGAATGTCTTTCTGCTTTGTACAGCTTCCTTAGATGCTGCCTATAAAAATAGGAAACAGGTGATTTATGAGCCCCTTTAATGAAATGCTTATTTTGTCCTTCTTAATAAGTAACACGTATTTTTGTCTCTGACCTGCATTCTGCTAAAGATCGTAAAGGCTGCTCACACGGGGCCGGACCGGAGGAGGGGGTTGCTGTGTGCAGCTCCGAGTCTGTATCGACCCTGTAGGCACTCAAGCTCCCCGTGTACCCCTCCTGCCCTGCAGGCTGACAGAAGGGAGATACGAAGCACTTAGGGACAGTAGGAGTAAAATAAGGAGCACATGATAAGTCACATTAACATGTTTTTATGGAAAGCAAGTAACGTGAGGATATGTTACAAATACAAGTCATAGTGAGGTCATACCGGCCTGAAAACATTTCTTCCAAACTTCAAGAACAAGAAGCTGTCAGTATTTTTCTGTGGCTGCAGTTTTCTTTAAAATAAGCCACGGTTTGTGTATATTAAACTTACTTGTGGAAGAATGTGGAGGTCAGATGCTGCTCGTTGGATTTCATGTTTAACTTAGGGTCACTGACCGAAACAGGGCAGTGTGTCTCCCGCTCCCAGCGCTGTGGAGCTCCCTGCCCAGGGCGCTCGCCGGTCCTCGCCGGGGCTGCGTGTGCACAGACGTCTGTCAGTGGGAGCCCACGCCCACGGGTATCCTGTCCCCTCTTCGTCAGCACAGGCTCAGCCACCGAGCCGGGCTTTTCTCCATGCCTGAGGGTCCGTAGATCTTAAGGTGGCAGGAAGAAATGTATTCACCCACCAGAAAATTAATGTCTTACCAGTGTTGTCTAGAGACGAAAAGGAATTAAGAAAACCAGAGGGTAAGTGTTGGCAGGAGTGACGGCCAGGATCTCTCCCTTCCCGAGTGCCGCTCCTGCCCGTTCTGGGCGCCCGCCACGGCGTCCATACGTGGTCCCAGCCTGCCTGTCCTCAGTTCCCCGCGTCGCCATCGGCCCCAGGAGGGGCTGTGTGCAGAGCCAGCTGGTCTGGGCCACGCTGGTGTCCTTGTCACTGGGCCGGAGCAGGTTGGGAGGAGTGCTCCCCCCACGATGGGCAGCCAGGAGTCTGGTCTGTATTCTGAACAGGTGAATTCTTCCCAAGTCTTTGGTTAACTTAGACCGAGACGCTCTGCTCCGTTATAGCCGAGCCTGAGCATCATCGTCATCGCATCGTTACACACGTGTGACGCTCCTGTTGGCGCAGCTGCAGTAGGGGAGGCACGTGTGCTCTCCAGGACCCCTTCTCTACCGCGCCTGGTGAGAATGAAGGCTCCGCGGCTTCCAGCACACCTGCCCTCTACCCTGTTGGGAAGCCTGGCAGACCCTGAACACGGCAGTCACTTCTGTGTGATGTTCAAGCTCTGCTTGGTTTGTTTCTCTCAAAAGTGCCTTTGAGGCTCCTTCAGGCTAGAGCTTCTCACTCATCCTCGTGGTGGTTTGCTTTGCACTTTATTGATTGAAGACGCGCGGTCGTCGGCTCTGGCTCGTGGCATCTGGCGGTGTATCTGTTCCTCTGCATTTCATGGGAGTGGATGTTGCCCTCGGGACTTGGGTGGGGCGAGATGCGGTCCCAGGTGCCCTGTCCTCGGACCGAGAGGCTGTGATGCGGGTTCCTGGTGTGGGCAGCTTGGTAGCCTCGATGTGTACCAGCCGTGCCAGTACTTCATTAAGGATTGCCGGATTGTGGTCATCTCAGTTCATCTTTCTGTCGTAAACTGGAATGCTTCTCTGAGGACCCAGATTTGCCGTCACGTGCTCTTGGGCAGTTCTCTGGTGTGTGCACATCCGAAGGTACAGTAACAGACCCTTTCCCTTTGTGCCAGTTTTTAAAAGAGCATCGTCTAACGGTAACCAGTTAGTTTCTTTAATGTCATTTGGAATTCAGGCATTTCAGTACTTTGGATATACATCTGTCCGTTTCTGACAAAATCCTGACTTACACTCTTCACCGTTGGAGCCTCTCCATGTGGACTCCTGAAGTGGGGTTCTGCTTTCTCACTCACGGGATTTTTCAGGCTCACCTCTGTTGCAGCCCACCCCAGACCTAGAACCTTTGATTTCTCCAAGGGGCTCTGGTTTCCGTCACACAGAAATTGAGTCTCAGAAGCTTGTCTGGCCCGCGCGTGCGCACGGCTTCGTCCTTCCTGGCGTTCTCCTGGGCAGAGAGCAGATACGGCGTCCGAGAAGAAAACACCTATGAACGCGCACTTTTATTTTTGTTGGAATTTGTAGCTACTGGATTTTCTCTAACTCTTCTACCAAAAATCTTTATTTCTTTCCTTACACAGTGAGGAGGTCAAGAATCGTAGTTACTCAGTTGTTGTGTCCAACATCACTGACCGAGCGGCTGGAGAGAAATGACACCAACGCTGTGACCCGTCCTGTGTTTCCTGGAAGTGGTGTAGGTGTCGTCCCGGTTCTCACACGGCCGGAGCGAGTCTAACCGGCCGAGGGGGGCGGGGGCCGTGGCCTGGCGCGGTCTTCTCGCGGCGAGCGGCGGTTCCCGCTGCGGTCGGTGTGTGTCCCGTGGTCCCAAGGAGCCCTTCTCTTGGGGCCCGGAGTGCATTCTCTGTCGATGTCTAGTTTACATTCCTTCCCCCAGTTTTACTGAGATACAGATGACGTACGATGTGGTGCTTATGCCGGGCATGGCATCGTGATTCTGTGCTTGTCCCCACTGCGAACCGACCGCTCGTTCTGTCCGGGCAGCTCTGTCCCCACACATTTTGTTTCCTGTGGTGAGAGCTTCGGGGCCTCATCTGTCAGCACCCGTCAGACACGCGTCCGTCGTTAGGAACAGGAGTCGGCGCGCGGAATCCGACGTGCCCGGGACGAATTTCTCTTCTAACTGAAAGTTTGTACCTTCCCCGTTTCTCCCGCCGCTGGTCGCCACCAACCTGTCCTGCGAGTCTGGGGCTCGGTCTTTGTAGCTGACACGTGAGAGAGGGTTCAAGGTAGGGTGCTGCCGTCTGACCGCCTCCGCTCAGCGCAGTGCCCTCGGGGGCGGTCACGCTGGCCCAGACGTGCGATTTCCTTTCTCACGGCTGGGTCTTCGCCGCGTGTGTGCCCCACGTCGTCCTCCCGCACGCCTCTGCCGACGGGCTGTGGCCGCGGTGGAGAGGGCTGCCCGCGCGGGGAGGGGCGTCGATGGCTTTCTCAAATAGCGATTTCACTTCTTCCGGGTAAACACCCAGAAGCGGGATTGCGGATCGTGTGGTCGTTCTGCTGTAGTGTTTCGAGTAGCCTCCACGCCGGCGTCCCAAGAGGCTGCACCGTCTGGGAGATCCGTGGTCAAGACTCGGTGGGACCTGATCTTCGGGTTCCCGCCGGTTCCTCACGGTGGTTGCAGCCTGGTGACTGCGTCAGTTTGGACAAAAGTCCTTAGCTCGACTGTTGTCTTTCTTCGGCGTGTTTGTGTTCTGTGAGCCGTCTGCGGGCCTCTTGTGGTCGCCACGTGCCCCAGGAAAGAGGCCTGTGCATTTTTCACCAGTTTCTGTTAAGTCTCTCCCTGGTTTTAGAGCAGAGTTTTGCTCAGTTCAGGAAGTATAGCTAGCAGAAACTTCTTTGGTGGGTTCTGTTATTTGGGGTGGAAAGTGCTTTCACCGGAGGAGTCAGTCTGAAGTCCAAATATATGTATGGCATTAAGTTTGGTTTTCAGTGACTGGTCAGGCTGTCCCTCTCATTTAAAGGTGTGTGTTTATAAACTGGCAGTTGATGATTATGTAAAATTCCATAGTCCTCGTCTGAGAGCTAAACAGACACAAATAAATTTTGGTATCTTAGTAAAAACATTTTACATTTTTAGACATTGAAGTATGGTTTGTGATGCTTAATCATCATAAAATTGAAACCAACAAGTCATTTTATCTTAAAAAATACAGGCGTCATTTGAGATTAAGGTAAGCACAGGCAAGATTTTATATAAAACAAATATTTATAACATTTTTATGTTTAAGATCATGATGTTAGCTCCTGTTTTACAGTTTTTAAGTCAAGGAACAAAGATTAAGAATCATAGGCAGGGACACCCGGGTGGCTCAGTTGGTGAAGCCTCTGCCTTCAGCTCAGGCCGTGCATGACCCCGGCGTCCTGGGCTCAAGCCCCACAGGGACCCTGCTCGGCGGGGAGCCTGCTTCCCTCTCTCCCTCCGCCCCTCCCCTTGCTTGTGCGCTCTCTCTCAAATGAGTAAAATCTTTAAAAAATATATTTATGACAGCAAAATCAGTAACAAATGAAATTTAAACTTTCAACCCCTAAGAGTTCCTGTATTATTCATTATGTCATTTACAGTCACCTGTATTTTAATATTCCATAAAATAAGTCCTATATGTCACTTCTGTTCCGTCTTAAACCCACACATAGTCACGTCTCACTAGGAGAACTATAAGGCAGCATTAGCGCTTCATGAAGTTTCTCAGTAGTAGTCACGGCAGAAGTGCCTTCTGTTGAAGCAGGTGTGGATTTTATGTTCACGTCTGCCAGTGTCACGGGCTAGTTTGTGCCGTTGCAAGAGGTCTGGCAGTTCTGTGCCAGCTGGACAGGGCGAGTGACCCTTTCTGTTTTCTTGCTGTCTCGGATCCCTGTGACCCTGTGTTTCTGGAGTGATGTGCTTGGCTCGTGTGATTAGGCTGACGTGGGGCCGGAGGACTCTTCCATTCCAGTCAGAGTTTCAGATCAGGGCATCCATTAATGACCTGTATCGCTTACTCTAGGGTCACACCCCGGGTATAACTGTGTCCTCCGACCTCTTGTGATATGTTTGCAGTGACCGCGTCCTCCTGGAGTGCTGCCCGTCACTACGGACAGGGGTACGCTCGCACTGGGAGCCGTCCGTGTGCAGCCGATGTCCCAGGTTCCAGGAGGCGCGCTCCATCTCTGTGCTGACTTGTCGAGAATCTACTCCGTGAAACACCTAGAACTGTGAAGTTACCATTTTGCTTTGTCTCTGGGTCATTTTCTTTCCTTTTTTGGCAGACAACACAAAAATAAAGAGTGCTTCCCAAATTTGTGTGTGCTGCTTACAAGGGGCCATGCCGACCTGTGTGTCATTTGGTCTTAGCGCGTGCGCTGTCCGAGCCCTCTGTGGATTCCACTCCCTTACGGGCTTTGCCGGAGAAGAGGGTTGGCCGCTGCCTGCTGCGTCTTTGGAAACAAGTTATTTTAAAAAACCAGCAGTTAAGATTATGCTGTGGATACAATCCCAAGAATTCTTCACAAAGTTACCAACTGTGGATCCATTTCAGTCTGTGATGATTTATTCTTTCCTACGATTCTTCCGAGGCGGCAGATTGGCAGACGCACTTCCCCCTGTTCACACTAACTTCACTGTACGTAACGGCAGCCTTGCCGGAGTAGCGGGTTCTGAACAACCGTAACAGCTGAGTTCACGTTTGACGTTGCTCTGCAGCTCTGCGAAGGAGACGTACGGACAAGGCACAGAGAAGCGTAACCATGGGAGTGAGCGAGTGTGATGGAGCAATAGGAGAGGTGTCACAGACGGCCTGGGGTTCCGCCCCCGTGTTGGTCTGTGCCGATGGATACACTCCCGGCCGCGGTCAAGGGGTTGCTGGACGTCAGGAAGCCGGGGAAGGCCTGCGCTAGTTGGGCCGGGGAGGGCGGGTGGGATTCTGGTCAGCGCAGAGGGCCTGAAGGGGTCTTCAGGAAGAAAACAGGGAGCCCCACGGGGAGGGCCTCCGAGGCTAACCCTGAGGTTTTTATCCTGGACCCAGAGGGCGATATTGAGTGCGTGTGGACTGTGGAAGTAGTGAGGTAAAGACCGTGCTTTTCACTCCCCCGGAGATGGAACAGGCCTCCTTGGGGTCTGGGGGGCTGCTCCTCCCTCGTCTGGCCGGAGTCCGAGCCCCCCTCGTTCCCTGTCCGCACCAGCAGCGTGGTCCTGTCTGGGCTTCCGGCCGCCCACATGTGCGGTCTCTGTTGTTCCCCATCAATGGTATCAGGTGTTTTTCCAGAACACCATCTTGTCAAATCTGCCTGACGGAGAGCTTTCTCTGTTGCTCACAAAGCCTGAATTCCCACCCGAGGTATTACTCGCTGAGCCTGCCACTTCCCACCCAGTGTGCTGTGTCCTGGGGCCCCCGAGGCGTGGCTGTCCTCACTCTGCCTGGGATGCTGAGCCCCGGACTCATCTGCCAGACAGACCCCTCTTGAAGGCACGTCCCGAGGAGGTCGTTCTAACCCCTTCAAGGGAATGTAAGCCTTACCCTTCTTTGGTATTTTCTAGATTATAGGTCTCGTTCTTTTTTTTTTTTTTTCTAAGATTTTATTTATATGTCAGAGAGAGGCTGAGAGAATGAACGTGAGCAGGGGAGTGACGGGGGAGAAGCGGGGTCTTTGCTGAGCGGGGCCGGTGCAGGACTGGCCTCAGGACCCCGAGATCCTGACCTGGGCCCAAGGTAGACGCTGGGCTGACTGAGTGACCCAGGCGTCCCTCCCTGTATTCTTTAAGACTCTGTTATTCCCATTGTGCACCAGCCCTGCACGGGGCGTCTGTGAGCGCTTCCTCGCAGGGACCCCGAGTGGCCTCCGTTCACACCTGGCAGCTCCCCGCTCCGACGTCCGTCTGACGACGCTGGTCTCTTTGGTCAGAGCACGCTCTTGTTTTGATTATTTTGTATTTTTCCTTCATTAGTAGGTAAAAATCTACCTTTTTTTTTTTTTTAGGAAGATATTTATTTATTTATTTATCTGACAGAGCGCAAAAGTCGGCAGAGAGGCAGGCAGGGGGTGGAGGGAAGCAGGCTCCCGGCTGAGCAGAGAGCCCGATGTGGGGCTCGATCCCACGACCTTGAGATCATGACCTGAGCCGAAGGCAGAGGCTTAACCCACTGAGTCACCCAGGCGCCCCAAAAATATACCCTTTTAAGATTCGACCCCTGCGTTCTGTCCTGTGAGGTACGTACCTGCACACGGTGATGTGTACGAAATGCACCCGCATGACTTGTTAGAGGCTCTCGTCCCTGAAACCATTTCTGCTTCCTTTGCGGATTGTGAGCACCTTGTGGTGAGGCGCGTATTCCTCTGGACCGTGTGAGGCGCCGCTGGGACGAGGAGGCAGGGGCTGGTTTCCCAATGGTGACACATACTCAGTGGATCCGTTGGCAGTTTCAGTCAGGCTCAGAACTGACGGCTGCGGCTAATCTGGACAAGCCCTGTGCTGTGTCTCGGTGAATTCTCCCAACTCCAGGAGGTCTGTGGTCATTCTCCTCATGTGGCTGAGGACGGTGGCCGTCCGGCGGGGGGGACCTTGCCTGAAGGTGCAGAGGTGGTCAGTGGCAGACGCAAACACCAGTGTTGATCTCTCTGATGCTGTGGTCCAGGCTCTGATCGTTCGCTCTTAACTTCTGGTGTTTGACAGACGTGTTTCCTTGCACGTGTTGGAGACTTTCATTCACTGTCCTGTACCTGTGCTTCCACATCACGTGCGACCGCCCCTTCGCACGCAGGTTACTCGTTCCTGGCTAAGTTTAGGAACAGCCTGTATCTTCAGAGTCTATTCCAAGTGTTCAAATACATTTCCTTGATGAAGGACCTATAAAGGTGTTCTTTAGCTGTTGAAGTTTTTGCTCAGTGAAATACTTTAAAAACTCTGTGTGCCCGTCTGTAAACACCTAGTGGTCGATCATCTGTGGTGAAACACGCCGTGTAACCGTTGTGAAGTCTAGTTCAGCGGCGTGAAATACATCCGCTGCGCGGTGCGGCTGTCCCCACTGTCCCATGACTCACGTTGGCATGTGAAACGGAGTCTCCGCACCCGCTGACCCCTGGATCCCCATCCCGTCCGCCCCCGGCACCCGCCGTTCGCTCCGCCTTTGTGACAAGTCTGAGTCCCTCTCAGAGGGGACTCGTGTCCTGTCTGTCTTCCAGCAGCGGCCATCTCACTCAGCACGATGTCCTCAAGGTTCGTCCCTGCTGTGGCCCTAGGGAGACTTCTGTCCTTCAGGATGGGGGTCACCCCGCAGCTTGTGACCCGCACGCCCAGCCGCGATCCTGGGCTTGCTCCTGTGCGCTTGCTGTTGGGGCTGACGCTGGTATGAGCCTGTATGGACAGAGCTCCGAGACCCTGCTTTCCGTCGTTCGGGGGTCAGAGGCAGAAGTGGGGTGGTTGGGGGGTCTTCGGTAATTCTGAGTTTTGTGGGAGACCCTCCATCCTGGCCTCCACACCGGTGGCCCCAGTTTGCTTTCCTGCCCACAGCGCACGGGGTTCCCCTTCCTCTGCCCCTCGCTGACACCTGTCATTTCCCGTCTGTCGGGGTCTAGCCGCCCGGACAGGTGTGAGGTGGCACCTGGTTGTGGCCTTGACGTGCGTTTCCCTGGAGGTGAGGGACGTCGAGCATCTTCTCACGGGCTTATCGGCCACTCTCCTATCTTTGGGGACGTGGCTGTTCAGCTGCTTTGCCTGTTTTTGGAGTCGGGTTGGCGGTTAGTATCAGAAGCTCTGCTTGTATTCTGGACATTAACCGGATAGTAACTGGACTTTATTCTGGATATTACCAGATGCACGATTTGCAGGTACTTTTCTGCTCTGTAGACAGCGTCTCCTGATGTGCAGCATTTCAGAAGTTCGGTGAAGTCCACTTTGTTTTTCCTTTGGTGGCCCGTGCCTCTGGTCACATCCAAGAAACCATTGTCAGACCCAGTGTCCCGAAGCTTCTGGCCTGCGTCTCTTCCAGCGTTTCATCGTTTGGGGCCTTACGTCGAGGTCTTTGATCCGTTTTGAATTAATCGGTGTGTGCGCTTGGGTCGGGGTCTGGCCGCCCCCGACTCCCGCCTGTGGACGGGCAGTTTTCCCAGCTGAGTCTGGTGAAGACGCTGTGGGCTCCCCGTTGAGGGGTCTCGGCGTCCTTGTCAGCAGTCCTTCCGCTGTCCCGTGAGGGTTTCTTTCTGGGCTGTCTGTCCACCTCCCCTCGTCTGTCTGTCTCTGTGCCAACAGCATGCGGTTTGCTTACTGCAGTTTTATGCGGTCGGTTTGGGAGGAGGAAGTGTGAGTCTTCCCGGTTCTTCTTCGGGGTCATTTTGGCTCTTTGGGTCCGTGGACAGTCCACGCAACTTTCGGGATGGGTTTTCTGCATCTGAAAGCCGTATTGTTGTGCTTCTGATGGGGAGGGCACTGGAGTGTGGATGGCGTTGGTCCCGTGACGTCGTAGCAGTAGGACGTCCTCCGGCCCACGCACGCGGGCGGGTTTCCATTTGTCCGTGTCTGGAGTTGTACAGGCTTCCCCCTCCGTGGTCACCTTTATTCCTACGTATTTTATTCTTTGAGTGATTTTAAATAATTGTTTTCATAGTTTCCTTTTGAAATGGCCCATTGTTCCTGTTAGAAATACGGCTGGTTGTATGACTTCACATCCTGCTACGCTGCTGAATTCGGCCATTAGTTACAGCTGCTTTTTGGTGGATTCTTTAGAGTTTTCTCCCTGCGAGATAATCATGTCTGCAGGCGTCATTTCATTCTTTGTCTCCAAGTGGGATGCTTCTGTCCTTTTGTCACGTCAGTGCTCCGTCGAGGAGGTGCAGCGGCGTGTTTCTAGGAGTGTTGGCAGTGGGCATCCTGGTCGCGTCCCGACCATAGAGCAGAAGCTCGCAGCCCGTAGAGCTGACCGTGGGGTCCGTGCGCTTGCTGGGTCTGACCCTTGCCGTGGGAGGCAGTTTCCTCCGGTACCCGCCGTGTTGAGTGTTCCGTGACGGGAGCATGATTCTGTCCGATGTGCTGCCCAGATGTGCTTGTCGCTCTGTCAGAGTGGCCTATCGCCCTTGGCTGGTGAAGCGTGTGTGCTGAGCCGCCCCTGCACCGGCCAGCGTTGTTAAAATGTCTTACTCTAAGTTGTGCAGTCGGAGAGCAGGACGCTTGGAAAAAAGAACGCTGCAGATTCATCACCTGTAATTTCTCTGTCCGGATTTGATTTCTTTCTGGTCATTTTTCCTCAGCGTTGTTTAGTGGTGACTGTTGTTGCATGGTCACCGTGAGTCACTACTGGCAATGGTTGTGCCGGTGCTGGGACCTTGGTCCTGCGGCTTGGGAGGGAGGAGGGGTGAGCATGGTGACAGGTGCCGTACGGTTATGTCGTGTTCATTCATTATTCGTCTTCAGACAACCGCAGGTGTTGGCGCTGCTGACTCTACCGACGTGCCCTTGGACACACAGAGAGTGGGGTGGTTAGGCCTTCCGCTGCGTGTCTCAGCCCTGCGTCCGTCGTCCGTCCAAGTCCTGCAAGGCTGCTGTTCCCGGGACACGTGTGGCGATGCCGACGCGAGCTGGGAGCTTGGAGGCAGTCGGCGCGGGAACCGCGGTCAGAGACACGCTCCGTGCGAGGCCTGGGCTGAGCGCCTCGGCGTGTCACCCCGTGCGCCTCCTCCCGGTGCGCCCACTGTCGGGACCCCCCGCGCTTTGTCCTTGTGCTGCTGCTTCGTTCCCGGATCACCGGGCGCGTGCGGGTTTCCGGTGTGTTCCGTCGTCTCCTCACAAGTGTCTCCCTGCTCAGAAGGATCGTTTCCCAATGGACACTCGGGCTGTCCGGGGCGTCCCTCTGCCGCAGACGGCCACCAGTGCGGACGGAGGGGTTGTTGGCATATGAGTCCGGGAAAGGGTTCGTCCCCGACTGCAGGATATGCGGGTACTGACTGGGCTGAGCTCTCGCGGGGACGCCTGTGTGGTAGCCGCACTCGGGGGTTGCACCCCCACGGGACCGCTGGTACCGGGGCTGCTCATTTGCACACATGTTGTCACTCGTGTCTTAGTTTATGTTTCTTTGCTCGTCAGTGAGGTCACACGGCTCATGGTGTTCTTACGTGGGTTGTTTTCAGTTTTGTGAGTCCGTGAACGCCTAGAACCCAAGACCGGGAAGGACCCTGGTGAGCGCTCGGTCACCGGCTGAGCGGTTCACCGGCTGAGCGGTGCGAGCCTGCAGGTGGCTGCCAGCCACGGAGCGCGTGACATGTCGGACGGACGTGCACGGGTTGCAGGGTCGGCCCTCGAGTAACCAGCCGCCTCCTCCAGGAAGTCCGTCCCGCAGTCCTTCCTTCTTTTCTTTTGGGAGTGGGATTGGGGGTTGCCGACGGGGAGAGAGAGAGTCGTAAGCACACTCCACACCCAGTGCGGAGCCCGATGCAGGGCTCAGTCTCTCACAGCCCTGAAGTCATGACCTGAGCCAAAGTCAAGAGTCGGACGCTTCAGTGACGTAGCCCCCAGGTGCCCCAGCAGCCTCCATCTTCATGAAGATACAAAAAGGTGTCATCACCCCCGGAGTTCCTCGTGCCCCTTGGTGGTCATTGCCGTGCCCCAGCCACAAACACTGATCTGCTTTTCACCGGGCTGACTAGCTTTGCTGGTTCCAGAGTTTTATGGAAGTGGAACTCTACAGTCCGTTCTTTTTTTTTCTTTTTTTAAAGATTTTATTTATTTGACAGAGAGAGATCACAAGTAGGCAGAGAGGCAGGCAGAGAGAGAGAGGAGGAAGCAGGCTCCCTGCTGAGCAGAGAGCAGATGTGGGGCCCGATCCCAGGACCCTGAGACCATGACCTGAGCCGAAAGCAGAGGCTGCACCCACTGAGCCACCCAGGCGCCCCCCTACAGTCCATTCTTCCCACGGTTGACATTTCCTGGTCCACATGGGTTGGGATTCACTTGCCGTGCATCTTGGCAGTGGGTGGACACACGGCCGTTTGAGAGGCCGTTCCCCTGCTGAAGGGCACCGGGGTGACTTCCATTTGGGGCTGTTAGGGTAGACGTTGCCTGTGCTCTCCTGTGTGGCCAGAGGCGGTGTGGATCTGGGCCCGAGCCGGAGTGTGGAGCTCCGGCCCCGGGGGCAGTCGCGCTGGCGAGCGCGTGAGGCCAAGGGACGGTGGGTGGCGGGCGGGTTCTCGGGTGTGCGCACATCGTCTTCGCGCACATGTGTCAGATGCATTTCGTGTGTTGTGTCAGAGCCCCGCTGGTTCCACGGGGATTTGGGGGACGGTTAGAAATGGTGTGAGCAGAGGGCGTCGTGCATCCGGTCCCTGTGGGAGAGGGAGGAGCGCGGGGGAGACACGGGAGGGTCAGGACGAGGAGCGGAGCCGGAGCGAAGCTGCCAGAGGACGCTCGTGCGGGAAGCCCCGCGGCTCGTCGGGAAGGAGTGTCACGGACTGGGCGGCCTCAGCGTGTGGTGTCCGTGGGGTTCTGCTGCTCAGGTCTCTCACAGTACGATCCCCAGACAGAGATCGGCTGCCGGCGCTGTCCTGTGTCGCAGAGCTCACGCTGGGGGGCAGAGTCTGGTCCTGGGTCGCGTGGTGAGGCTGAGGCCTGGGACGTGGTTTTAACGAAGCGGTGGTGGTTGGGTCGAAGGGCGAGCCAGAGGGCAGCTCGAGTCTTCCCCTGGACGGCGGCTCCCGCCGGGGCTGGCGCGGCCGGGGATGCTGCGAACGCCGTGTGGGGGAGGCCCAAGCGCCGTGGCCGAGCTCCGCGTGTGCCGCCCGGGGGGACGAGAGCGCATCGGCACGTGGGCCACAGGGAAGGTCTTTCTTCCAGGTGAGATGCGCCTGGTGTTTCTTAAGTTTCCTAACCGTGAAACCACTCGAGCTGTCACTTCACTGATTTTCATGAAAGTCGTGGCCCAAGGAACGTCGTGATTGATGGCTCGCTCGCGCGGTTTGGGGGAATGAAAGTGGAAACTTCGGTTTCCTGGAATGAAAAGCCTTTTAATGCCTTTAGAGTTAGTGGAAAGAGTTGTTTTCGAGGGGGAGGTTGTTAGTTAATCCCCCCAAACCTTCAGAGTGAATCTGTCAGAGAACACTGTCCATTATTTTAGCTCAGAAATGAAGGAAATTAAGACTCTGTAGTTATGGTCAAGCAGCGGGAATCAGGAGAGGAGGCGGACATGCCGGCACGTCGTCCTGTGCCTTTTCTCCGCCGAGCCGCGGTGGGGCCTGCGGTGCGGGAAGAGCTCCGTCGGCCGCCAAGCCCGCGGGCGGACGTGGAGGGGCCGGTGCCCAGGCCTCGGCCTGCCAAGCGAGCAGATGCCCGCCTCGGGCATGTCTCCCGCGGCTGTGCCCCGGGGTCTGTGCGAGGAAGAACTGGGGCTCTGCGTGGCCCCGGCGTCCTCTAGTTCCGTGCTGTTCCCCGGACGCCGGGCCAGCGAGGCTGTGTGACATCGCGTCCCCCAGGAACTCCCCACCGCGGACACGGTCGGACACCTCGGCCCCTCTTGGTGGGTGGACTGTCCCTCAGCAGCGACCGTGCTCAGACTTCCCCGGTGGGAGACGCCCGAGAGTGCCGGCCGCGCCTTCCCCGGGTTCGCGCTGCTGCAGGCTGCGACCCGCGGGATCCAGGTCGCCCAGGGCACACTCAGGTTTGTTCAGTTTCATTCCAGAGAAAGGCCCCTGGATGCTGCGACTCTGTGGAGCTGCTCGGCGTGTCTGCTTCCGGCCAAGGACGCATCAGGGCTTGGTGGCGGCTCAGAGTGAGCCACAGCCCGGGCGGGATGCCGGGGCTTTCCCGGGTGTGGCATCTGCAGCGCTGTGGTGCGCTCGCTGGTACCGAGGCATTATTAGAAGGACTAAAGGTAGAGAACCGCTTAGGAAATTATCACTTGTGAGATTTCTTTGAAAGAACGTTCGGTAGGTCGCGGCTTCTTACCACTCAGCTGCATTTGTGTTTTTGTCTCGGGACTCGCACGGTTGGGTCGGGGGACGCGCCGCGCTGGGCCCTGCCGCTGCTGGGTGCCGAGGCAGGGCAGCAGCTGGGAGTCATGCCCTGGAGGAGACCTTCGGGGCAGACTCCAGGAAGGGGAGTGGGCAGGATGGGGGCGAGTAGGACTCACTGACCCAGCCCAGAGAAGCGGGGTAGGACATTTAAGTATCAGACATTTACGTACTGCGTCGTGGTTAGTGCTACGTCGGGCCACTGCCCGTGCAAACCCGGCTCTCGCTCCGCCTCCTCGTTTGCTGAAGACGCGTCCCTGTGGTGGGTCAGCAGCACGTGAGACGGCGGAGGCCTGGCGCGACCTTACCCCGCTTTACTGCCGTAGGGGTTTGCACACGGAGTAACGCTGCCTGATCGGCTGAGGAAGGAGCCCTGGGCTGGGGTCCTTGGTGGTCGTGAAGGTCAGCTCTGCAGACTCCAAGTAACTGACTCCGGACACGCGGGTCTGCGGCGGGTCCGAGGGACGGACGCGGCTGGCTCGTGAGGAAGCGGGCGCGGCCCCGCCTCCCTCGGCACTCGGACTTCTTTCTGTCTTTCCAGAAGAGGAGGTGAGAATGTTCGTGTCTCGGCCTTCCCTGACGAGCGCGTTTGCGGACTTTCGCCGGCATCCTAGTGATCTCTGTCTCCGTGAGCACTGCCCCCAGCCTCGCGCTGCTGGCTGAGCTCCGGCTGTGCCGCGCTGACCCCACCCCGGAGGACGTCGTGACCTGTCGTGCTTCCCGCATCATGCTGCTGACTCCTTGGTTCCTCCTCACCTTTTCTCTTGGGCTCTGCAGTCCTGATTTGGGTGTTTAAGCTGTCTTTCCCGCATTTCCTCCGTCACAGAGGAAGAACGCTTCCGGCTCATTCTTTTGCAACGTATCCGGAATCTACGATGCGCATTTGGGTTGTTTTTATCCTGATTGCCGTTTAGTTATTCTACTGTCGCTGGTGAACATTGTTACATTTTCCTGCTGAGATCTTTGTGTGGTGGGACCCGTTTCCAGATATTCTGATCTTTTGTACTGTTCTTTCACTTGAGTGTTTCTGTCCAGCCTGGTTGTTGTGAATCGCTGGCGCTGTCCGCAGTGATAAGATCCAGTGCTGACCTCGCGCTGACCCTGCTCCAGTGCAGGGTTTGCTGACACTCTCCGTGGGCAGAGCGAGTCCATACTCATTCCTCTTCCTTCTTAGAATATTGTTTATGATAACATGTTTCAACTCCGGATGCTTTTTAAGCTCATAAAATCCTATATTGAGACGTCCTGAATTTGGTCCCTGGACAGAAAAAAGAACAGTAGGAACACGCGTGACCCGGAATAAGGTCTGTGGCTTAAAGTGCCAGTGGGCTGGGGCCGGCGCGGCAGTCAGTCAAGTGGCCACCACCTGTCACTTGGGTCAACATCTCAGGGTCCTGAGATCATGACCTGAGCCAAAGGCAGATGCCCAATGACGGAGCCACCCAGGTGGCCCTAGAATTAGTTTAAAATAAAAAATCTAAAAGATGAAGTTGAAATTCTCTGTTACTCATTTATATATCCAGCAGTCATCTCTTGAATGCCACTTTTATACAAAGCAGTAGCTAGAATAGTTTGTTAGGTGCCTGTATGGCTCTGTCAGTTAAGTGTCCCACTTGATTTTTGGCTCGGGACTTGATCTCAGGGTTGTAGGAGCCTCAGGGTCCTGGGATCGAGCCCCACTTCTGGCTCTGTGCTCAGTGGGTCGTCTGCTTCTCTGCTTCCTCCCCCACTCATGCTCTCGACCTCTCTCTCTTTAAAGATTGATGTATTTATTTAAACCAAGTGAGCCACCCAGGTGTCCCTAGCCAAAGCTCCCCTTTTTGTTTTTTTCTTTGTCAAAGGTTTTATTTATTTATTAGAGACAGAGCGCAAGTAGGGAGAGGGGCAGAGGCTCCCCACGGAGCAGGGAGCCTGATGCGGGGCTCCACCCCGGGTCCCCTGGGATCATGACCTGAGCCACCCAGGGGCTCTAACAAAGCTTTTTTGTTGTTGTTGTTTTTGTTTTTGTTTTTTAAAGATTTTATTTATTTATCAGAGAGAGAGAGAGCGAGCACAGGCAGACAGAATGGCAGGCAGAGGCAGAGGGAGAAGCAGGCTCCCTGCCGAGCAAGGAGCCCGATGTGGGACTCGATGCCAGGACGCTGGGATCATGACCTGAGCCGAAGGCTTAACCAACTGAGCTACCCAGGCGTCCCTCTAACAAAGCTTTTAAATGCATATGGATCACTTACTCTTTAGTCTAAATTGCCTAAACCGGAACTTCTCATTCAGAAAACAAAAACCCTTAGCATAATCCTCTCTTGTTCAATCTGTGTTGATGCCAATGGTGGGTGTTCATCTGGAGTCATTCTCCGTGGTGTACACGGACCACTATGTCTTTACCCATTCGTCTGCTGAAGGGCATCTCGGCTCCGTCTGCACTTGTGGACCTGCTCCTGGGAAAGCTCAGTGGGAAGAAGTCAGAGAGGGAGACAAAGCATGAAGGACGGTGGACTCCGGGAACTAAACTGAGGGTTTCAGGGGGGCGTGGGGCTGGGGTGACACGGTGATGGGCACTATGATGGGAGGAGCCCTGGGTGTTGTACTCAACTAATGAATCCTTGAACACTACGTCAAAAACCGAGGAAGTAGTGTGTGTTGGCTATTGAGTTTAATAAAAAGAAAGAAAACACACTTTTTGTGGTGGAGCTGTGACGGTTCTTGTGTACTAGGGAGAGCTGGTCCCTCATCTGTGCGCGCTGCGGGTCATCCTGTCCCCAGAAAGGGGCCTCCTGCGTCTGCCCCATGGCCTTCTGCCTGTGCGCTGTGTGGAAGCCCTCCGTCCGCAAGCGTGGCTCTTTGCCTTCCGCTGCCCCTACCTCACACTGCCAGGAAAGAGAAACCAGCTCTTCTGTGTCTGCTGTGTGCTGTACAGCTGTCTCCTGCCTGCTGCGTGTCACCAGGGTCAAGTCCTTCCAAGAACAGTGCGCTGTGATGCCTCATGAAATAAAACAGCAAACTGGGACTGGAAAGAAATTTCCTTAAGAAGACGTCGCTACCAGTGTCTTGCAGCGGCATTGTAGTGATTGTGCTTCTAGTTGGTGTAACAGGCCCCTCAGCAGGTGTCGGGCGTAATGGTGAACCACTGCGGGAGCCCTCTGCAAAGTCTGAGACGGGGGTACCCACACGACCACTGGGCAGGGCGGTGCTGTGGGCCCCCGTGAGAGGTTGGCACGGTTTCTCGGTAGATAACTAGAAACCGCCAGCCAGAAAATAATATATAAAATAAAATCCTTTCTTCAAAAGAAACAAAAAAATATGCAGTAACTAGGGAAAAAATATCACAAAAAGCATGTGAGAATTTTAGGGAGAAAAACTATAAAACTGTTAAAAGCGTAGAAGATACAAATGAACAGATGCACCAACTTAATCAGAGGAAAGACGTACTGTTGTAATGGTTTTTATTCTCAAATTAAAATTTCAGTGTTTTTCATGGATCTTGGCAAACTGGTTTTAAAGTTATTTCGGATGAATAGATGAGCAAGAAGAGTGTGAGGCTAGGGACGGGCTGCCCGCGGCGGCACGCCGGTGTGGAGGGCGGCTCACGTTGCTGCCGGGGACGACGGAGCGGCCGCCGTCTGCAGCAGGCGGGGGCGCGGTGGGGCCCTGCACGCCGCGGCTGCTCGCTGAGCTGCCCGGCTCTCCTTGGAAGGAGCCTCTCTTGATCGCTCCCGGATCTACCACGAGATCTTACGCAAGTGCCGACGGGAGCCTAGAATGGTTTTGGGAAACTCCCATTTTATACTGTGATTTTATTTACCAGCTTCTTTCTCCTTTTTCTGTTTAAATTGAGGTGTGATTTACAAGTGACGTAGTAGCTTCAGGTACTCGACATGATTCAGGATCTGTCTACACAGCTGACTCTTGAACAGTTTGAACTACGAGGATCCACTTACAAGCGAGTTTTTGTTTTAAAGCTGGGACAGAGCTGGAAATGCATTTCCTCCTAAGAGTCACGGTCGCGCTCTCCTGACTTACCGAAGAAGATGACAGTGCGCAGTCCACGGAACATGCGACATGTGTGTGAATTGACTGTTCATGTTATCAGTTAGGCTTCTGGCCAATGATGGGCTGTTAGTAGTTAAATTTGGGCAAGTCCGGAATTCTAGGTGGGTTTTCAGCTGTGCTGGGGTCGGCCCCTTACCCTCCTGTGTTCAGGCTGGACGGTCCTGTGGGCCCATCTAGTGCGTTCATCACCGGGCATGGTTAGAAGAAACATTTTCTTCTTGTGATGAGGAGTTTCAAGATCTACTCTCTTGGCAACTTTTGAATCCACAATACAGTATTGTTAACCATAAGCACCTGCTGTGCATTCTACCCCCATGACCTTTACTTTGTGGCTGGCAGTGGACACCTTGACCCATTTCATCCCCCACCGCCGCTCCCCACCTCTGGCCACCGCCAGTCTGTTCTGTGTCTGTGAGCTTGGTGTGTGTGTGTGTGTGTGTGTGTGTGTGTGTGTGTGTGTGTATTTTCAGAATCCATTTATCCATGTTGTCACAAATGGCAACATTTCGTTCATTTCTGTGGCTGAATAACACTCCTGCGGGAGTGTAGGTGTGTGTGCATGGTGGTGGGTGTGGTTCGGACATGCCTTCCCTGATGACGACCGGTGTTCAGCATCTGTTTGCGTACCTGCTGGCCATCTTTTGTCATCTTTGGAAGTGTTGGTTCAGATCTTTCGCCAATTTTTTAAAAAGATTTTATTTATTTGAGAGAGAGTGAAAGATCCCAGAGGGAGAGGGAGAAGCAGACTCCCGTGGAGCAGGGAGCCCGACGTGGGAGTCAGTCCCGGGACCCTGAGACCAGGACCTGAGCTGAAGGCAGACGCTTCATGGGCTGGGCGAGGGGTGCCTGGCTCTTTGTTGTTGAGTTGTATGTTCTTTCTGTGTGTTTGATGCTAACCCCGTACCCTGATTTTTCAAACATAGTGTCTTAGAACTTACATTATCTTAACATCTGCAACATTGCTTCATTTTTTAATGGTTACACAGTAACTCCCGGTATGACTGTGCTATAATTGGACCAGTCCCCTAAGATTGGTGTTTACTTCTTTCTGCTCTTGATGCCCCAATACTAACGTGGATTTCCTGTCTGCGTCCATATTATTTCATACCTGTCTGTCTGTAGGACGAGTTTCCAGACGGGGAGCTGCTGCACACGTTTCGGTGCTCGCGACATGTTTGCCCTGCGGGGAGGTGGTCGTTCGGTGCCCCCGTGAGGCACTGCGCAGCAAGCTTGCGTGTCGATGCAGTGTCCTCGTGAGCTCAGCAGATACAAAATCTTGGGGTTTCTCTTAGTACTTGGGATTTTAAAAAATTTTTAGAGTACGTAGAACTTCAGTTAGATATATTACAAACACATTTCCCAGGTTAGCATTTGTGATTTTGACTTTGCTTATCCTGTTTGGATTTTTTTTGTTTTTGTTGTTGTTGTTGTTGTTGTTGTTGTGTAGAAATTGCTGATTTTATGTAAATTTTCCAGTGTTTTCTTAAATCACTCTGGTTTTGTTTCCGATTTGGGAGGTTTTCTCACACCATGATTTCTCTCCCATGTTTTTCTTCTAGTGATTGTGTGGTTTTCTTTTTAATATTTGAATCTGACCAATTCAGAATTTACTGATGGGCACAGACTAAGGTAGGGCTTTGTCTTTATTCTTTTTTCAAGACTGTGAGGCCCTTCTCCTAATGTCGTGTGCCGATTGATCTTTTCCCTGCTAATTTGAAATGGCGCTTTGATCACAATCACAGTGTGTGTTCGCGTCCCTCTCTGGAGTGTGTGCTTGTTCCGCGCACAGGTTCCATTGCTTCCGCTCTGTAATGTCTTAACACCGATGTTACCCTGAGAGAATTTTCCTGGGAAGTTCTTTTTAAATTCTCTGTAGAACTTTAATATTAACTTGACCACTTTGTGGTGACACTTTACTAAATTATCTTAGGGGCAATTCAGATTTTGTCGTCTTCCATTCCCGTATCAGGAATGTCAGGTTTCAGGATTTTTTTCATACAGATCTTGCCATTTCTTCTATTTATCACTGTCTATTACGCTCTTTCTTATAGCTGTTGTAAGTAATTGGGGTCTTATTTTAATCTTCTAACTGTATTTTTGGTTTGTATATATAAGTGCTATTCATTTTGATGTATTCATTTGTAGCCACACAAATAATTGTCTATTTATTTTATTTAAAATAGTATGTCAGCTGATTTTCTTGGGTTTTCTACATATGTAATCTGCAGATAATGATCATTTTAAATCTTTACCAACTTTTACACTATTTCTTTATTCCAGCGATGCTGGTTATTACCTTTGGCAGAGGGTTAAAGTCATCTTTAATATTTCGGATTGAAATAAGGAAGTCTTTACTCATTCCATGTTGTCAGAGGCCGGAGGTCGGATTTTACTAAATGCCTTTTTAATACGTATAGAAATCTTCATGGTTTCTCGTTTTTGATCTATCAGTGGGATGAATTGTACTCCTAGATTTCTTCATAATAATAAATCTTTGCAAAATCCTGGAATTAAACACTTAGTTATGGTATATTCCTTTGATTTTTTTGACTGTATTAGAATGTTAACATCTGTCTTATATTTATACTTAATATTATTTTGTCATTTGAAATATTTAAGGTTTTTATAGTGTTCCTGTGGAACACTGGCTTTTCTGTGCCATTTTTGTAGGGGTTTGTTACCATTATTAGGCTAGATTCCTTGCTTTCCTTCTTTATTATGTACCAGAAAAGTTTAAGCCACATTGGAGTTATGTGGCCATTAAGAGTTTGATCGAATTCCCTTGTGAATATGTCCCTACCTGGAGTTTTTCTAAGAAAGCTCTTTGCCAACTTCTTCTATTGATTTATTTTGAAATTTTTCATTTCACATATTCTGTTTTTTTCTGTGGTCAAGCTTTGGTCATTTATATTTTCCTAGAAAATGATAGTGTTTGTTTATTTTCTATTTTTGTACAGAAATGAGCAAAGTAGTTGCTTATAATTTTAATTTCTTTATTGCATTTGGCCGTGGCTCTTTAGGCATTTCTTCATTTATATGCTTTTGTGCTTTGTTAATCTCACTGTTAATTTGAGAAGCTGGTGATGTTTCTGTTTTTCCCTTGAGGGACTCTTAAACTAATACTGGTTTTCACTTTTTATTTTTTAACTGGCTATGCTTTAGCTTTTTAGTTCCTGTGCTGAGATTTTTTTTTTTTTTTTGCAATCTTTAGATAACGTTTTTAATTCACTAGTTTATGATAGTTTTCCAGTTTTGTTACTAATACCGGGTTTGCTTTCACTGCGAGGAGTGTCTGTACTTTGGGAATCTAAAGTAAAGTTGTCTGGGGGGGACACCTGGGCTCCCGCGATGGAGCATCGACTCTTAGCTCAGCTCAGGTCATGGCCTCGGGGCCGTGAGATCGAGCCCCGTGTTGGGTTCCGCGCTGCACAGACTCCGCCTGAGATTACGCCTCCTCCCCCCTCTGCTCCTCCCCTGCACACACACACACTCTCTCAAGTACGTAATTTAAATAAGGTTTTCGTGTCCAGTTTTATGCTCAACTGTAATGAATTTTCCTTGGACCTGTTGAAGGTCTGAACAAATTTAACTACATTTGTCTTGTTAATGAGCTCTTCGGTGAACACCTCGTTCTGTCCGCTGGATGTTTTTTGTGGACGGAGAGCAGTAAAGTTTCTTAACTCTCTATTCCTGTCAGTGTTTCTTTTATTTCTTCCAGTCTTCGCTTTCTAACAACCTGTGCCCTGTGTGTCTTCATTTTTTGTTATTTTTTAAGATTTTATTTCTTTATCTAAGAGAGATTATGAGAGGAGAAGGTCAGAGGGAGAAGCGGACACGCCATGGAGCCGGGAGCCCGACGTGGGACTCGGTCCCGAGACTCTGGGGTCACGACCTGTGCCAAAGGCCGTCAATCAACCCACTGCGCCACCCAGGCACCCTAGTGTCTTTCTTTAAAAAACAGTTCTCGCCTTGGATTCCATGTCCTGTCGGCTGCCGTGCTGGTCCCTGCGTCTGGATTGCATTTCTGCAACGTGCCTGCTTGTTCTGTCGCGTTGGAAGTCTGTCCTGTAGTCTGTGTGTTTTCACTGTTGTGATCCGGTCTGTCTTTTTTGTACTGTGGAGTTTAGCCAGTGTTTGTTTATTAAACAAAGTTGGTTTTGGTCCTGTCGTTGTATGTAATATGCTTTCTGTTTCTTTTGGGGTTATTTTGGTGTTTGTTTTTTTTTTAAGATTTTATTCATTTATTTGACAGGCAGAGATCACAAGCAGGCAGAGAGGCAGGCAGAGAGAGAGGAGGAAACAGGCTCCCCGCTGAGCAGAGAGCCCGATGCGGGACTCGATCCCAGGACCCTGGGATCATGACCTGAGCCGAAGGCAGAGGCTTAACCCACTGAGCCACCCAGGTGTCCCTCTTTTGGTGTTTTTATGTTTCACTACATAATGTGTTTTTTTAAAAGAGTTTTTTCAGATAATTTAGAGCATTTGTACTTTTGTTCTGAGGGTGAGCGTCCTAAATGTAGACGGACTACTTCATTCCTGAGGTCTTTTCTGTTGGCTTTCCCCCGTGAATGGTGAGGATGTTTGGACCCGTTCACCTTGGCCCACATCCCTGTCCCGAGGCCCACGCTGGACTGGATGATACCCACAAGCCCTGACTTTCTATGGGAGAACCGAGCCCCACCAGTGACCCGCCTTTTCCCCTCAGGCTGTCCGTCAGCATCCTGGTGTCTCCCTGGGCCCTGTCGACTCTGCTCACAGGTCGCTGGTCAAGGCCGCGGGATGCTCCCCTTGGTCCCCTGCTCTCCTCGTGAGCCCTCGGGCTGCCTGCGTTGACAGTTGGAGCCCGTGATCTCATCCACAGAGAGCAGTGGCCTGCCCCGCACGGATGTCCGTCAGTCCTCCGCTGGGATTCACTGTTTGTTGAAATGTGTCCTTTGAATTTGGAAGGTGGTTCCATGAGGAGTACTTGCGTTCGTGAAGTGATTTGTCACGAAGGCTTTGATACCGAAATGACAGACGGACCTTGTGGGCCTCGCCCCCACAGCTTGGACACGCACGGCTGTCTGGGGAGTGGCGGCTGGCCCGACGCCCCTCCTGTGCCTTGTGTCTGCGTGTCCAGGAGCCTCCCGGTAGAGATGGACGGGGTTGGGGGAGAACGCACACTCGCGGACGTGACCCTGTCCTTCCTTCCGAGACCACCTGCGAAGCAGATACACCCTCACGGTAACGGGAGTTCCTGGAGCTGGCGAGCGCGACGGAGCCTGCGGTGGCCGTCTCTGTGCTCCAGAGTGCGTCTGAAATACGTTTTTTAGAATTGAATAAAATGCCATGTAACTGTAAATCAGGGATTCTGGTTAGTGATCCAATCCAAAGTATATTTCCTGGAAAATCACATTTTTGTCTTACTGACCCCAACATACATTCTTATTTCTTTCCATGTTGGCAACCGCTCCTGTGATTCTTACACATTCTTTAGTGTCATGTCCTGAGTTTTGAGTTAGAGTATTTTATATTCTGAAGTCTTGTAGCTAGAGATGATAAAATTCTGAATTCAGACTTTGCAGAGCAAAAGTTAGTGACAGTCGCTGTGGAGGCCAGAGCTACGTGGGATGTTAGACTAAAATATGCAAAGTGATTTCTGTGTGCCGGTTAAGGACTATTTTGAACAATTACTCCTCTAAATACACAAATAGGATTGAGGTTTAAAATAGCATGATAATTAGAAGACTTTTAAATGTCCAAGATTTTGTTTCTTCTGTAGGGCCCTCAGAAGCACAACTTGTGACAAAGGAGAAATAAATCACCCTAATTATTTGTTTATTTCCGAGTCCTAAGGGGTTTTTCATTTGTTTTCCCTCTGCACTCAGGTACATGTCTCGAGTCCACGGTATGCACCCAAAAGAGACCACGCGTCAGCTGAGCCTGGCTGTGAAAGACGGTCTCATTGTCGAAACCTTAACAGTGGGCTGCAAAGGCTCAAAAGCTGGTATTGAGCAGGAAGGATACTGGTTGCCAGGAGATGAGATCGTAAGTACACTTTATTGCATAAATTGGGAGATGTTGACTTGACATCTTGGAACATTATTTAACTACAACCCATAGTAATTCATTTTTAGAAGTTTCGTAGTGTTTTCCTTCAGTATTTCTTATGAACAGGAAAGGCCTACATTGGCAGGACGGATAATTTCCTCCCTCGTTACGAGGAAACTTACTTCTACAAAGGGTCTCCTTTCTCTGTCCAGTTTCCCTGGAATCTGAAAAATAAAACAGAGTCCCCTTTTACTGTACGCATGCAGCAGTCTTCCTGTGTTCTCCAGGAAACATGAGTGCGGACTGTTTCATGCAGGCTGGTGTCGATGCCGTGTAGACAGAGTGAACAGGAAGTTGTCCTCCTGGGCTGGTGGCATCTGCGCCCAGGGGCACCTGTCAGTGGGACTTGTGCCGGAGCTACAGCTCCTTGGGCAGTGTCCTCACGGACTGTGACCATAACCGGTTTGCTGGCGCTCCAGCAGGAATCAGGAAAGACAAAGCTCATTTTCTTTATATTTTGCCTAGTTCTTACTTTGACTCCCCTTCTGAGTGAGGACATTTCAGTCTTTTCTTTTACTTGGAGCCTCAGGCACATAGAGAAGTGCATTTGTTTCTTATGTAAACATTGGTTTCATGTGTAATACTTTTATATTTCTACCTTTACTGGCCTATGATATTTCTTTTTTATTTTATTTTATTTTATTTTATTTTATTTGTTTGGCAGAAAGAGATCACAAGTAGGCAGAGAGGCAGGCAGAGAGAGAGGAGGAAGCAGGCTCCCCGCTGAGCAGAGAGCCCGATGCGGGACTCGATCCCAGGACCCTGAGATCACGACCTGAGCCGAAGGCAGAGGCTTTAACCCACTGAGCCACCGAGGCGCCCCTGGCCTATGATATTTCTAATACCTTGATTAGAAAAGTCTTAATTTTTGCTAAGGCACATCATGTAAAGATGATAGGTTTCAAATATAATAGATACTTTTTCAAAGTTTCTAAAAGGAATCGATTTAGTAGGTAGGTGTTTAGAGAGTGTTCATCGTGACTTCTCCAATACCATAAAAATGACACAAAATCGTAAAGTTGGTTCTTTGTGGGAACTTTCCCCAGGAACTGTGAACTGTATTTTCCTCTCCGGGTCCGCAGCAGATGTGGTCCCGTTTGTGCGTGCTGTCCAGTCCCAGAGCAGCAGACAGACCACAGGTTTTTTGGGGGCAGCTGGTCTGAATGTTAGAGAAGCTGTTCACTTCTAACACTGTGTGTGTCAGTTTAATCTCTGCCTTCCAAGTTTTAGGAAAGAAAATTTGCACTTTCCACAAATAGGAAATGTGGAAGAAAACAGTGTTTACTTTCATTGGTATCATTTGATCTGTGCACTTGAAGTGCTCTTGAAAACTTAAGCAAGAATGTTTCTATCATAATAATTTCTTTGTCCACATCCTCTCAGAATAGTAGAGCTTTGTTGCCAGTAAAGAAACTTTGGGAAGCAAGTCCCAATAATTACAACGTGAGGTGATCTCACCCTGTCCCCACCAGATGCTGATAAGCTTATTATATACTGAAGATAACCAAGTAACAGAAAATGTCTAATCCCAGACACTTGGAAAACCTGTAGTATAGAAATTTCTGAGGTCTCCATAGAATCAACCAAGAGTAAGTGCAGCTTAATGGGCAGGACTTAGCCGGTGTACCACACATACACTTTCCAGGCAGGAGATTTCACTTCTGCGTCTAGGGTTGTGCCTCCCAGTGAGCGTCCTCCCCTTCACGTGGGAGTTCGGCTCCCACCGAGCAGCTCATGGGCTGTCCCGCGTTCACGGCCGCCTTCGACTCTGCATTCTGTGTTGGACATATTTATAGTGTCAACCCTTTTTTCTTTTTTCAAGATGAAAATTTCAAACCACCAGTGTGCAGGTTCTATTAATTCTGGTTGGTTCTTAACAGACATTTCCTATACGAAGTCTGCATGTTTCAGGTGCAGCTGGGGTTGTGAAAATTGTGCCTCGTTTATAAAATAAGCAGGTACTGAACATGCAGAGGCAGTGTAGGGCAGCGGAAGGTCAGGTCTTACCCGTGAGCACGGAGGGTGCCCGTCCCAGGCCAGGTGTTTATTTTGCTGTGCGACCTTGAGGAAGTTTCTTCACCTCTGACCCTCATTCTTCCCCTAAAATATGAGCACATGAATATGTGTTTCGTTGGATTATTGTAAGGTTTAAGTGAGGTTACCTATATAGAGCGTATAACCATGTACTCAAAGCAAGTTTTGGCCAGCAAATAAGTGTGCTTAAGAAACGTCCCTATGTAGTGTAGCAAAAACACATTTCTTAGTAACCACACAAACAAACATTGTCACCAGGGTCTTTTTACTTCTAAACCCATCTCTTCCAACACAAAGACACTAGTAAAGACATTTCCCCAAGACACTGGCACAGTTTGAGGACCACTATGGAGTGATGCAGCCGTGTGTGACTCCCGGAGCCCTGAGGGGTCAGCCCAGGCTCCCCGTGTGCTGTCCAGCTGCTGTGTTCATGCACAGAGAGCCCCCAGAAGGATACAAAGCTCATGTGTGGCCTGGCGTGTGGGCCACTGTGTACCGGGCTGCTGTGACCCGCACACCTCTGGAAGGTGCGCTCAGCCCCCACTGCCGGCAGCACGTGTGGCCGCCACGTCTCAGGGAAGCCAGTGCCAGGGGAGGGCCCTGCTCGGACTCGCACGGAGCTGCTCGTGGCTCTCCCTCATGCCTCCCCACCTGTACGTACGAGTCTCTGAACATCGAGTTCTTACATGAAAGACGTGTTATTCATCTTGTTGACCTTCGACTTTCTGACTCACTGTCGAGACAAGTCAAGCAGATACACACGGCTCGGGAAGGAAAGGCATAAGATTTTTTACTTATTGCTTTTTAAACCTTTGATTGCAAGTTAAAGGATTCTTTTTTTTTTCTTCTAATATTTGTTTATTTGCGAGAGAGCGGGGGAGGGGCAGGCAGAGGGAGAGGGAGAAGCAGGCTCCCCACTGAGCAGGGCGCCCGACGCGGGGCTGGATGACGGGACCCTGGGGTCAGGACCTGAGCCGACGGCAGACCCTTAATGACGGAGCCCCCCAGACGTCCTGAAGTTACATATTCTTTACTCAGGAAGTTCTGTCATTTGAAAAATGAGTGGTAAAGCTCTTCTTTAATCTGTGAAAGTAGGAGCTACAGCTCCGCGGTGGGGATTCCCCGCAGCACATGCCCGAGACCCCTTGTGTAGCCCAGAGCTGGGGCTTGGCTTTACTGCCGTTATGGTGGGAAGGGGTGGTGGTGCCGAGGCTGCTCCTGCCCCTGCGCGGAGAGCCCGTCGGGGCCCATTTTCCTCCGCCTTGGCCGCCTTTGCTCCCAAAGCTGCTTTTCAAAAACTGACACAATTGAAAGATATGTGTATCTTAGACATTATTTTTATTAAACCCGGCAATCATGTAATAAATGCGTAATGCTAACAATAAGTCCGGAAATAATTACGTATAATCTGTCGAAGAGGAAGCCTGCGTAAGTTGAAGACGGGCCTCTTCCTGGTGATACTTTAAGTATTTCCATTTGAGAAAACAGAAGGAAAACCACAATTATTAAAAATGAGGCCACTCTCCATTTTTTTAACGATTTGCTTAAATATTAGTGAGCAAGGCAGCAAAGTTATCTGCACCAGCCAATTTTAAAATGACAATCTTGTTGAACCTGAGGGCCACCCCTGGAGTTTTGGTACAGCTCTCTTCCAGGTCTGTGTGTCAGGAGTACTCGTTCATAGGACCCAAGTAGTTCTGCTGGAGGCGGTTCTCAGAGCTTTCGGGATTACCTGAGCCGAGGCCAAGAGACCCAGACACAGAGTGAAAGCTTGTGCGACCTCACTGTTGAGCGTTTCCTTACATCAAGGCTTTTTTCTTCTGATTTTCAAAGCAGGGCTGCACGTTCTCCTAGACGGCTCCATCGTCTGCTCCCGCTGGAGAGATGTGCAGGAAATACGCTACTTCAGTCCACGTGGGGTCGTCACGCTTGAGACACCTACATCCTGGGCAGAGTGTTAGCATTGGCTGGGCTGGATTTGGCATTTAGTAGCTCCCCTGGCAGTAAACACGTTAACTGCTCAGACTTCCACTTTTAGCGCAGAAGGTGCTCGCTAGAGATTTGGAAGGTCTTCTAGAAGAAGGCAGGGCCGTCTGGTTCGGCAGGTAGCCTGGAGCTAGGACGGTGTGCAGAGAAAGCATCAAGTATGCGCTTGGATGCGGAGGTCGTTGTAATGCTGTCTGTTGTCAGGACTCCCGCTTCCTTCACGGTCCCTGGTGCAGAGCCGGGCCTCGGCCTCACCGTTTGATCTGACGCTGGGCGATTTGGTGACCGGTGTCGATTGAGGCCGACTCTAAGCTGCATGACTGTGGCACGGACTATGGAACTGTCTGGCTTACTCACCTCCCCGGTCTGTGCTCGAGTCTCGTTTCTTCTTTCCCGTTACTGCTATTTCGAGATCAGTGTGTTCGTAGGGCAGCTGCCCCGGGACCCTGGCACTGTCCCTTGGAGCCCTGGGCCAGTTTTCTGCAGCTGCCTCAGGTGCGCGCGGGAGCTCAGGTCCCAGCTGCCGTGCCTGCTCCAGTGCCGGGGCTTCTCATGGATTCCGGCCGGGCCTGCCGTTAAGTAGGACCTCATGCTGCTTTCAAAGGAGGCCTGGGTAAAAGATAGAATTCTTTATTTTTTGCTGTTTCCCATGTATTTAAGGTCTCAACACTTTAAAGAAGCATAATTAATGAAAATACACATTTTGTGGTTTCTTTGACGGGATCACGTGTTCTCCTGGGGATACACGAATTTGGTCCTAATTTGCAAAGGGGCAAGATAGACCCTTGCCCGTCATTCTGTTTCTCCACACTCAGAATGACCAGTCTGAAAGCAGCGGTGGTTTACATCCTTCCGGGAACTTGTGACGTTCTCATCCTTTAGATAAGAGAGGATTGCATCTGTGTCTTTTCCTTCAGAAGTGACACCGTTACACAGCCATGGCAAGAGTGTTCTCTTGATTTGCTCTTGAAAATGTAGGAAGAGAAGCTGCTCAATTCAGGGAGCTTGACTGTCTCAGCTTCATAAATACAAGTATTGAACTGAGAAATGTTTAAATTTAGATCTTTGCATTTTTGTGGTTTAGTTGTCATAAATTAATCATATGTTTTAGGTACCCTGAGTGCAAAACTTCAAGCTCATTGGATACCATTGATATTTTTTAAATGAAATATATTTTATTACATTAATGCTAATTGTGTGCAGAACTCCACATTTCTTCCAAAGATCCACAACGTGTCTCAGATGCAAAGATATACAAAATCACTTATTTATGAAGTGAAGTAGTAAGTGTATGTGATTATTAATTAACTAGAAACCTATTTAACTATGATTCTATGTGTATTCAAACTGTAACATACCTAGAAGTTATTCTTGATTTGGTGAAGAATTTCCATTCTCTCCAGTAGAGCATTTTGGGTCACGCTACTCTGTTATATTCCGTTCAGCTTTGAATGACTGGTCGTGTGTGTGTGTGTGTGTGTGTGTGTGTGTGTATGTGGGTGTGCGTGTGTGTGCGTGTGTGTGTGTGTGGTTTCTTTTTTTCCCCTCCTAAATTCTAGTTCTCTAAGCAGAGTTATAATAGTTTTATTTTTAATACATAATACTTAAAATGACGGGATATTTTTAATCACCAAATTCTTAGCTCTCGATGATTAACTAATTTTGCATTGTACCTTTGTTAAATACCACATCAGACACATATTTGATAAAGTGAGATTTATCTGCTCATTACATGTAAGTAGGGAATGACCTTAAGTATTAGAATCTCTTTGGAATGTCCCGAGTGTGTATCACAGTTTGGGAGGTCTGGTTACGGCTACAGCTCTCCTAGCGAGCCCTCAGTCAGCGCTGGGTCTTGCTCTCTCTAGCTTACAGAAAACTGTCAGCTGTCATCAGGAACTTGAAGTCCTGAGAAAGAACCTCGCATGCATGTTCCTGCAAACGCAACATAGTTATGTGACTTGTCCTCACGTTGGTTCTGCACTCCAGCGGGAGGTCTCAGGAACCAACTAGCACTTACTAAGCATAGCAGCTCATTTCATCCTTACAAAAACCCAGAAAATGAGGCACTACTCTTTTTTTCATTTTACAGATGGAAAATGATGCCCAGAGAAGCTAAGAGGGTGCCCAGATCGCAGAGCCCATGGAGGCTGTAGCGGGGATTTGAGCCAGGGTAGCTCCAGGGTCTTAAGTTAACGCTGTCCGTGGTGACGGATGGAGGTCCGCAGGCTGTTTCTAGGCGGGGGACTATTTCCTCCTGGTTCTGAAGACGGCCGGTGTGAGCCTCACGCCACAGTCCAGTACTGAGCTTACCTTGTACACATTCGTGACTCCCAAGTTTAAAAAAAAAAATCGAGCCTTGAACCACTTTCATATCAAAAGGACTTACATTCATAGTCTTGGGCCAATTTATAATGGCACCGAATTTCAGTAAAATGTTTTCGTAACATCACTGTAGGTTTTATGGTACATGAATTCTCTCTGAATCTTCTCTTTGTCCATTTGTGGCTTTTGTGTTAGTGTCTAAGCTTCCTCGTAAACTAGGGACGACCCTTGAGTTTGCATGCGGTTGTCTTTTCACTGATGATTAGCACAGATGTAGATAATGAGTTGATATCATGTACAAAGTCATGGAAGTTGTGTAACAAATAATAGTTTGTGTACAAAGTCCCTTTAGCTCGTGTATTGCCTGACAAGGAACAAGGTTGTAGTAGACCAAGATTATTTTGTTTTTATTTTGAAAGGCCTACAGCATGCAGCCTTTCTCCAGGACAGCAGCCCCAAACAAGGTGAACTGATTTTGCACTATGTTATTTTACTTTTTAATTCTGCCTTTTTTTGGTATCCATTTCCATCTTTTTTTAGGCTCTCTTAGTTTATTCTTGCTAGAATTACTCATTAAAATCATACTATCTTTACATTGCTTCTAGTCTTGGATTTTATGCTAGTAGGTTTGCATTTTTAAACCTTTCTGAAAGTATTGGACTGTCATATCACATCCGGTGCTGTCGATCAGGCTTTTGAGTGGCTGACGACTGATGAAATCCAGTGAAAATGCACACGTAGCCCTTGACACACATGGAGTATTTCTGAAGTCCCATATCAGTGGATTGTATCCACTGGAGGAAACACGGCAGCAGCTCTCCTGTAACAAACACCTTACGGCATTCATACCCAGAACAACATTTCCTGGATTCACAATTAGGAACGTTTGAACTTGACTTGTGCGTGTTACACGTGAGCAGCTGCCGCTGTCCTGAAGAGCGAGCGGCACATACACAGCTGTGACATCAACAGGCACCCACACGTCTCTTCCTTTTCCTTGACTGGAGTTATGCATTCATTCCCACAGCTGTGAGAAGCTAGGGCTAGCAGTGCACCCCCGGTTAAGACAGATCCACTTTCCTCCCTGTGTCCCTCTGGGACGGGAAGGGGCGGGTCGGAGGAAGGCAGGAGCACTCGGGAGGCCGGAGCTGTGAGCCTTCTTGATGGTCCGAGTTCCCATGTTGAGAATTACAGTTAGGTGAATTAATGTAAACAAAAAACTCCAAATGATGAAGGATGGTGGGTTCTGTTGTTCATAATGAGTCAAAGACAAGCCACTGAAATCCTTTAAGATGTTTCTGAACAGGTTTGAAGAAAATATTCTGAAAGACATTGTTTCAGACTGGGAAAGAGTCTGTTGATTAAAAATAGACCAAAGTATGTTATCCTATAAAATCGACGATTTATGAGACCAAACTTGTAACTTTTATGAGATAAAACTGAATTGCAGCTTCCCACCTGAGCCCCGTGAGATGAGTGCCCCCAGTGACCTCTGTCACGGCCAGACGTCCACTTGCACGTGTCCTGTCCAGCTCCGCGAGCGATGTTTCTTCTGCCGTGCGCATGTTAGGGTCAAATGTCAAATCAATATCTTACCTTTTCTTAAGTAGTATGACTGAAATCCCTTCACCAAAGTAAGTTTGCAGCAAATCTGCACCAAGTAACCAGAAAACCAGAAACGGTCATGCTTTTTTATTACTTTGGTTGGTAAAGACCACTTTTTCTAATAAAAAGCGAACAAAATTTACATTTTTGCAGAATTTGGTAATATACTCGAGCCATGGCTCTGAATATGGGTAAGAAGACATGAACCTTTCTTGCTTGAAGGAGTGGCCAGGAGGCCCCTCGTGAGGTCAAGCAGGGACAGGTGCAGATTCGGTGCCGGACGAGCCATTGTTCCCTAGACAAGTCCCACGCCGAAGCCTGCGTGTTGGGGGAGTGACTGGCCTGAGAGGAAACCAGAAAGCAAACCGTAGGCAATGGTTTATGAGAAGAAAAATGATGGCGGAACATAAGCCTGGAACTTCAGGGTCCCCCTTGAAAGTGGCCTGGATTGTACTACGTGTGGGCTCGACCCTTACTCCTTTATTAACCACATCGACGGAGGAAGGTCGAGTCAATCCCTCACTCTTAACACAGGTATTTGGTAAAAGCTAAGAGTGATATTTATGAGGAATTAATGAATGAATCAGTGCTAAGCTAAGACAACTGTGATATCTTTCTGTTCCTCGTTTAGTGGCATTGGCTGTTCACACACAAAGTGTGACAGAAAATGTACGAGAGCACCTGCCCTTCATGCTTGTTCCCTTACGGGGACAGCCCCGCTGAGGAAGGAAGCCTGCTGCTTTTTTTGTTTCTTTATGGTAACGTCCTTTTGAGAATGTGATTAAACCTTTAGTTTCACATTTTCAATTTATTTTTCCAAATTTAACAGACCCTGAAAATTTGACAGCTGTCAGAGCACGGACATTCTGGTTAATGTTATTTTCAGTAAAGCGTCCAAACCATGGATGGGAAGTTCAGACCAGTGAGCATCCCCGTTTACTGCGATTCTGTCTGTTCTCACAGTGTGCTAAGAACTTACTGTATTTTGTTTAAAATGCAGAACAAAACAGAGGTTGGTTTATTTGAAATACTAAGCTGTAGGTGCTGGTTTGGGGTCTTCAGTTTATTGAAGAAATTATTCCATAGATGATATAAAAAAATGAAAGCTAATGTTAGAACTGGGATTGGCTCTGGACTTACTTCATTTGGGCTGGTTTCACTATCAGATCACCTTAAAATATTCTGAATATTAATACTGTTTAGGAAAGAATTTTTAAATTTAAAGAAGCAAATTTCTAGGTATTTTTTCCCTCTTGTTTTAACACAGTAAATGTCTAAAATTGTTTTTAATGCCTAACTTCTGATGGACTTTAGTTTCAATTTTGTTCTTAGTCATTGCAGATATTGACAAAATGTCATACGAAATTATTTTGTATTTTTTGTAGGACTGGGAAACAGAAAATCATGACTGGTATTGTTTTGAATGCCATTTGCCTGGAGAGGTGTTGATATGTGACCTGTGTTTTCGTGTGTATCATTCCAAGTGTTTGTCTGATGAGTACAGGCTTAGAGACAGCAGTAGTCACTGGCAGTGCCCAGTATGCAGGGTGAGTACCTACGAGCTTTCATGTGCTGGTCAGAGGGTTGGAATTCACTGGTAATAGCTGTGCAAGACCCCCCAGGTGGGCACGCCAGGTGAATGGATGACGGACTGGGGGGTGGGGGTCATCTGCCGAAACAATGGTCAATGAACACAGCACTGGTCAGTGCTACCCCAGAACACCTGACATTCTCACGGTATGGACCGTAGAACGTTCCAGTCACGTAAAAGTACACTTTCTTCCCTAATGTTACACTTGCCTCTGGATTGCGTGACTCCCGCCATGGCTAGCCTTTGGAAGTCCAGGAGTAGCCGCCCTCGCCGGGTTGGGTTCAGTCTGTCCTCTCCGCTCAGGAACCACAGCCAGCAGAAGGCACATTGTTGGAAGCGTTTTGTATCTACTTCCCATTTGATATCCATGTAATGTCGCCTTTATTTTTTGTCCTATCACGGGTTAGTTTATTTTTTGCTTGTGTTTTATTGTGGTGGGGGGGACGGGGCGGCTGTATGTAAGCACTCTCATCACTTAGAGCGGAGTGAAATAGTCGGGTAGGAGAAATAGGGACTTGCCACAATTATTCTCATTCCTGTTACTTCCCTAGTGAAAAGTATACCTGGCTGTGCTTGTTGGTTGTAAAACGTGTGTGTGTGCGTACAAGTGGTGTGTGACGCCTGCGTAGTACGTCGCATATGGCGTTGATGGTGATTAGTACAAGGTTATTTTATTGCACCCTCTGTTGTTTTTGTATCTATAATTGCTATGATCCATATTTGGAACCATGCAAGTCGCCCAGATTACTCGGGCTCAGTTTCTGAATATACTTTGTATTACTTGAGTTAAATATTCGTTTATAATGTAAAAAAGTTGTATCTTAATAATTTTTCCCTTCTTCAGTGTTGGTCCTAACTTTGCTGCCAGCATAATGAGCTTCTAATATTGTGTTAGTAACTTTGTATTTTCTTAGTGTGCTTCACCTCACCAGCACCTCTGTACACGCTCAGTGTCTTACCTCGGTATATTTTATCTCACCATCCGCTGTATGTACTCAGTGTTACCTCAGTGTGCTTCAGCTCACCAGCACCCCTGTACACTCTCAGTAGACACACCGGCGACCATGAGGGTGGCGTTATCAACAGGGTGTGTAATGATTCATAATCAGGTGCCGAAATGCTCGGTCACTGATGAACCCCTCAGTCTGCATGTATTAGTATCAAGCCTCAAGCTGCAGACCTCCTCTTTGAGGTCTACAAGAATCAATGATGTGTCCATGGGGGTGGGGGAACTGCATAAATATCCGTACTTTATTTTTATGGATTTGGATTGTGCATTTAAAAAGCAAATATTTGTTTTCCGGTAACAGTTAACACTTGAAGTAAGGTATTAATGAAACCTTAAGAACAAGAGCATTAAGGTAGTAAAAATACAAAGAGGTGGTTGCTGATCGGATGGGAGGGGCTCTGACCTTCCCAAAGTGCAATTCCTGATGTCCAGGTGTCCTCATGGCCACAGCTTTCATAGTACAGACTGAGCAAAAACACTGGGGTTTTTGAAGACGCATTAAACTTTGTTGTGGATATTTTATATTCCTGAGTGGAAATTGAACAATTATACCTTTGAAGAAAATGTCTAAGGCTACTTTCATAGGATTTCACGGTCAAGTTGTCAGGTCCCCTCTTCCACGTGTGTTTGCTCTACTTTGTAGGCCAGATGGTTTTTTTTAACATTTCAGAGAGTTACTGGGCCACAGTAACTGGGCCAAACATGGTAGCCACAGTGGAGCTCAGTGTACCCCATCTGTCTTTCTTTCTGTCCTTTGGTTTTCCTTTCGTCTTTGCCCATCTGTACTTGCCCACATTGTGAGAGGCTTGAACTTGAGGCAGGGATGCTGAGTCCGTAAACACTCGTGACCCCGCACTTGTTTCTTAGGCTGGGAGCTGCTCTGGGGAGGCTCAAAACACCTGTGTTTGGGTTGGGGATGGTGAGTTTTATTTTGAGCTTTAAAATGCCTTAAGAAATAGTTATTTCTGTGTAGGATCTATTCTGTTGTTTTGTTACATTCAAGAAAAAGATATGTATTAGCAGTTCTTTCATGGGAGAAGGAATCATAATAACCTTGAAATTTTAAGGGGATTTTAAGTATCTTTAAGGGAAGACTTGTGGTTGACTTGTTTTTTTAAACAGTGTCGAAACTTCAAATAAAACCATTTTCGTGATCTAATATGAAAGCAACCGAGCAGATTTAAATGTTCTTGCTCTTAAGGAATGGAGAGGGTCGAGACTGGGACAAAGAACATGGTTGCAGATGAGAACATCACTGCCCAGTGTCCTTCTCCATTAGTGTTTAGAAAGAGCACAGATTAACTAGACACACTCACGAGGAATTTTGAAGGGCAGATGCCCGGAGCCAAATTTCAGTGCAGGTTGGAGCAGTAGTGGCAGCCATCCATTACTACCTAAACTTGAATATTTCTGGTATCTTAGAGTGACCAGGAGATTTTTATTTCTATGTAATCTGTCCCTGACAGTATTGAAAGTGCCACTAAGAATTGGTTTCAGCCAGTGGTGAACTATTCATGATTTAACGCATGTATCTGACCATTTCCAGATATTTTAAGAAGGCAATGATAGAAAGTTTTCTGTATTTAAAATAACTCTATTAACATTCATAATAAATCTCAGGAATTTTACGATCTTGAGGATATTTCTTTTGAATGTCTGACTTTCTAATCATTTAAATGTACAGACAGGGTAGATTATTCTTGTAAAAAGTAGCCTCTGAATGTCACGTTAGCATTTTGCTTTGAAAAAAATTCTAGTAATGTACTGTTCTACACTTTACAGGGAACTATCATTCATTAGAAAAAAAGGAGGATTTAAAATTATTTCTCTTATATTTACCTGTAAAAATCCAAGTAATTTAGAGAAGGATAAAGAAAAAATGACATTTCCAGAAGTACTAGGACACAGCAGGCGGATGTCCTCACAGACCCCTCTCCATGTGCTTGAGCACAAGCGTGTGTGCATGTGTCCGTTTGTCCCGTGTCTGTGCTTCACACATGACTTCCCGTCACCGGTGTGTATCCAGCACTGTCCCTGAGCCATAGTTTATGCCCTCCTGGTGCACATTACCATCAGCCGCACCGTCCTGTCTGACCAGCGGTGTCGGGCCATGTGCTGCCGAGCCCTGGCCCGCGCTCACACACCCACTCTTGCGAGCGGTCTTCTCGCTTTAATTTATTTCTGTACCCAAATGAAGTTTGTATTTTGTTGTAGTCAAGCGTATTTGAATTTTATATTCCCCAAATAGCCATGAATTTTTCATGACAAAAATGAGAAGATCATAACTTTTAAGTGAAAGTAGCTTTTAAGATTTTATTTGCCTAAAAGATATATCTTTAAAACACAATATAGTCAGTCGTGTTTTTTGAAAACAGAGACACTTAAAAATAACAACTATTTATGTAATTCTGTTTAATCACCTTCACAGGATAAATTTATTAAAGTGGAATTCATAAAGTTAAAGGATAAGCACATTTTAATTCATGATAAAAATCACCAAATTGCCCTTCGGAGGATTATACCTGCTTATACCAACATGAAAGTGTTTTCCAGTGTTCTGTCACCAGGGTGATAGGATACACGCGGATGTCTCCTTTCAGTAGGGCTTCATTTTTATAGAGTTGCCAGATCACAATGTCAGCTTATCCTTTGACACGCTGGTCAGGGAAGGGGGGCCTGTGCGTGTGCACAAGTCTGCGTGCCCCTGTGCGTTTGTGTCCTTGCGTGGGTGTCTCCGCGTGGTGTATTGCGTGTGCACGTGAATGTGGGACCAGGGGTTTCTTTGTGCATGTGTCTGGTGTGTGCGCACGTGTGTACATGTGCACACGCATGCCTGTCTGTGTGCCGTGTGTACTTGCCCGTGTGTGTGCGCTCCATGCTCTCTGGCTGTGCTCCTGCTGGGAACAGCAGGATAATGTTTGGTAACTTCTTGAATGTTCTGTAGCGTGTGAGCAGAGTAACACGCTGTCTGTCCCCGGGGCCGCTGCTGAGGTCGCTGCCTGCTGCCTGGCAGAGCTCAGGTGGGGGGCGAGACAGACCTCTCCAAGCCGGAGGGGAGATCTCCCGGGCGGGGGGGTGGGTGAAGTCCTCTCTCTAGGGGCAGAGGTCTCTGGAGGGGGTACAGACCTCTCTGGGGGGCATGCAGAGCTCTCTCCCCACTGCCCCGTGGAGGCACTGGGCACTTGCACAGGCCTTAGGGGGCCCACGACCCGGATTTCTGTCTGGCAGATAATGAAAATGAAAGCATCTCACGACTTTAACTAAAACTAACCCAGGACTCCATTGCCATGAGGGGCCACCTGGAGTCCGACGGGTCGGTCCCAGCTTGTGGACGGCGCTGAGCTCTGGGGGTGTCAGTGTGACGTGTGCTCGCTGAGGGGCTGAAGCCACAGTCCTGATGAAAGCTAGTTCCTGGAACTGGAGATGGAGACGGACTTCTGAATCCACTTTTCATTCTTTCTGCTGTGCGGGCAGTACAAATTTTTTTTTTTTTAATTCCCAAAGTAGGGAGGTCACTCATTTAATGTTCAGAATGAAGTAAAACAAAATGCTAAATGAAAATACTTCTAGGGCGCCTGGGTGGCTCAATAGGTTAAGCCTCTGCCTTCGGTTCAGGTCATGATCTCTGGGTCCTGGGATCGAGCCCCCCATCGGGCTCTCTGCTCAGTGGGGAGCCTGCTTCCCCCTCTCTCTCTGCCTGCTTCTTTGCCTACTTGTGATCTTTTTCTCTCTGTCAAATAAATACATAAAATCTTCAAAAAAGAAAAAAATAAGAAACTACTTTGAAAACATGTACTCCCTGCGGCGTGTTGACCATGAGACTGACACCTTTGCTTTCTGGTCTGTTTCTCTGTTCATGTGAGAAAGTTGTGAATATTTTCACCCTGAATGTAGTTAAGTCAAGTTTTCAGCCAGATTAACAAATCTGGAATGGAGATTTGATTTTTAAATAGAAGTAGAAGCTTTTTGTCTTTATTTGCTATATGGTAGACAGACATAGTACTATTAAAAAATGAGGGGCGCCTGGGTGGCTCAGTCATTAAGTGTCTGCCTTCGGCTCAGGTCATGATCCCAGGGTCCTGGGATGGAGCCCGCCTCGGCTCCCTCCTCCTCCGGAAGCCTGTTTCCCCCTCCCACTGCCCCGCTGTGTTTCTGCTCTTCTGTCTCTCTCTCTGTAAATAAAACAACAAAAAGAGAAAGTGAACATGAGCCAAATATATTTTACAGCTTTTAAAGCTGGATCATACCATTTTTATATCAACAAAAAAAAATTATTTTTAAAAAGTAATTTTTGTCTGAACCAATCTTTTAGGAGGCTTGACTCCAGGAACAGGTGATGGGAGCATTACTAAAGCCAGAGGGTCTTACAGTCGGGTGTAGCCTCTGACCTGGACCCAAACAAGAAAGAGAACCACGCATTTTCTACATGATCTTCTCATGATGAATTTAACAGTAAGGCCAGAAAGCTTGCATATGGGTGTGAAGAGTTTTGGGTGGTGAAATATCCGTTCTAACTGACGCATCTTTTGTGAATAAGGTCACTTGAATTGAATCGGCGCTTTTCCTTTTGTCCTGAGGGATCAGGAGATGAGGGTCGGTCTGGTTTCCTCAGCAGGATAAGACCCCTTAGTGCGGACCCCGCCGCGCTCGGCTGGGGTGACCAGGGCGGACACAGCGCTGCAGAGGGCACGGTTCCCGCTGCGGGCCCCGCGCGACTGGGGGAGGGGCAGGCGGCACCCCTGTGACAGGCCCAGGAAGCCGAGAGAGATGCTTGTCCCCGAGCGGAAACACAGACGCTGCTGTCCTTTCAGAAGAGAGCGGGGAGGCCCGTCCGCCGGGAGGCCCGTCCGCCGGGAGGCCCGTCCGCCGGGAGGCCCGTCCGCCGGGAGGCC
>NC_081562.1:108476414-108533302 GCF_022355385.1 Mustela nigripes
GCCGCCTCTCTGAGGTCTGTTCGGGCTGTAGGAGGGAGGGCCGCTGTTCCGAGACACGGCCCTGAGTGTGTCCTTCCCGCCTGTCCCCCACGGCACCCCCAGTGCCCGGGTGCCCGCCCAGGCGTGCGCTGCTGGCGGCGGACCTCCGGGTGGGCGCGCGCCCCGCTCCCCGGCTGGAGTCCTTCCCTACCTTGTTTGTCTGTTGGACGCGCGGGGAGAGGACGAGCCTGAGCGGGCGGGGGCGGCAGGCTCGACCCGCGGGGGCTGGAACCCAGGACCCCGCGACCACGACCTGAGCCGAAGGCAGATGCTCGCCGACTGAGTGGCCCCGTCCTTGTGGGCACGTGGGGGACGAGGGGGACCCACTTCTCTGCGGTGCGGGGCCGCCCTGGTCACCCGCGCCACGGCCGGACTCGGTGGGCAGGACTCGGTGACCCGGACGGGGAAGCAAGCGCCCCCCGGAACGTGCGCGCGGACGCGGCGGGGGTAGCACTCGGGGCCGCCGTATGCGCGGGCACCGCGGTGGGGACCCCTGGGCCACCTCCCTGCTCCAGAGGCGCGCGCACACAGTCGGGTTGGCCAGCGCGCTGCCTGGGTCCGCAGCAGTCACCCTCCGGACCCCGGTGTCCCCCGGTGACCGGGACGGCAGAGCCAGGACAGCGTGACGGAGGTTTTTAAACTTGAAGCCTCTGCAAGTCCCGACGGCGAGGACGGCAGGACGGTTGCAGGAAGTCAGGCGCACGGGGCGCTGGGGTTTAGGACGGAGCCGGGGACCCGCGCTGCGCTGTCCCGGGGGCCGGGGGTGAGCTGCGCGTGCGCGCTGCCGTCCACACCCCCCGCCCCGTCCACCCCACCCCGTCCCGAGGGCCGAGAGGCGACGTCAGCGTGGGTGGGGTGACAAAGCGGGAACGCAGGTGCATTTTCAGAAAACTGTCCTAGAAGGTGACTGTCGGTCAGGGGCTCCCGGGGCGGGGCGGGCCGGACGGACGCGGCGGCCGGCTCTGGGCCCCTCGCTCCTCGCCCCAAGCCAGCTCTGCTGTGCGGCCCTCAGCTGGGCGCTTCCTCTGAGTAGGGACTTCCGAGACCGCGTCGTGCCTCGGTGCTGCGGAGGGTGTCGTAGACGCGGGGCCCCGCGGGGCGACCGCGGCAGTGTCGGTGCAGAGAACATGCCGCGGGACCCTCTGGCCGCAGGGACTCGTTGAGGCCGCCGGTTCCGCCCGTGCTGCGGTGACCGGCGCGGATGTGTTCCTCCCGCAGGGACACGTGGGACCCCTGGCGCCACAGCGGCCGGGGTGCTGTGGGGCGCACAGCCGTGGGGCTCAGTGAGCTCACGGACGCCGATGGGGGCCTCTGCGGTCGGAGGGCGAGGCGGTGTTCAGTTGTTGGAGGGCGGCGAAGCGACGGGACACCCGCACTGAACACAGAGGCTTGGAGCGGCCGCCGCGCAACAACCAGCACTGAGTCACGCGTCTCGCAGGGAGGGATTTCCTGTGCTTGAGCTCAGCCGTGTGGGATGCTGTGTCCCGCAGGCGACAGTCGTACGACTAGCAGCGGTTCCTCGGTTAGTATTCATTGAGCGCTTACTGTGTGCACATACTATACGAGGCCTTGGCAGACACCCGCTGAGCTGGACCCTTGGGAACCCTGTTTCTGCAGAACACAGTCTGTCCAGGGGTTGGCAGAACACCGCCAGCTTGTGTCCTGTTCATGAGGTTAGAATGGGTTTTACATTTTTTAATGGTCAAAGAAAAATCAAAGAGGGGGAAGTATTTTGTGACGTGTGAAAATCCTAAGAAATTCAGACTTCAGTATCCCAGAGCCTTACTGCATTTTCAGTGCGTAGCAGAGTTGAATGGTGCGGACAGACTCCTACCGTTTGTCTGAGCCTGAGCTATAGACCGCCTGGCCCTCCACAGAGGTTTGTCAACTGCTCATCTGACCCTATGGCAGGAAAAATAGTCTGGATATTGGGGACCCCCGGGAGAGTGTGACGTCCTTGTCTTGTGTCATCGCAGGCTGGGGGACTTGGATTTGCTCAACTCTAGCAGCCCAGATCTGGGGTCCAGGGACCTCTGATCGCACACTGGTTTCATTTGGGAACTAGCTGTGCTGAGATACTCTTTCCACAAGTTCGTTTTTTGCTAAGATACGCTTCTGCAGCTGAAAATCTGGGTCTCTAAAGAGCATTAAAAATTCCAGACCATTCAGTCATGAGTGCTCATTCCTGTCATGGCGCGTGGTGTCTCGTCAGTAATGACCTGGGGATCAAGGGTTACTCATCCCTTCTTTGAGCTAAAACCATCATAAGGTCCTGAGTGTGGCTGAATTGCCGGACTCGTGTTTTCTCTGTGGCACGTACCCAGCCTCTTCCAGTTTGCTCCGAGGGGCCCTTCTGGTGATGGAGACGAGTCCCTGACTCAAGAAGATGTTTAAGATTGTCCATTATTTTCCCCATGAGGAAAGCAGCCTCTCGGTCAACTGTCGTGTGTTTGAGAGCTTCTCGCTTGAGTCTCACATTCGTAACACACCTGCAGGCACGTGATCATTGTCCTCTGAGAACGGTTACAGCAACTTTGGCCACGTGATGCCAAGGCTTTCCCGATTATTTGTAGACACTGACCCGAGTTATCCCTCTGTGCCGATGTGAAGTTACTGGAACTCACGGGCTACGGAGAGGCCTTTCCTGAGGGCGCCTGCAGCCTGCAAGGAGAGAATGTGTACAGGTCTGCAAAGCCTGAGGAAGAATTGGGTCTGGAATAGCCTGCAGATGTCTAAAAGCTTTAGTTTTATTTTTCTGACCTTGTTTTAAAGAGCAATCTGCTTAGTTCTGTTACAGACAGAGTAGCATTTCCCTGAGAAGCTGCTCCTTTAATTTCTGTTCAAGTGGCTTTTTCAAGCCACCTTCAGTGTCTTGGTTTGGCTGAACTGACACAGTTGAAATGCTGTGACTGTCGCTAAGAGATCTCACGCCCTGACGGAGGCTGTAGCGCATCCTTCCTTTCTTCGGTGAAACCGTAAAGCTCTGAGTTACAACAGGGAGGGGCCGCAGCACAAGCCCATCAGCTTAGCAAGTGTGCAGGCATCTTGCGGCGAACGCTTGGTCTTCAGAAACGGGGGGAGAGGCCGCGCGTGCATGCAGGGTCTCTCGTAGGCATGAGCTCCTGCATCGAGGCCCACGGCTGGAAGCCGGTCCAGGAAGCATGCACTTGCCACCCCCTGAGTGCCCAGGGAGCCGAGGTCCAGGCACAGAAGCCCGTCGACTGGACATCTGCAGGAGAACCCTTGTCTGTCCTCACAAGATTGGGGGGGGGGGGGGGGGGGGGTTTTTTTTTTTTTTCCTTAAGATTTTGCATATTGGAGACAACACAAGCAGTGCAGGGGAGCAGAGGGAGGGAAGCAGGCCCCCCACTGAGCAGAGCCCAATGCGGGGCTCGATCCCAGGCCCCCAAGATCATGACCTGAGGCAAAGGCAGACACTTCACTGATGGAGCCCCCCAGTGCCCCTGACAGAGGTGTTTGAATTAATTTATTTTCTCCGTCTCTAAACGAATAAAGAAGAGGAGTTAGATTCACATGAAGAGTGAAGTACTGCGTGGGCTGACGTTGAGCACAGAGAGAAAACCACCTTCCTGCACAGATGTGGGATCCCCAGTCACTGGGTGAGGGCAGCTCTTGCCCACGTCTCTCCACTGCTCTCTCGAGGGCTCCCCGGGTTGGGCTGGAGGTACTCGAGAGAGGAGAGTCTTCCTGCTCTGCTTCCTCGAGGGAAGGTTGGGAACAGTATGTGTGGGGCCTAGAAATCACGCTTCACTACGTGACGTGTTGCTTGTGAACTTCCGTAAATTGTACGTCACCTGTTGAAACACCCTTAACCCGACAGGTGGAATTGCAGGATGCCTGACCTGTTAACAGGTTGGTGTTTTATTTGCATCTACGCAGATTCATGATTGAATGATCAGACGGATACCTACGGTCAGCAGTTGTAGTAGCACATCCAAAATATTGGGGAGTTAACATGACAGAGCACGTAGCTGGAAGCTTCGTTTTCATTCTCCTCCGTGGTGAGAGAGTGTGGGTTTCCCACAGGTGAGCGGAGCAGCGGGCGTCTTGGCCCATTACCCCTTCTCTTCTCCGGTTCTGACGGTCCATCAGGTGCTCGTTTCTGGAGAGAGCAGCGTGGGGGAGAACGTCCATGTTGCAAGAACGTTTGTCCAGCATCAGGAATAGCTGACCGTGTTTCCCCTGCCCAGAGAGCCCCGCACACGCCCCTGGGTGCGCACAGCTGCACACCGATGGCTTTCTCTGGGGTGCTGGCTTTGGAGGCAGCCGCTGGTGGTTCCCACGTGTTGCTGGGGGTCGTGTGAAAAATGAGAATCCACAAGGTACCACAGAGCTGCCCCTGCCCCCGCGACTCTAAACCCGGAGTCCAGGAAGTGTGGTCAGCTCCAGACCTGACTGGGTGCTCCGGCTCGGTCACGTGTCCCAGCCACCTGAGGATCGAGCAGAGCACGCAGGGACCATCCCTCAGGGATGCTGACCCCGGTGTGACCATGTGGGCTCACTGGTCTCTGGGCTGTGCTTGCTGGGCTGGAAGCCCAGCCGTGTTTCCCGGAAGTTCACCAGTGTCTCTGGGTGTGGACAGACTTGCACAACTGCTCTGTGCCAGGCATCGGTTAGACGCCGTGTGCATGGGTCACACGGCAGCCCCGCACAGCAGAAGCAGTAATTGTACCAGAGTCCACATGAGAAGTGGAAAGAAGGGGTCAGGGTTATTGTTTATGGTTTTTATGAATTTTATTTGTCATTTCTGCATGCATCGTGGGGCGCGAATGCAGGACCCCAAGATCACGTGTTGTGTGTTCTTCCGACCGAGCCAGCCCGGCGCCCTGGGAAGGCACCACATAGAACGGGAAGTGCAGGAAGCCACACGTCCAGGAAGGAAAGCAGTTGACCATTTTCCGTTCAGGTGGTTTAGTGTTGTGTGTGGGTGACCGGTTCACACGCCCCAGCGAAGACTCAGTTACCTGGGGAATGCTGGCTCCTGCCTCCAGTCCGCCACTGTGTTGGGGCGACGTCCGGCACGGACAGCCCTTTGGGAGCGGTGGCTCCAGTGGGCAGGGACCCATCCTCTGGGGGCCCGCGGGTGATGGCAGCTGGGATGTGCTGTCCGCACCGAGTCAGCCGCGCGGAACGGCCTCCGTAGAGCGGGGGCTGCCGGGAGCCCTCAGCCTCGATGGAGCAAGTGGGACGTTCATCTTTGCGCGCCGTCTAGAAATAACACGAAAGGGAGAGGCCCGTCTTTTTCTCTTTGCATGAATTTAGATTTTCTGAGACATAAATTGAAGAACCTAATTAGCTCTTCAGGTCAGGCTGATAGAAATTGGGGTTACTACTGAACAGACCCCGTAACCCTTGAAAACAGATAAGCAGGTGTGCAGCTGTGCTGTACGGAATTCACAGGTGACATGGACTTTAGAGGAATCGTGTATGTTGAAATTCACCCTTTAATATTACTAATTTAAAATGTTCCCGAAAGGGTTTCGGCCAACTTTTCTTCTCTTTCTCTCTCTCTCTTTTTTTTTTTTTTTTTTGATAAAATAAGTGATTCTACATCATGTCATTATTACATCATCATTCGTTGTATCTGAAAATGGTTGAAGTTCTAAATATCAAGAAAAAATGTGTAATTCTGTGAGGTCTTACGTCAAATACAACCTGTTTCCGTTTTACTGTCACATTAAATGCTACGCACGTTTAGGATTTCTTTGTGTCAAACGCATTGGAAATAGTGCAGGTTTGAATACAATCTTTGCATACTGTATCTTTTATATATAAAGTCTTTTACATGAACCAGACCTGTCAATAATCACATTTTGTGTCTGGCCTTTTCTGTTTTTAACAGAGCATCAAGAAGAAAAACACAAACAAACAGGAGATGAGCACGTACTTGCGGTTCATTGTCTCCCGCATGAAGGAACGGGTAAGCCCGCTCGGCGGTCGGGACCTCCCAGAGCTCGCGTCCTGACCCTTCCCGACCGGAGAGCACCCCAGGGCCTTTACGGCGGCATCGGGTGCAGAATGCTGCGGCCCGAGGTCCTTTGTCGGTAACGGCTGTTCTGCTTCGTCAGGCGGCCCTGGAACGGAAGTGGGGGCGTCCGACACTCTTAGTCCTCACTGATCCATTTCTGTTCCATCTTTTATTTCTCAAAATCTTTAGTTGAAGTGTAGTTGGCGCGCAATATCATATTATTGGCAGGTGCACAACACCGTGATTCGACCTTTGTATGCACGACTCCGTGCTCACCAGTAAGAGCAGGCGCACAACGCGAGGGCGGCACTGCGCACTGTTCCCCGTGTTGCTGTTCGTCCTCGTGATTTATTTACTTAAGTTCGTCCCTGCTGATTTATTTACTTAAGGTTTTATTTATTTATTTAATTTATTTAATCGACACAGAGAGGGAACACAAGCAGAGGCGGAGGGAGAGGGAGAAGCAGGCTTCCTACCCAGCAGGGAACCCGACACGGGGCTCGATCCCAGGACCCTGGGATCATGACCTGAGCTGAAGGCAGATGCTTAACTACTGAGTCCCCCCCAGGTGCCCCATGACTTACATATTTTATAAGTGGAAATTTGCACCTATTCCTGTCAATCCCCGACGCTCCCCCTGTCTGCGAACCACCACTTTGTTCTCTGTAGTTAAGAGTCTGGTTGGTTGGTTGGATTTTAGATCCCGCGTACAAGTGAAATCATGTGGTGTGTCTTTCTCTGACACCCTCATTCGCGTAGCGTAACACCCTGTACTCCTGTCCATGTCATTGCAAACAGAAAGATTCCGTTCTTCCTGTTGGCTAAGTGGCATTCCTTTGTGTACATAAACCTCTTCTTCTTTATCTGTCCTTCGGGTGAAGGACGTCTGGGCTCTTTCTGCAGGTTAGCTGTCGTGGCCATTGCTGCTGTGCACATTGGGGTACAGATGGCCCTTCTTTTCACTGCATCTGTATCTTTGGGGTAAATACCGAGGAGCGTAGTTGTAGAGTTGTAGGGTAGCTCTATTGTTTACACCATGAGGCACCTCCATGCTGTTTTCCAGAGTGGCTGCACCAGCTTGCATTCCCACCGACAGTGTAGGAGGGATCCCCTTTCTCCGCATCCTCGCCAGCATCTGTTGTTTCCTGACTTGTTGATTTTAGCCATTCTGACTGGTGTGAGGTGATATCTCATTGTGGTTTTTTTGTTTTGTTTTGTTTTGTTTAAGATTTTTATTTATTTATTTGACAGAGAGAGATCACAAGTAGGCAGAGAGGCAGGCAGAGAGGGGGAAGCAGGCTCCCCGCTGAGCAGAGAGCCCGATGTGGGGCTCGATCCCAGGACCCTGAGATCATGACCTGAGCCGAAGGCAGAGGCTTTAACCCACGGAGCCAGCCAGGCGCCCTTGGCTTTTGTTTCCCTTGCCTCAGGGGCTGTCTCTGAAGAATACTGCCAGGTTGATGTGCAAAGTTTACTGCCTGTGTTTTCTTCCGGGATTTATGTAGTTTCAGGTCTCACATTTGGGTCTCTACTCCATTTTGAGTTACTGTTTATATATGGTGTAAGAAAGTGTCCAATTTCAGGGCTCCTGGGTGGCTCAGTCATTAAGTGTCTGCCTCCGGCTCGGGTCATGATCCCAGGGGCTGCGTTGTGAAGCCTGCTTCCCCTCTGCCTCTCCCCCTGATTGTGCACTCTCTCTCCCTGTCAAATAGATAAATAAAATCTTTAAAAAAAAAAAAAAAGTGCCCAATTTTCACAGCACGCTTTATGGAAGAGATGGTCTTTCCCTGTTATATATTCCTATCTCCTTTGTTGTAGAAACATTAATATTTTTACGATTTTAATACATTTATCAAAATGAACATTTAACGGATACATCTAAAATGAAGTGGAATTTTCCAAATAATTGTTCTATCAAAACCCTAAAAATGTCGCCTGAAATGATAGAGTACACGTACGTTTTTCTGGTAAATTCTGTCGTTTAGAATCGTCTCACTTGTGTCTCGGGCTGTGTTTGAGACCTGCATCTGCTGACCTTTCAGGCCATAGACCTCAACAAGAAGGGCAAGGACAACAAGCACCCGATGTACCGGAGGCTGGTGCACTCGGCGGTGGACGTCCCCACCATACAGGAGGTAAAGCCGCCCTCGGTCCCGCTGCCCATGCCCCCAGAGCTCCCGGGTGACTCCGCAGCTCCCAGCCGCACCAGATTCCGCTGCCTTCCTCCCGGAGGGCTGCCCGCCCACCTGCCTCCTAAGCATAAAGGGCCCCGCGCTGCTCTGTGCACGGACCCAGCGTTCTCGGTGGGAGGCCCGGTGGGAAGCCACCATAGCTCCCGGAGGCTCAGTCAGAGCAGCCGCGGGGGTCGGCTCAGGTGATGCTCCGATTCGGGGTCCCCGTCTGGTAGGCTTTGCTCACTTGAGCCGTGCCGCGCGGGCGTCTCTCTCAAGGGAACGGTGGGACCCGAGTCCTGGGAAGCCGCAGACTGAACCTGAGCAACACGGAGATGATAATCAGAAAACTTAGCTCTCCTGTTCTGTTTTGTTTTGCTTTGTTTTAAAGATTTTATTTATGTATTTGACAGAGACATAGCGAGGGAGGGAACACAAGCAGGGGGAGCGGGAGAGGGGGAAGCAGCTCCCGGCTGAGCAGGGAGCCCGACGTGGGGCCCAGGCCCAGGACCCTGGAATCACGACCCGAGCTGGAGGCAGATGTCCAATGACTGAGCCACCCAGGAGCCCTAAAACTTGACTATTCTTAAGAGTGCTTAATTTTACCTCTTCTGGCCAAGGTTTTTTGATGGCTTTGTTAATGTGTGATTAAAAGTTGCAGTAAAATCCAGAACATTGTAACATGTTTCCAGTTAGGATTGCTGAAGCGCTCGTTCTGTACTTGGCATGTCACTTTGAATGTAAGTAAGACTTTGTGTTGCCGTAATAGCTCATAGGGGACCGCAGGAATCCTCTGGAGTCATTCCACAAGTTTCTCAGTCCCCGTGGCCGCTGGGAGGGACTGAAGGTGCAGGAGTTCAGTAGAAGAGTAGTTGAGAAAGTGGCCAGGAGAGCCTGGAACAAAGCAGGGAGTTCTCACCTCCTCTCCTGCCCCGGGTTCCATGTCCTCAAGCAAAGCCTCCTCTCCTAAACCCTAACGTCCCTGAGGACAATGAAGGCTCCAGCTGCCCTTCCTCCCCCTGCACAGCCCCACCCTGGCTCCGCTTCCTCCTCTCCCTGAGGGCACCTTCCACGCTCTGCCTAGTTGGATCCTGTCTAATGGTAGAGCAGGCAAGCTGGGGGTGCAGCAGACGGCGCTGTGAGGGGCGCAGGTGCGGCCCAGGAGTGGACAGCTCTGTAGGGAAGAGAAAGAGGAAGACAAGATTGTATGTCTTCTGTAGCTTACGGTTCAGACCAAAGTCGGTGCCGCGATGGGGCCAACATCAGACATCCCGGAGTGGCTTTGAGAATGCTGGGTGTGTATCAGCCCCCTGGAAGCTGTAGACCACACCACTGCGTGGGCGCCTGGAGCCCAGGGCAGTCAGACACTCAGACGGGGGCTCCGATGCTGGTACTTGTGAATCCGCCCTGTGACCTGTTGGTGGTGGGCGCAGCAGCACCTCCAGCACAGGGGCTCCTGCAAGCCTTCTCGAAGGACGGACAACCGCAGTGGGTCTCCGGGGATTTTAACAGAACGGCCGGATCTTAGCTACTCTGGAGGCCTTTGTATTCTACATTACTTTCAAGCTGATTTCCTCAAAGTAGCACCAAGATAAGAAAAGCCCTCCCTGCTACCTCTAAATAACTTTGCTATACCTTTCTTCCAAAAACTTTGCCTCCCCTGTAAAAAATCCTCGAATTCCTTCCATAATCCTTTCCTCTGGCAGCTAAAGGCAAAGCAACAGAAAGCCCTGCGATGGAAGCCCTTTAGATGTGGCATCTAATACAGTAGAGACCCTTGCATTGCCTTGCTGCACAGAGGAACACCTAGGACTTGATTTTAAAGTTACTTGTAATTGGGTTCCTGGTCCCGCTTCAGAATTATAAATGTATCTTCTTCTCTGTGACATAAAGCATCACAGAGGCTGGTGGTGGTTGTCTTTTTTCAGTCTTTGTGCACGTATGTTGTACAGACGGTGGCTGTGTTGTTCAGGTCTCGCCAGCCCCCCGGCCAGGGCTCTCCTTTGTCACGGCGGGTCTCCGTCCTGCAGAATGAGGGGCACGCGCGTCGGGCAGAGCCCAGCTGGCCGCTGAGCGGGGTGGGTGGCCACCGGACCCCACGATCCCGGCTGCAGGCCGGCTTGTCCGGGTGCCCACACGTGTCCCTTCCATGCTGTGGAACATGGGAGTGGTCGTAGCGTCATCCTGGAAAGTTGGCGCCGTGCACCCGTGCTCTGACCCCATGTGTATAACACGAGACCCTGTCGCCCTCTGCAGAAGGTGAACGAGGGGAAGTACCGAAGCTACGAAGAGTTCAAGGCGGACGCGCAGCTGCTTCTGCACAACACCGTGATCTTCTATGGAGGTTGAATGGTTTCTCTTCTCTGTGCATGTTTCCCCCGTACCGTTCACATTCTGGGTCAGGAGATGCCTTCGATCAAATGCGATTCAGAACATCAATACTTCAATGATTTCTAAGTAGTAATGTCAGGGTTTCAACTCAAAAATATTTCGGAATGTGGTTCTGGCTTATCAAAGTGCCCAAAAGCTCCAGCTCACTAAATGATGAAAACCGCACTCCTTACCGTTTCAGACGCAAGCTTAGTTGAGGGACTTTTGATCAGCACTTTGATTGATTAATGTCCTGTCGTTCCGAAGGAGAGAAACAGGCTGCTTTGAACTTAGAGCTTCAGTACTCTGTTGAAGCAGGAAAGCTGCACAGAAAGTGTGGTTTTTGTGCCTGAACTTTATTTAAAACAGACATTTTTGTTTAAAATCGTACGTGGCCACTTTGATCACTGAAAGAAGCTGTAAATGTATGACTTCGGACCGTCTTGTGTCTCCAGATGACTGGTAATAGATCACCTCTGCCTTTCATTACAGCAGACAGCGAGCAGGCCGACATAGCCCGGATGCTGTACAAGGACACCTGCCACGAGGTACCGCCCCCCCCCTCCTGCGGAGGTCCCGGCTCGCACGCCGCCAACCAGCCATTTCCGTGAAATCATTTTATTTCCATGTTTGACGTATGTGGAAAGTAATGCAAACGGAGAGGAGAATTTGTCTAGGAAACCTGGGGTTCCGTCGAGCTGTCGAGTAACTTGTACAGAGAAAGGCTCCGTCTTCTGGAGCTGCTCTCAGGGCGTCGGCCCCCGCAGGCAGGCAGGCACGGGGCACTGGGCAGACACTCAGTAGATGTTCGCCTCGCTTTCAGTTTTACACCGAAGTACAGTCGTCGCCAGTGTCGGGTGAGTGCCAGGGTCCCGAGTCCACGTGTCCCTTGCCGCGCCTCTGGACGGGGGAGTCCCTCGAGCCACACGGCATCGGCACCCTGGGGCCGACTGTGTCCCCCATCGCTGAGACGGGCTGACGTCATGACAGACAGTCCCCTTCACCCCCTCCGCGTCCCCTTCGCCCGCGGGAACCACCAGTTTGTTCTCTGAGTTGATGAGTTCCTTTTATTTTTGTTGTTTGGATTTTCAGATTCCACAGATAAGTGAAACTAAACGGTATTTGTCTTTCTCTGACTCACTTAAATCAGTATTACCGTCTCTGGCTCCATTCATGTCCTTGCAACGGACAAGATTTCATTCTTTATAGGGCGGCTTACACTCCGCGTGTGTGCAGACCACGTCTTCTCTGTCCGTCCGTCTCTTGGGGAGCATCTCGGCTCCTTCCACAGCTTTGGCGCCGGTGGCCGTTGCTGCTGCGACACTGGGTGCCCCTTCTTTCCGCTGCGTCTGTGTCGTTGGGGTAGATACGCAGGAGTGCGGGTGGCGTCTCCCTGTGGCCTCGACTCGTGTTCCCCTGATGCTGAGTGATGTGGAGCATTTCTTCATGTGTCTTCTGTGGAGAAGTGTCTGTTCATGTCCTCTGCCCTGCTTTCTTGACTACATTATTTCTTTTGGGTGTTGAGTCCAAGAAGTTCTTTATAGATTTTGGTTACCAACCCTTTATCTGATAAGACATTTTCAAATATCTTCTCCCATTCTGTCAGTTGTCTTTTGGTTTTGTCAAATGTTTTCCTTTGTTGTGCAGAAGCTTTTGATCTTGGTAAAGTCCCAGTACTTCATTTTTATGCTTTTGTTTCTCTTGCCTTTGGAGACCTGTGTAGCAAGAAGTTGCTGCGGCTGAGGTCCCAGCAGAGGTTGCTGCCTGTGTTCTCCTCTAGGATTTTGGTGGATTCCTCTTTCACATTTAGGTCTTTGATCCTCATCTTGAGTTTATTTCCGTGCGTGGTGTAAGAACATGGCCGGTGTCATTCTTCTGCATGTGGCTGTCCAAGGTTCCCCACACCATTTGCTGAGGAAACTCACTCTCTACTGCATATTCCTTCTTCCTTTGTCACAGATAAATTGGCCGTATAGTCACGGGTGGATTTCTGGGTCTTCTGTTCGGGTCCGTCCGTGCTCATGTCTGTGCCAGAACCATCCTGTCTTTATGACCGCAGCTTTGTAATTCAGCGGGAAGTCCGGAATTGTGATGCTTCCAGCTTTATTTTCTTTTTCAAGATTGCTTTGCCTATTTGAGGTCTTGGGTGATTCCGTACAAATTTTAGGATCGTTTGTTCTAGCTCTGAGAAAAATGCTGTTGGTATTTTGGTAGGGGTTACATTCAACGTGCAGACGGCTTTAGGTCTTACAGACATTTTCACAACATCTCTTCTTTCAGTCCATGAACATGGAACACCTTTCCATTTCTTCATGTCCTCTTCAGTCTCTCTCATCAGCGTTTCACAGTTTGCAGAGTGTGCACGTCTTTCTCCCGCTTGGTCAGGCTTCTTTCTTCCCAGTATCTTACCTGGTTTTGGTGCAGTATTGAATGGGATTGATTCTTTAATTTCTCTTTGTGCTGCTTCATTATTGGTGTATAGATAAACAACAGATTTCTATACATGGATTTTGTAACCTGTGACTTGACTGAATTTATCAGTTCTAACAGTTTTTTGGTGGAATCTTTCCAGTTTAAGGTGTGGGCCATTATCTGAAAATAATGGAGGTTTTGACTTCTTCCTTGGCGACCTGGATGACCTTCATTCCGTCCTTCCTTAAGATTTAATTATGAGAGAGACGGAGACCGTGAGAGAGTGGAGGTGGGGCGGAGAAAGAGAGAGCCTGATGGGGGCTTGATCCCAGGACCCTGGGATCATGACCTGAGCCGAAGGCAGACACTTAACTGACTGAGTCACTCAGGCGCCCCTGGACGACCTTTCGTTCTCTCTGTTGTCTGACCGCTGAGGCCAGGACTTGCAGTGCTGTCACAGATAACGGTGGTGAGAGCAGACGTCCTCTTGTGTGGCTGCCCATACAGGAAAGGCTCTCACCTCTTCCCCATTGAGGGTGCTGTGGGTTGTTCGTAGACGGCCTTTATCATATATGGAGGTATTTTCCCTCGGTACCTACTTTACTGGGGGGTTTTATCATGATTGGATGTTGCGCTTTGTCTGCATCTACGGAAATGATCGTGTGGTTTTTATCCTTTCTTTTATTAACGTGGTAAATCATGTTGATTGGTTTGTGAATATTGAACCATGCTTGAAGCCAGGAATTAATCCCATTTGATTGTGTTGAGTGATTAATGTACTGTTGGATTTGATTTGTTTTTATTAAGAATTAACGCGTCTGTGTTCATTAGTGATATTGGCCTATAATTCTCTTTTTCAGTGGAGTCTATCTGGTTTTCGTATCAGGGTCTCACGGAGTAAGTTTGGGAGTTTTCGCTCATGTTCTGTTGTGTAGAATAGTTTGAGAAGGATAGGCCCCGCCCCCCGTCCGTCTAGTCGTCCGTCCGCGGACACCCGGGAGGCCTCTGTGTCGCGACTGTTGTAGATGACGCCGCAGTGATCTCGGGGAACACGTGTCCCTGCGGCTTAGTGGTTGGCTTCCTTGACAGACACCCGGTAGCAGGACTCCTGGGTCACAAGGCAGCTCTGTTTTTAACTTTTTAAGGATCGTCTGTACTGTTCTCCACAGTGGCCGCCCAGCCTGCTCCCACCAGCGGTGCCCGAGGTTCCCCTTTGTCTGCGTCCTGTTCCTTGGTTGTTGGTTCGCGCCTCAGACAGGTGTGAGCGACAGCTCAGTGGAGTTCTGATCTGATTTCCCCGATGACCAGTGACATTGCGTCTCCTCACATGTCTGTTGGCCGTGTGTCATCTTTGGAAAAATGTCTGTTTACTTCCTCTTCATTTTTAATTGATTTTTTTTTTTTTTTTTTTGGTTTTTAGGTGTGGTAGTTCTTTACGTATTTTGGATTTAACCCTTTATTGGATATATCATTTGCAGATATCTTCTCCCATTCATTAGGTTGCCTTTTCGTTTTGTTGACTGTTTCCTTCACTGTGCAGAAATGTTGCCTCTTTGAATGAACGATACACGTTGGAGCTCCGAGATAGATGTCACAGGCAAAAAACCCAACAACAGAGTTTATACAGGGAACTGTTGCACACAGTTTATTCAGTCAATAAATGAAATGTATATTAGGGAATGTCCTTTTGGTTTGATACACACATGTGAAAACCATACTAAATCTTGCAGAATTGTCTTTATCTATATAAAAACTCTTTTTTCTTGATTTCAAATTTGGCCTTTTTTTTTCTCTTATTTAGCAAATATTTATTGAGTGTCTGCTCTATGCTGTGCAGTATTTTAGGGATAAAGTGGCGGCCGAGGTACTGCTTTCTGCTCATGGGGCTGTACTCTGAAGAAAAACTCAAAAAAGAAACAGACAAAACATGTCTTTACAAGTCGTGGAAGAGTGTTAGGAAGGCCACAGGGGCGGATGCAGAGCGTGAGGAACGAGGCGGCGCACGCGCTGCTGTTGCTGGTCCTGGGGACAGAAGGGGGCCGGCCGCGGGGCCCGGGCTGAGAGCCGCGAGCAGACGCGCAGCTGGTGGGGCCCGGGCTGAGAGCCGCGAGCAGACGCGCAGCTGGTGTGCACGCGCAACGGGCTGCTCTCCCAGTGTTTACTGGAAAGTGAAATGGTTAAACTTAGAAAGAATCTTCAAGCCTGACGATGCATGTAAGAGAATGTTAATGTACATGGACGTTTTACAGGGTTGGATGTTCATGGTTTATGTGGGCTAAAATAGTTGCTTTTCTTTTCTAGCTGGACGAACTGCAGCTTTGCAAGAACTGCTTCTATCTGTCAAATGCTCGTCCTGACAATTGGTTCTGCTATCCTTGTGTATGTGAGATTTTGTGATTTTCCGTTTTTTACCTCTTAAGTATGTGAGGTATTATTCTAAGGAAGTTATTTCCAGTTTGCTCAAGGATTACAGTCCTTCCTAGATATTTTTCTTTGTATATAGTATATATGGTTTTGATGATTATGAAACCTGAAACAGAGGGTTAACAACTTGGCATCATTATCCATCTCGGACTTTAAAATGAGGAACTTAAGAACGAACTCTGGGTCCCTTAATATTTATCACAGAGTGAATTTCTGCCTTTCCCCTCAGTCTTTCACAAGAAGTATAAGGTTTTGTGTGTGTTTGTGGCTGTATGCTGTGCCCTGGGGTGACGTGATTTCAGGGAAGGGTCTCTCTCTCCGGGACTGGAGGGGCAGCACCCAGGCCCTGGGTGCCCGCAGCTGCTTCCTGACCTCACTGTGCCTCCCAGGCCCGTGGGCGTCGCTCTGAGCCGGTGAGCCTGCACCGGGCCTGCCAGTCCCCTTCATGACTGGGTCCAGGTGTTGGGGCGCCGCTCCCGGCGGTGAGGACAGGGCATTTGCCGCGTTGCGCACATGCCTCGGCTGGCCGCGGGGACCGCCTAGCCCCTGCATGCTGACGCCTGTCTGTCTGGAGAGCGGAGTCTCCGTATCGCTGCTTTATGCAGGTTGCAATTTTTTGGTATTTTTCTTGAAGGCAGAACCAATCTGAGAAAAACTTATATGTTTTTAAGAGTTAAACCGTTTTCAAGACAATGGACTGTACTCACTAGATTGTTCACAATTAGTGCTGTGCTTCTATTTAATACTTTAAAAGTAACGTGATGCAGTAAAACATTTTATTTCCAGATACCTAACCATGAACTCGTTTGGGCCAAGATGAAAGGCTTTGGGTTCTGGCCGGCCAAAGTCCTGCAGAAAGAGGACAACCAGGTGGACGTCCGCTTCTTCGGTCACCATCACCAACGGTGAGCATGGCCCGTCCGTCACTGACTGCCCGGTAACTCCGGGTGCCCACCAGGTGGGCCGTGGTGTTGGGAGGGCCCCTCTGTCAAAAGCAGGCAGAACTTACTCTGAACTTACTCTGAAACAAGTCACACATCACTTTTTTTTTTCTTTTTTTTCCCTTTGTTATCCATTTTTTCCTTTTGTTAAGCATTGATTTATTTTGGGTAATTGTCTTTCCTTTTTTCTTGAAAATTCAATAGGGTACGTAAGTACAGGGGGAAAAAGTTAATAAAACCAGGAAACCTGCTACCCAGAACAGGAAATCACTAATGGCTTTGTCGTTTTTACCGTCTGGGTTTGTTTGGGGGTTTTTTGGTCTTGGTTTCTTTTGGGCTTGTGAAGTGAAATGGTCGCGGTTTGTGCCTGACGGGGTGGGGCAGTGAGGCAGGGGTTTGGGAGGGCAGGACGTGGTGTCCGTCACCTTCCCCGGGCTCCGTTCAGAGCCACACACAGAAGTTGGTGACTAGGGAGCTGGGGGCCGTGTGGACGCTGTGGTCCAGGACGCTGTGTTCGAATTACACACGTGTCACTCCCAGACCTTGTTTCCAACCTAGACTTTCAGGCTCCTGTTGCGAGGGAGACACGTACACCAAAGCCTAAGTGCTGGCATTGTGTCACGCGAGAACACGTGTGTCCCCAAGTGAGAACTGGTTTTGTTACTGTAAACTTGGTTTTGTACGTTATTTCATACAAAGACTGTGAACTTCCCTATGAAATCATAGCTGCTTCCTTCACGGGGACGTTAAGACCTAAACATTTATCGAGGACAGAAGCGTCGTTCTGAGTGATGCTGTCGGTAGCGGGGCTGACTGGACACGGACCAGGTTCTCAGCCGCAGCCGCAGGGAAGGTGCCACGTCCGTGACATGGTCTGAAGGCCTTTGCGAGCCTGCAGGGCCGTCTGTGGGCCTGACCCGTGGGGTTTGCGCCATTGTCACCACTGTGAGAAGCCACACGGCAAGGGACAGCGTTCCTCTCCGTCGTTTTCATTTAAATAGAGGTTCAGCGGCAGGAATTTTTACTGGAATTTAAAAAATTAAAAAGAAACAAACAAGCCAAAAAAAGAAAGTTTCGTGGCAAGAAACCTGCAGTGAATTTCCAAAAGCGTAGTCTGCCCCTTCACAGACAGACGCACACTTCACGGTCACTCGGGGCAGGAGACCAAGTAATGCAGAGGGGAGTGTGAGCTGTGCTGGTTTCATTGTTCCCTGCCCCCCCCCCCCCCGGCGTGTCCCGTCTGCCACCAGAACAGGCGGCCGCAGCGCACGCGAGCAGGGACAGGGAGGAGAGTGTCCGGCTCAGCTGCTGGCCGCCAGCGCGGACCCGTAGTCTGGTCACCCGCGGCGTGGGCTGCAGTAAGACACGCCTCAGAAGGGTCAGTGCTTAGTGGGTCGTGCGCAGCACGGATGTCCTAAAGGTCTGCGCTACCGTGGGAATCCGGGTGACGTCAGGTACTGTTAACGTAGTAAAACCGAGAGTTTGGGTGTTTGATAAAATGTTCGAACTGGTTAGTGTGTCTTTTACAGTCTTTCATCCACGGTCAGATAGCCTTATGCAATCTTCAACCATGAGTGGTATTTTTCTGTCATCTGGTATATTATGCAGATCATATTTTAAAAGAATATGTGAGCTAATCTGTTTGCGTTCTGAAGAGGGAATCACAGCGTAACATTACATTGCCAGACTTTTCCTCCTGAATTTGTTATTTCCTGGAAGATTTAATCGAAACGATTTTGGACAGATGGGGCTCCGAGGACTTTATTGTGGAAAATACAGTTAGCCGTCAAACAAGAGTGACGCTGGGTTGCCAACCCCCCTCCACGGTCAGAAATTCATGTCTAACTTCTGACTCACCCAGACCCTTGGCTGAGAACAGCCACTCTGACAACATACTCTGTGGGCTACGTGTCCACCCACGGCTCAGCCCTTGAAGACCCACGGCCTCACAGGAGATCCGGAACCCTATTCCTTTTCTGCTTACGGGGTGCCCAACACCATCCTTAAATGATGAGGACGTACCTTAAAAGTGACACTGTATCTTATTAGAATACTCGACTTATCAAAAAATGACCTGATGCGGTACTGATCACCAGTTCTCGGGAAGCAGCGTGTTTACACATGCAGAGGTCTTCCTCCGGGAGGGAAGGCTCCGTGGGAGCGTGCTGCTTCCGGGATCTGCAGGGGCCTTCCCCAGGGAGAAGGGGCGGACCAGGTCTGGGTACGCCAGCAGGGCTGCCTCTCCGCTGCGGGTGCCAGGAGCCTGCGGGGAGTCACGGGCAGGGGAAGCACGTGATTTCGAGCTCATTTGTCAACAGACCACAGAGCCGTCGGGGAGTGAGTATGTTCAGAGCGTTGAGGATCGACAGATGCGCAGATCCCACCAACTCAGGTTCTCTTGTGTTAGACTCACCGTACGTCGCAGGGCGTTTTTTGTAGCGTCGCATAACCCACGGTCCTCTTCAGTAGCAGAGCCCAGTCGCGGAGGGTTTCCGAGAGAACAGGAATGCCCGTGTGAACCGCACGGAGGCAGTTACGTCTGGTGTTAAGAGCAGATGTGAATCCATCTGATTATGTCCAAGGGATAAACAGATGTGACTGAAGTTGACAATTACCCTGATCGGTCACAGGTGCACCCAGGCCGTCCCCACGGCCAGCCGCGGAGATCTGTCTCAGGAGCATGGCCTGTAGGAGGTGACCGTGTGTTACTGCCCGGCGCATGCCGCATGCCCAGGCAGCGCTGCTGACCTCAAGAGTAAGGGCAGCCGCTCCCCCACAAGCCCTGTCTCCTCCGCTCCTCGTAGGAGAGCCGGTCGTAGCTGCCGTCCGCGTCATGGGTGGCTAATGGAGCGCGTCCGTCCGGGGGACGCCGTGGGCGGGGTACGTTCGGATGTAGCCATGGCCGCTCCGGTCCCACGGGTCCAGCCGCCGGCCTGGGACGTCAGGACCACGTGTTGACACCGCAGAGCGCAGGGCTTGTGCTGCAACGCGGGAGTCTGCACTCGTGGCTGAGGCCCACGTGCCGTGACTCCCTCGGTCTCTTCAGTCCTCAGGCTAGGGCCCCCGTCGCCGCTGGCCAGCAGGGGCAGCTGACCGCATGCAGTGACGCAGAAGACGTGAAGTGCAGATCTGTTGTGTTTGAGGTGCCACTTGCACACTGGACTGGAGGCTCCAGAGAGTCTCAGGCACCTTGCCGCGGTCCGTCTCACGCGTGCCATCCCCTCTGCTGGGAACGGCTCCCCCGCTGCGGCGCACGTGTTCCCTTGGCCACACATCGCACATCGCTTCTCAGCTGGGACACGGTTCCTTCCGGACTGAGGCTCCGCGTGTGCCGGTGCCGCTCGGTCCTGCCCCGTGGTAGTGGCTTCCCTCGCCCGTCTGCACAGCAGCTCTGTCCGCAGATGCGGCAGGATCGCCTGCTCAGGACGCACTCATCCTGCAGCGTGTGTGGTGCCTTCGTGGGCACACGGGGACGTGCAGTCACGGTGTGAGCGCCCGGGAAGCTGTTCCTGATTCTCGCCTCTTCCCGGAACTGCGTATGGTTTTGTGTGTCCCGTAACTTTGGGTCAGTATGAACGTCATTCAGAGACGCTTATTTTCTTATCAGTCCGCGGCTGAACGCTGCTGCGTCAGTGATGACCTGGAGGTCAGTGCGGACGTGCTGGAAGCGCCGCGTGGCGGGGAGCCGGGCTCAGACGCCCTCGCGTCGTGTGTGCAGTGCGTGCGGGCTCACGGCCTGCGGCTCTCGTCTGCCCGAGCCGCTGTGGGCGCCTTCCATGCTGGGCAGGAGCTGCGGCCGCTGGCCTGGCTGAGGGAAGCCGGGGCGGTGCCGGGCACACGTCGTCCACCCAGACAGCGGGTCTCACCCACGGCTGCAGGGTGTGCAGCCGCTCCGGGGCCTGCTTTGCAGGGGTGGAGAGTAGGGGCGTTCCAGAAGTTTCTAACCGCGCTCTGGTGCTCCTCGCAGGGCCTGGATCCCGTCGGAGAACATCCAGGACATCACCGTGAACGTGCACCGGCTGCACGTGAAGCGCAGCATGGGCTGGAAGCGGGCCTGTGACGAGCTGGAGCTGCACCAGCGCTTCCTCCGCGAGGGACGGTTCTGGAAGTCCAAGAATGAGGACCGTGGGGAGGAGGAGGCGGAGTCCAGCATCTCGTCCACCAGCAACGAGCAGGTGGGGGGCCCCGCAGGCGGCAGCCTGTTGATCGCCGGGGACGAGCGCACGGTCATGCTGCCCTCCCCGCGGCGGCCCTGCCGGGTCGCCTGCAGCCCCCGGCCCAATGCAGCCAGTGACCCGGCCGGTGCAGGAGCCCGGCATTCCCACCCCCACCGGGGAGCTCCGGGTGCGGGAGCCGCAGGGTTGGAGGGAGCGGAGTGCGCCCGGGAGCCGTGACTCGCGTCTCCCCTGTGGGCCCGCGACCAGGGAGCCGCGCTGTCTGAGTCACAGGCTGTTCCTCTTTCATGCCCACAGCTGAAGGTCACACAGGAACCGAGAGCAAAGAAGGGACGGCGCAATCAAAGTGTGGAACCCAAGAAGGAAGTAAGTGGCCGCGCTGCGCTGTGTGGGCGGCACGGCCCCAGAAAACGCCTCCCACGCCTCGGTCACGACAGTGTGCCCCCGCGGCGCTCACGAACACCGCTGTCAGGGAGCCTGTCGTCTGCCCGCCCGCGTCCCGGGAAGAGCTCGTGCGCGGCACAGGCCGCATCTGTCCGGCCCCAGCCCTCCCTTGTGTCGGGGTTCAGAACCTGAGGGAGTCCAAGCTCGGACTCTCAGGATGACGAGTCTGTGGTTCGGAACACTGGGGTGTCTGTTAATGAACCTGGTCTGTAGCAGTGACTCTGAGCGGGTCATGGCTTTATATCTTACAGCACAGCTTTATTTAGTCTGAGGAGAAAAGACCGTAGTGTGTGTTTGCCACAAAGTTCTACAGTTTCTGTTTGGAATTATCTTGGCTGTTGATTGCTTAGAAGTTTTGGGGTTTTTCGTTGGGTTGGCTGTGGTAAAGCACAGAGTTTACCGTCCTGACGACACCGCCGTGCTAGTCTGACCGGCCTTGCTCTTGGTCCGGCGGGCGGCCTGTCCCACGTGCACTGTGCTTGTCCTGCAGGAGCCAGAGCCGGAGACGGAAGCCGTGAGTTCCAGCCAGGAGATCCCCACGATGCCTCAGCCGATCGAAAAGGTGTCCGTGTCCACTCAGACCAAGAAGTTAAGTGCCTCCTCCCCACGTATGCTGCACCGAAGCACGCAGACCAGCGGCGACGGGCTGTGCCAGAGCGTGTGCCACGACAAGTACACCAAGATCTTCAACGACTTCAAGGACCGCATGAAGTCTGACCACAAGCGGGAGACCGAGAGGGTCGTGCGGGAAGCTCTGGAGAAGGTAAAGCGGCCTCCGTGGGCTGCGCACGACGGGGGCCGTGTCCCGGGGGCGGCCCCTCCCGGCGGGAGCGTGGGAACCTGGTCCTGGAACCCTGCGTGCCCCCGGGCCCCTGGGCGCCGAGCGGGGAGGACCCCTGGCGCCGCAGACCCCGGGCGCGGGCTCTGGGCGGGCCGGTCACCGGCTGCCGCTCTCGTCCTAGCTGCGCTCCGAGATGGAGGAGGAGAAGCGGCAGGCGGTCAGTAAAGCGGTGGCCAACATGCAGGGCGAGATGGACAGGAAGTGCAAGCAGGTGAAGGAGAAGTGTAAAGAGGAGTTCGTGGAGGAAATCAAGAAGCTGGCGACGCAGCACAAACAGCTCATCTCGCAGACCAAGAAGAAGCAGTGGGTAAGCAGCCGCGTGGCCTCGTGGTCCGCGTCGTGGACGTGCGCCGCATGCGGACGCGGAAATGCCGTGGGGAAACCCGCTGACAGCCCTTGTGCGGTCGGGGGGTTCATCCCGGCACGAGACGAAGGTCGGTTCTTCTTCGGGGTCATTTTGGCTCTTTGGGTCCGTGGAGAGTCCACGCGACTTTCGGGATGGGTTTTCTGCATCTGAAAGCCGTATCGTGTGCTTCTGATGGGGAGGGCACTGGAGCGTGGATGGCGTCGGTCCCGTGACGTCGTAGCAGTAGGACGTCCTCCGGCCCACGAATGCGGGGCGGGTTTCCATTTGTCCGTGTCTGGAGTGGTGCAGGCTTCCCCCTCCGTGGTCACCTTCATTCCTACGTATTTTATTCTTTGCTCAATACAAGTGGCAAAAGTGTGTTCGTGCCTCATTCCTGATTTTAAAGGGAAAACTTCCAGGTTTTCACAGAGTGTGATGTTTGCTCCGGGTTCTTCGTACGCGGCAGTTTCCTTCTGTTCCTATTTCGTTGAGTGGTTTTTATCACGAAGGGTGTGTTGCCTTTTGTCGGGTTATGCTGGACTCACAGGGTGAGGTAGGAGGTGCTTCCGATACTACAGCGTTTGGGGAAAGTTTGGGAAGGCTTGCTGTTAGTCCTGGTTTAACTATATGCTGGGATTTACTAGAATAACGAGCAAGTCTAGGGCTCTTTTTATTGAGATTTTTGTCATTCAATATGCTTAAATTTGAGTTAGTCTCGGTACGTTTTATTCTTCCGGGAGTTTGTTCATTATCTAGTTTCTTCGGTTTTCTGACATGGAGTAGTTAGTAGTTACTTTCTTAAAGTCCTTCGTATTTCTGTGGACTCAGTCGTAAGCTCCCACATTCGTTTCGGATGTTAGTAATCCGAGTCCCCTCGGTCAGTTTAGCTGAGACCGGAGAGCTCAGGAGCGCTGGCTTTCCCAGGTTCTCTCTCCGTTTTGTCTCTGCCGGAATCTTGAGCGTTTCTCTTCACACCGCGGAGGTGCTGGCTGGTGCTCAAGTGCTTCTCCACGCACAGCTCCCCCGAGCATTTCTTACAGGACAAGCCACAGGGCCCTTCAGCTTTGGGGTATCTGGGAATTTCAGAATTTATCCGTCACGTTTAGAAGGACAGTTCTGCTGAATCTCGGATTCCGCGTCGGTGGCACCTGCCTTCTGCCTCCGGAGTTTCTGACGACAAGGCTGGCGGTGACACCCTGGTGATCTCCTGTGCGTGGCCGTTTCCCTTGTAGGCTTCCCGGATTTCTGGTAACCTGGGCTTTCGGAAGTTGGGAGATAACGTGTCTAGATGCGTCTCATTGACTCTGACGTGCAGTTCCTTGAGCGTCTTGAGTGTTTATGTTCAGGTCTCCTGTCAGATTGAGAGGTTCACAGCCATGACCTCCTCGCGCAATCGCTACCCTGTCCTCTGTCCTTCCGTGACCGTCCCAGACCGTGTGTCCGGTACAGTGGACAGTGTCCCGCCGTCCCTCGGGTTCTGCTGACTTTTCTCCCATCGCGTCTGCTGCTCAGATTTGCCTGCAGAGAACCAGTGCTTTAGCCGATGGACTTCTCGGCTGCAGATTTTCTTTCTGGTTGCTTTCTCATGGAATGTCCACTGTGTTCACACGTCACTAACTTTCTCCACATCTCTCTCTAGTTCTTTGAGCATCTTTAAAACTGCTATTAAAGGTCTTTAATAACCTCTGCTGTTGGGCCCTTTTCAGGGACAGTGTTATTTTTCTTTGAATGCCACTATTTCATCATTTTGTGAGGCTGCACACTGGACACTTGAGTCTAATTGTGGGGTGACTCTAGAACTCGTTCTTCTCCCCCTTTTCGGGTTTGCCCGTTTTTGTCGTAGGCTCTTTGTGCTGAGACTCAGTCTGAGGCGTGAACCGAGGCTTTGTCAGGTCTTTCCTGAGCCGCCGCTTACGTGCAGCCCGCCGAGCGTAGTAGGCACAGCTGCCCCGGGCAGCGGGCAGTGGGAGACACTTGCTACTGTGCTAAGAGCTCAAATAGACCAAAATTCATCAACTTCCCCGGGAGCTTGGCAGCCTGCAGAAGACTCTAGTTCTCCAGAATAGTTCCTGGAGTTGCCCACGTGGGGCAAGATGCCTGGTGCTTCCCGCCCTGCCGTCCTTCCGGAACCCTCTCTAGATGCATGCGCTGCTGGCCGTGAGCAGTAGAGGTGAGGAGTCCGTGTGCCGGGGGTGCCCACACTTGCCGGGGACGGACCCAGCGCCGCGGCCCACGCGGCCTCCCTGTCGCCTGCCGTCCGGCCCGCTGCACAGCACAGCGGCTCTCCTCGCGGGCCGTGCTTGCCGGGCGAGCTGCGCCGGTGCGTGCGAGCGGCGCTTCCGAGGCTGCCGGTCTAACCAGGGCCCTCTTTCTCCCTGCAGTGCTACAACTGTGAGGAGGAGGCCATGTACCACTGCTGCTGGAACACGTCCTACTGCTCCATCAAGTGCCAGCAGGAGCACTGGCACGCGGAGCACAAGCGCACCTGCCGCCGGAAGAGATGAGGGCGCCCCGGGCGCCGGCGCGCACCTCCTCAGACACAGCGGTTTTTGTTTCCGAGAAGCCAAAATTGTTTAGAGTTTGCTTCCCATTTTGCACCAGCCTTTAAACACTTTTCGTGAAGAAATTTTGCACAGTAGTTTAAATCTTTTGTTAACGCTCCTCCGGAGTTTTTCAGGGGGTCAAAGTAACATCAGTGGAGGGTATCATTTTAAATAAATTTTAATTGAGAATTTGTTGCATTTTCAGCAAATTTTAAAACATTTTTAGGTTTTACAGAGATTTTAACCTTTAAACAACAGATCTTTACAAAACAACAGGTGAATACAAGCGAGTGAAACAGAGACACATCTAAAATAGATCTGAATGTAAGAAGTGCAGAACTGTTTCAGAAATAAAACATACTACCTTGATGTGAAATTTATTTCTTAACCTTGTTGAGCTGGTTTTGTTCAGCTTAATTTCCTGTTTAAAGGCATTATCTGTTGGTTATGCCAGTGGGTGTATGACTGAATTTAGGGAACAGGGTTGACACGGCAGGTGCTAGTCCTGCGTATTTTTTCTTAAATATTTCCCAATTGTGTTTTTCATTATTTCTTTTCAATATATAACTTTTATAACAAATTATTAGCTTTGATCTTGTAGTTTAAAATTGCAGGGAACTGGGGTAATCTTTTACTGAGCTGGATCTTAGAGAAAATGAATATTTAAATTTTAAAGTTTGCACATTTCATCTTTGTCCTAACATGAGTGCTTGTAACGAGATAAAAAATAAAAAGCCAAAAACTACCTTTCTCCACCCATGGAATTCAGAAGAGGCGAACAGACTTCCTTAATGCTGCCTTCCTTCCCGGGTCTCATCTGGTGTCACCGCGTACATTGTAAATTAGTACTGAAGGGGAAGAGAGCACTTACGTTTCACAGAGGCCGTTATGTTTGTAGTAATGGGTCACTGCCCACGAATGAACTCCATCACTGTACACAGAATGAAGAATAATGCATGTTAATTTTCTTGTATTAAAGATGCCGTGATTTGTAAAAAGTCTGTATTTTGCGGAATGTCTGGATTAAGAAGCATTACCAATAGGAATGGATCGATAGTTGAATAAGCATTTTTTTATACATAGATATATAAAATTCAGCCAGGAAAACTTAAATTACTTTTTTTAAAAAGAAAAATCTCACCGTTTGTTTTTTCAACGACTGATCTTAGACCAAGTCAAATTCCCATTTATCATTTAGTTATTTTTAAAGGTTAGAGAAATAATTTGTAAATATTTATTTAGTCCTTTGATATTTATTAAAGCAATTACACACCATGGAAGTGAAAGAATCAGGAGGAAAACCTTTTAAAAAGTTTTCTCCAGGTTTGTCAGGGTCACTCTAAAGATGGAAAGGGAACGAAGTCTTCTGTGAAACCCTCCACCCGGGCCGATGCCGTCCGGGCGCCGCCGCGGGTCCGTCGACAGGCCGCCGCGTCCGCCCATCGCTGTGTGACTGTCGGCGTCGCCGGGGGCTGTGGTCTGACGGACACCTTGTAACCGAGAACGCTTACCTTCTCTGATTGTTTTTCAAGTTTTAAAACTTCGATCCACCCCTATGAGAGCAAGTTATTGTGGAAATATTTTTGGTGTAAAATCATTCCAGAGTATGTACTATTTAACTGATAGCTGCATGAAAGTAAGATTCGTGTTCCTTTGGCTTTTTTGTCTCCGTTGACACGGTTGCACATTTCCAAGTTACTACAGTGTGAAAACTGTGTGTTAAAAAAAAAAAAATTAAAAAAAAGAGATTGTGGCCTGGTTTTGTAAAAGTTTTAGGTAAAATTACAACTGATTGTTTTAGGAATCATTATAAAAATTTTCTGCGAATCATAAAGCTATATCAAGGTGTTGAGCTTAGCCACTACGCACATTGTAATTACTCATTGTGGCTGTCCGGTTCTACGACGCATTCTGGCATTTTGTAAGCTGCTCTGACTAGCAATATATAGATTCATTTAATGTGTTAACATTGGTTAATAAATGTATTTAAAAAAACTGACTTTAATAAATTGCTTTGCTAGAGGGGAATGGGTGAAACCAGCAAACACGGCCAGGTCCCGTGGTGACCCTGTGCTGTCGCTTACCCGTGGGCCACTGGCTCTCCGTGAAGGCAGGTCTTCATTGTTCACTTAAACATTTAAGCTTTCATCAGTCCTGAAAAACACTGAAAGTACTTTCATTGTTTCTTGAAAAATTTAGGTCTGACTTCAAAACCCATGTTCTCACCCCTTATGCTAGGCTGAACACGGCCACATCTTGTATCAAACCCGTCCCGCGACACCGATGTCCACAAAGGCTGGCGTCACCCTCCAGACGGTCAGGCAGTGCATGGCTTAGGCCGCATCCGTGCCTCGGCACATGGTTCTCGACTGTGACCGTCAGGGTCGCAGGAGAGCTCACGGGGACGCTGCTGGGCTCACCCCAGCTTCTGCCCTGCTCAGCACGTCCCAAGTGCTGGCGACACACGGTGGTTCTTTCATGAAAAGCCACCTACGTTCACAAATAAGCTGCATAAAATTTTAGTATTTTAGCGATTCCTCCGGCCCATCTAGAGGCTCCCCACACCCTAGAAGGGTCCAGGTCCCTCGAGGTCCCTCGGGTGTAAAATCATCCCAGAGTATGTACTAAAGCCCCTGATCCAGGGGCTTGGGCAGGGAAGCCGTGGGGGTCTCGTGACTGTGACTTACATCAGACCTTCTCAGACTCGTGTGCGCAGATCACCTGGGAACCCAACTAAAACGCAGGGTCTGAGCTGGGACGTCTGGGGTCGGAGGAGCTGGTGCTCCGCCATTTCTCAACCTTCCGAGCGACGCGGATACTGTTGGCCAGGGATCACGGCAGGGTGCGGGAGGGCTAAACGCGCTAAATGCACAGAATGCTGTCAGAGGAGACCCTTCAATGCGGGCACGCAGGTCATTTTAAATTTCCTAGTCGCCGTATTAGAAGGAGCAGGTGGCACTCAACGTATACATCTTAATGTAATGTGCCAGAATATTTCAATATTTAATATATCAGTTAATGAGCTATTTATCATGCTTGTTTGCACTAAGTCTTCAAAATCCACTTTTAGGCTTTCAGCCATCTCCATCGGGACCGGCACGTTTCCTTCATGTGCGGCTGGCAAAGGTCTCGAAGACCTTTGTCTGAGCAGGTGATGCTGCGTCCCCGCCTTTCTGGAGGCCAGGGCTGACGACACCCACGGATGTGCGAGCGCCTCCTCCACAGCTGGCAGCTGACAAGAAAACCATCCGTTCCTGCCAGAGTTTGAGCCGAGGGGACTCTCCTGTTTCAGAGTCTGAGGTGTAGAGCGTGACATTTTAATCGAGCAGCCCCGGCCAGGGATCCCGAGGTCTACGGGCTGCTATGACAGAGCGAAAACCTGGATCCAGTCCAACGTCTTCATCTCCCACTGGAGGGAAGCAGAGGCCCCGAGCTGCTCAGGGTGGAGCACCGCGTTGCTAGCATCAGCCCCGTGAGGGCTGTGAGTGGCTTCGTGTAAGTCTTGCAATGACCGAGTGTCGCTGGAGGTGCACAAAGGTCACCGCGGAGTTCAGAAGTCAGATGCCAGGGATCTAGTCACGAGCAGGACAGACATTACTTGTCCCTGTACGGTTCATGATCTAGTGAGGGCATCGGCTACGTCCAGCAGCTGCTTACAAACCAGACTCACGTGAGGGAGGAAACAGTACGAGATGAAAGGTACCGAGAAAGCGCGGAGCGTAGGCAGGAGAACTAGGGCAGGCCGGCCAGTCTGATCTACCAGCTGAACTCTGAAAGGTGAGCAGGAGGTAGCTAGCAAGAACAGCATTCCAGAAGACCCAGAATCGATTTGGGGAGGACTCCTCTTTCTCCTTTTTACTTCTACGGTGCATGTGACTTTTAAATCAGGAAGAGTTAGGAAAACACTCTGCTAAAGAGGTCGACAGGGTTAAGGGTCGTGGAGAGAACGGGACCCGCCGCGGTTAGGGAAGCCGAAGGACTGCCGGAGGGGGCGCTCGTGGCGCCGGAGACGAGTGAAGGTGGCTGCAGAATCGGGGCTGGGGCGACACGGTCCGAGAACACCACTCGAGAGGCTGGTTAATGAACGGGGAAAAGAAAAACATGCGGGAAGCTCCGTTCAGGACAAGAAGAGCGCACTAGACTGCCGTCAACCCTGTGGAGGGTGAGATGGTCCCCATCGAACCGACCTTTATCCAGCAACCAGGGTGCCCGTCTGCTTGCTATGGGGTCGAGCAGCATATGCCCAGGACCCAGAAGAGGCCGGTCCCCCTGTGCGTTATGCGACAGGCGGCGCACCTCCCCGTCGCTGTGCAGCCGGTGCAGCCAAGAACCAGCCCCATCGCTGCTCGCCACATTCCCCAGGACCCCCGGAGAGTGTCAGCCTGAGCAGATACCCACAGAAAACAGCCCGCAGAAATCGGGGAACCCTGAAAGCGGGCTGGTTCTCTGCACGCTCAAGGAAAGACCACGCAGGCCTGATGGCAGCTGCAGTGACCTCTGTTCGGCAAGGTGGCCAGGAGACCGCCCAAGAGGTCCCCGCGTGGACCCCGCGGCCGGCAGGGAGGAGTACGCGGAGACGCGCAGCGGCGGCCGGCGAGCAGGCAGAGCTCCGGGCGGCCGCGCTCGGCTACGGGTCCCCGCAACCCTTAGGAGCCCCCTCCGGCGGCCTCCGCACCAGGCCAGGACACCCCCGTGCCCCGGAGCAGAACCCACACGACCCCGGCTCCACAGCTGCTCCTTTGCTTCTGGTGCAGCGGTCAGAGCCGGCTCTGAGGTCAGAAAAGACCCAGGATCAGGGACGAGGGAGAAACCACAAACCTGGCACTACCTTTGGGAAGACAGGAGAGAGGTTTCCAGGGGCCAGTCAACTGAATTTTAAGAACCACAGAAGGCATAAGCTTAAGAATTCTGCCCCGGGAACAAGAAGGCTGAAAGAGGCTCCCGTCCAAAGGTAGAGGTGAGCCTCCTAGTAAGCGCCGCAGCTCGGACACCGAGGCGACTGGCGAAGACCAAAGGACGTGTCTGCTTCTTCAAATGCAAGGGCAACAGTGCAAAAAATACAAGGAGCATGAACAAGACCCAGGACACATGACCGTCAGAACATGATTCCCTGGTAACCCAGTTTCAAAGCATGGGTTTTGTGACCTAGGTCATAAAGAAATAAAAAGTAGCTATTTTGAAGAAACTCAAAGAGCTACAGGAAAACAGTTCAATTAAAAAAAAAAATACAAGTTCAAAATAAGATATTTACCAAGGAGATAAAACTCACCCAAAAAGAACCAAGTAGAAATTGTGGCACTGAAAACCACCCTCGAAACGAAAAAGGCACAGAGCTCGTCTGCAGCAGCGCAAACGGATTCAGAATGAACGGATCCGGGCCTGGGATGCTCAACCCAGTCAGTGCAGAACAAAGCAATGAAAAAGACCGAAGAAAACCCTTGTGCACTCTGGGATCCCGTCAGAAGAACAAATGTTAGCAGTGGGTTCTAGTCGAAGGGAGAAAGGGGCAGGAAACGTGTGTGAAGTTACGACGTTGGACAACCTCCCCAGGCCAGGGAGCCCGCTGGACTAACGAGCTCATGAGGGTAAGAGATCACCCTCATACCTCCTTGCAAAAAGAACATTTTCAAGACAATATAATGAAACTGCCAAAAATGTAACATAAAGAACGAATTCTAAAAGCAGCTACGGGGGACAACAAAGATGATCACCCAGAAAGGAACCGTTCGTAGGCGCTCCGTGGACATCTCCGCAGAAACCCTACAGGCCAGAAAGGAGAGAGTGTGAGGACACAAGGTGTTGAAAGAAAACCTGCTGGCCTAGACTTCTGCTGGCGAAGTCACCCTTCAGATAGGAAAGAGAAATAAAGGTCCTCGTGAACAGGAGCAGAGGGCGTTCGTCCCCACTCGACCCGCCTTCCAAGAAATGCTGGAAGGATTTCTTCGAGCTGAAGTGAAAAGACACAACTTACAACATAAAAATATAAGAAAATACAGAGTCAGACTTTAAAAAAAAAAAATCCTCTAATTCTGGAATAGGATGCTGTTTTAGCCATTTATAATAAAAGGCAAAAAGGAAAGGAATATTAAAACTAATTATAGTTACTGTAATTTGTCACTGAATACATACGATAAAAAGAGGTGATGGATGACAAAGTAATTCACAGGGCAGAGACCATGTGAAGCTTTTGTATCCGAGCACAGCCGCGTCGGCTGACAGCGGACTGCTGGCTCCAGGAGATGCCTTCCCTGAGCCTCCGGTTACCACAAAGCAAGATCTGACAGTAGATGCTCAAAGGTAAAGAAAAGGAGACAGGAGAAAATCACAAATTTACAAAAGGAGGCAAAACCAGTGAAAAAGAAACCGTGGAAGTACAAAGCCACCCGAAGGCAGTAAGATGCCGCTGTGAACCTTACGTACGGCAGCCGCTCCGAACGCGAACAGACCGAACGGACCAGCCAGAAACGACAGAGCAGCCGGACGGATAAAGCACAAGACGCAGCCACGCGTGTCCTGAGAAAACCGACTTCAGGCTGGAAGGCTCACACAGGCTCAAACCGAAGGGATGGACAGTGACATAAGAGAAAGCAGGAATAGGAAGGCTTTCATCACACAAAAGGGACCTTGGGTAAAAAATGGTAACAAGAGACGACGAAGGTACGACATCCTTTCCTGATTAAAACTCTTCAGAGTGCAGGGACAGAGGGAACGTTCCTCAGTGTCATAAAAACCATCTATGAAAAGCCCACAGAGATTATCGTTCTCAATGGGGAAAGCTGCAAGCTTTTCCCTTAAGATCAGGAACACGACAGGGATGTCCATGGTTCTTGTTCAGCATAGGACTAGAAGTCCTAGCCTCAGCCATCACACAACAAAAAGAAATAAAATGCATCCGAATCAGCAAAGAAGTCAAACTGTCTCTTCACAGATGACATGATACTTTATGTGGAAAACCCAAAACACTCCATGCCCAAATTACTAGAACTCATAGAGCAATTCAGTAATGCAGCAGGATATAAAATCAGTGCACAGAAATCTGTTGGTTTTCTATACACTGACAATGCCACTGTAGAAAGAGAAGTTCGGGAATCGATCCCATTTACAACAGCACCAAACCCATAAGATACCTAGTAATCAACCTAACCAAAGAGGTAAAAGATCTATACTCCAGAAACCCCAGAACACGTATGAAAGAAATAGAAGAAAACACAATAAGATAGAAAAACAGGGGTTCCTGGGGGGCTCAGTGAGTTGAGCATCTGCCTTTGGCTCAGGTCATGACCCCGGGGTCAACCCTGGGATCGAGCCCCCGTTGGACCTCCTGCTCGGCTCTGACCCTGCCTCTCGCTCTGCTCCCCACTCGGTCCTGGTCGCTGTCACTCTCTCTGCCTCTCTCTCTCTCAAATAAATAAACAATCCTTTTTAAAAAAGGACGGAAAAACATTCCATACTCAAGGATTGGAAGAATAAACATTGTTAAAAATGTCTATGCTGCCCAGAGAAATCTATACTTTCAATGCCTACTATCAAAATACCATGACATTTTTCAAAGAGCTGGAATAAACAATCCTAAATTTTTTTTAGAACCAGAAAACCTCTGAATTGCCTGATTGGTTCAAAAAAAAAAAAGCTTGAGGCATCATGTTGCTTGATTTCAAGCTCTATACAAAGCCGTGATCACCAACACAGTATGGCACTGGCACAAAAACAGACACATAGAGCAGTGGAACAGAACGGAGGGCCCAGAAATGGACCCTCAACTCTATGGTCAACTGATCTTCGGCAAAGCAGGAAAGAATGTCCAATGGAACAAAGTCTCCACAGTAAATGGTGCTGGGAAAATTGGACAGAAGAATGAAATGCGACCATTCCATACACAAGGATAAACTCTAAACGATGAAAGATCTAAGTATGAGCCAGGAATCCATCAGAATCCTAGAGGAGAACACCGGCAGTCACCTCTTCGACATCGGCCACAGCAACTTCTTTCAAGACACGTCTCCAAAGTAAGAAAAACAGAAGCAAAAATGATCTACTGGGACGTCATCAAGATCAAAGCCTTCCGCACCGCACAGGGAACAGTCCACAGAACAGAGAGGCAGCCCGCAGAATGGGAGAAGATGTGCGCAAAGGACATGACACATAAAGGGCTGCTGTCCAAGATCTATAAAGAACTTCTTAAACTCCACACCCCAAAAACAAATAAGTCAAAAAAGGGGCAGAAGACATGAACAGACACTTCTTTAAAGATGACACACAAGTGGCCAACAGACACATGAAAAAATTTTCAACATCCTTAGCCATCAGGGAGATTCAAATCAAAACCACAATGAGATACCACCTTACACCAGTTAGAATGGCCAAAATTAACAAGGCAGGAAACAACACACATTGGCGAGGATGTGGAGAAAGGGGAACCCTCTTACACTGTTGGGAAAGCAAGCTGGTGCAGCCTCTCTGCAGAACAGTGTGGAGATTCCTCAAAAAGTTAAAAATAGAGCTACCCTACCACCCAGCAGTTGCACTCCTGGGTATTTACCCCAAAGATACAGATGTCGTGAACAGAAGGGCCATCTGTACCCCAATGTTTATAGCAGCAATGGCCACGGTCGCCAAGCTGTGGAAAGAACCAAGATGCCCTTCAACGGACGAATGGATAAGGAAAACGTGGTCCGTATACACTATGGAGTATGATGCCTCCATCAGAAAGGATGAATCCCCAACTTTTGTAGCAACATGGACGGGACTGGAAGAGATGATGCTGAGTGAAGTAAGTCAAGCAGAGAGAATCCATTATCACATGGTTTCACTTATTTGTGGAGCATAAGGAACAGCATGGAGGACATTAGGAGAAGGAAGGGAATATGACGGGGGAATCACAGGGTGGAGACGAACCGTGAGAGACTCTGGTCTCTGGGAAACAATCTGGGTTTCAGAGCGGAGGGGCCTGGGGGATGGGCTAGCTCGGGGATGGGCATTAAGGAGGCACGTGTTGTCTTGAACCGGGGTGTTCTACACACTGCGAACCGTGGAACCTACACCAAGACCGATGACGTTCTGTATGGCGACTCACATAATAAACAGAGACGATGAAGGCGAATATACAAAAGGGAAGATATCAAGAAGGTGAGACAGCTGTAGATACACACGCACTCGGCGCTGCTGCACATGATACAGTATGAGACCCGAAGGGAAACCAGACCACACGGCAGGAGGAGGGGGGTTAATGCTTCACCTTCGGCAACCGACGGGTCACGCAGACAGAAAATTAACCAGTGAACATCACGCTGGAACCATACACACTGGACCTAATGGTCCTAAAAGACATTTATAGACGTTCCATCCAACAGAAGCAAAGTACATATTCCTCTCGCGTGCATGGAAAATCCCCAGGACACTCGGTCTGAACAATTACTAGCAAATTTAAGAAGGTAACAAGTATCTTTTCCAACCACAATGGTGTGAAAGTAAAAATCAACAAGAGGAAAGTGAGAAAATCTATAGATGCCTGCAAACTAGAGAGCACGCTCTGGAACTATCGGCGGGTCAGAGGAGGAATCAAAAGGCAATTACAGAAAACTGGGAATCACGAGTGTGCAGGTGGCACACGGCAAAGCCCCGGGCTCCGCACACAGCGGTTCTGGCGGGGGCACAGGCCGATGAACGCTCACGGAACAGAGACTTCAAACAGATGCGCCTCAAGGAACAAATGAAACTCCGACTTAAAAGGAAAGAAATACCAATATCAGAATTGAAACAAAGGTGAGAAAAACAGCAGGAAAAAAAAAGTAAGGGCGGGTTTTTTTGTTTGTTTGTTTTTTAAGATAAACAATACTGACACAGCTCTGGTGAGGTCAAAGAGGAGACGAGGCGCTCGTTTCCTGAGGGAGGCTCGTGTGCCTGTGGACTCCCCTCCAAGGACCACCTTTGCAGGATCCCACAGGTTTTGGACCAACGTGTTTTCATTTTCATTGGTTTGCATGAATTGTTTAATTTCTTCTTTAATATCCTGGTTCACCCATTCATTCCTTAGCAGAATGCCCTTCAACCTCCAAGAGTTTGAGTTCCTTCCAAACTTTCCTTGTGGTTGCACTCCAGTTTCACAGCACTGTGGACTGAGAATACGCAGGGAATAGTCTCAATCTGTTGGTATCGGGTGAGCCCTGATCTGTGACCCAGTATGTGGAAGGTTCCACGTGCACTCGAGAAGAACGAGTATTCTGTTGTTTTAGGATGGAGTCTTCTGTGTATATCTATGAGGTCCTTCTGGTCCGGTGTGTCCTTCAAAGCTCTTGTTTCTCTGATCTTCTGCTTAGATGATCTGTCCATTACTGTGAGTGGAGTGCTGAAGTCTCCTACTATTACTGTATTATCATCAATATGTTTCCTTTTTTTGTTGTTTTAAGTTGGTTTATGTAACTGGCTGCTTTCATGTTGGGGACGTAGATATTTGCAACTGTTAGATTTTCTTCTTGGATAGACACTTTAAATATGATACAGTGTCCCGCTACATCTTTTACTACAGTCTTTGGTTTAAAACCTAATTAAACCAAATTAACCTAAATTAAAATAAATAAACTAATTAAACTGATACTTAAACTAATTAAACTAAATAAACAAATTAAACTAAATAAAACTAAATAAACCAAATGAGCACCTGGGTGGCTCAGGTGGTTGAGCGACTGCCTTCATCTCAGGTCATGATCCTGGAGTCCCGGGATCGAGTCCCACATCGGGCTCCCAGCTCCGCGGGCAGTCTGCTTCTCTCGCTGACCTCTCTCCTCTCATGCTCTCTCTCTTTCATTCTCTCTCTTTCCCTCTCAAATAAATAAATAAAATATTAAAAAAAATAAAGTGTAATTAGTCTGATATGAAGATTGACACCCCAGCTTTCTTCTGAGGTCTGCTGGTGTGCTAAGTGGTTCTCCACCCGCTTACTTTCCAACTGGAAATGTCTCTAGGTTCAAAACGAGTCTCTTATAGACATCATATGGATGATTCCCACTTTTTTATCCAATCTGAAACCCTGTGTCTTTTCATGGGAGCATTCAGGTCATCTACTATAGTACCAAAAGCCATAAGAGACCCAGGAATAAACCTAACCAAAGAGCTAAAGGATCTGTACTCCAGGAACTACAGAACGCTCATGAAAAAATTGAGGAAGACAGAAAGAGATGGAAAAACATTCCATGCTCAAGGATTAGAAAAATAGACATTGTGAAAATGTCTATAATGCCCAGAGAAATCTACATTTTCAAAACAATCCCTATCAAAGTACTATCGACATTTTTCAAAGAGCTGGAATAAACAATCCAAAAATTTTCTTGGGACCAGAAAAGCCTCCGAATCGCCAGGGAATATTGAGAAAGAAAAACAAAGCTGGAGAGATCATGTTGCCCAATTCCATGCTCTGTTACAAAGCTGTGATCACCAAGACAGCATGGTGCTGGCACAGAAACAGACACACAGACCGGTGGAACAGAACAGAGAACCCAGAAATGGACCCTCAACTCTATGGTCAACTAATCTTCGACAAAGCAGAAAACAATGCCCAATGGAAAATAGACAGTCTCTTCAATAAATGGTGCTGGGAAAACTGGACAGCTATATACAGAAGAATGAAAACAGACTACTCTCTTAGAAAAAAATAAATTCAAAATGGATGAAATACCTAATGTGGAACAGGAATCCATTAAAATCCTAGGGGAGAACACGGGCAGTCACCTCTTTGACATCAGCTACAACAACTTCTTTCAGGACACGTCTCCAAAAGCAAGTGAAACAAAAGCAAAAATGAACTTTGGGACTTCATCAGGATAAAAAGCTTCTGCACAGCAAAGGAAACAGTCAACAAAACAAAGAGGCAACCCACGGAATGGGAGAAGATATTTGCAAATGACAGTACAGACAAAGGGCTGATCTCCAAGGTCTATAAAGAACTCCTCAAACTCAACAGCCAAAAAACCCCTGAAGACATGAACAGACACTTTTCCAAAGACGAGATACAAATGGCTAAGAAAACACATGAAAAAATGTTCAACATCATTAGCCTTCGGGGAAACACAAGTCAAAAACACAATGAGATACCACCTTCCAGTTAGAATGGCCAAAATTAACAAGACAGGAAATAACACAGGTTGTGAGAATATGGGGAAAGGGGAGCCCTCCTATACTGTTGGTGGGAAGGCAAACTGACGTAGCCACTTTGGAAAACAGCATGGAGGTTCCTCAAGACATTAAAAATAAAGCTGCCCTATGACCCTGCAATTGCACTACTGGATATTTAGCCCAAAGATACAGATGTCATGAAAAGAAGGGGCACCTGCACCCCAGTGTTCATAGCAGCAATGGCCACAATAGCCAAACTATGGAAGGAGCTGAGATGCCCTTCAACAGAGGAATGGGTAAAGACGACGTCATCCATATATCAGTGGAATATCCCACAGCCATCAGAAAGGATGAACACCCACCATTTGCATTGACGTGAATGGGACAAGAGGGGATTGTGCTGAGAGAAGTCAGTCAGGTCGAGAAAGACAGTTGTCATATGGTTTCCTTATGTGGAACGTAAGGATAGAGCAGAGGACCACAGGGGAGCATCAGGAGGGAGACGAACCATGAGAGACTCTGGACTCTGAGAAACAAACTGAGGGTTACAGAGGGAGGGTGAGGGGGTGGGGTGACCTGATGGTGGGTATTCAGGAGGGCGTGTGTGGGGATGGGCACTGGGTGTCATACGCAACTAATGAAGTGTTGAACACAGCCTCGAACACTAACGCCGAACGACATGCTGGCTAACTGAGGTCAGTCAATAAATAAGACTCAAGTGAAGCAAAGAATGGAAGAAGAGATACCAAAACTGACACAGCAGAACACAGGAGACTCTCGTTAACAATCATACACTGACAAATTAGACGACTTAGAAGAAATGGATTAATTCCTAAATGCACAAAGACTATCAATACTGAATCAGGATAGAAAATCTAAACAGACCAACAGTGGAAAAAAATATTGAATCAGAAATCAGAAACTTCCTTACACAAAAAACCCAGCACCACATGGATTCACTTGTGATTACCAACAAGCATCAAAAGAAGCAATGCCAGTCCTTCTCAATTCTTCCGAAAACTGAAGAAGAAACAGTTCCAAGTTGATTCTAGGAGACCAGCGTTACCCCAGTACCCAAGCCAGATAAGGACACTACAAGAAAATAACAGACCAACATTCCTAATGAATTTAGAGGTAAAAATTATTTTTAATGAAGACTAATTCACATAAAATGTTGGTTTCAGGTAGAGATCACAGTGATTGCATATTTACACGCAGTGGGAAAGGGTTATCACGACAGATCTGGTTACCATCTGACGCCACAGACAGCGGTGACTGTATTAGCGACTGCATGCCCTGTGCTGTCCATGGTCTCTGCACCTTACTCATTTCCCCTCTGGAGACCAGCTCTCCTAAGCCCCTGTACCTTCTGCCTCCCCCTCTGGGAATTACCAGTTTAATTCTCCGTATTTATCAGTCCATTCCTGTTTTGCTTTGTTTTTAGAGGCCACATGTAAGTGAAGTCACGGGATTTCCCTGACTCTGTTTACTTCAATTAGTGTAACATCCTTTAGGTCCATCCATGTTGTCAAAAATGCAAGATTTCATTCTTTTTCACGGCCGAGGACCACTCCACTGTGTACAGACACTGCATCTCCTCTCTCTGTTCCTCTCAATAAACACGTCGGTTGCTTCCATATTTGGCTACTGTAAATAATGCTGCAATGAACATAGGGTGCATATGTCATTTCAAATTACTGTTTTTATCTTCTCCGGATAGATACCTAAAAGTGGAATTAGGGGATCCGATGGTATTTTTATTTTTAGCTTTTTGAGGAACCTCCATACTGTTTACCACAGTGACTGCACCAAGTTACCATCCCCACCTGACATATTTTTCTATACCATCTAATCAATTATTTTCCCCCTCAAGAATATTTTTCATTTCTGTTACTGTATTCTTCAGCTCAGATTGGTACTTTCTTAGATTTTCTTTCTCTTTGTGGAAGTTCTCACTGTGCCTATCCACTGTTCTCTGTGTGGTAAGTATCCTTATGACCATTTCTTTGCACCCTTTATTGGGTAGATCGCTCATATCCTTTGCTTAGTTCCTTTCCTGAGGATTTTTATCTTATTCTTTCCTTTAGGACATAGTCCTCTGTCTCTTCATTTTGCCTGACCCTCTGTTTCTATGTATTAGGTAGTTCACCTATGTCTCCCAGTCTTGAAGGTACCTGACTTTACTCAGGGGACATCCCCTGGGGCCCAGAAGTGCAATCACTCCTGGCCACCACAGCCCAGGGCTCCAGAGGTTTCCCTTGTGTTAGCTGTATTTGCCTCCTGCTGGGGCAGAGCCATGATTGCTTCTGGGGTGCTCCGGAGGGGGGGTTATCATCCTGTCAGGTGTGAAGTGCAGCCAAAGCACAGGATGTTCACCAGAACGTGCCCCCCGGCATTAGCAGTCTAGAGGAAGGATCCCCAAATGGTGCCCACCAGTGCTGGAAAAAAGACAGTCTCTTCAATAAATGGTGCTGGGAACACTGGACAGCTATATGTAGAAGAATGAAACTCGACCATTTTCTTACACCGGACACAAAGATAAACTCAAAAGGGATAAAAGACTTCAATGTGAGACAGGAATCCATCAGAATCCTAGAGGACAACATAGGCAGTAACTCTTCGATATCAGCCACAGGGACTTCTTTCAAGACATGTCTCCAAAGGCAAAGGAAACAAAAGCCTAAATGAACTTTTGGAACTTCATCAAGAAGTTCTTTGCACAACAAAGGAACTAGTCAGCAAAACAAAGAGGCAACCCACGGAATGGGAGAAGATATTCGCAATGAGATTACAAAGGGCTGATCTCCAAGATCTATACAGAACTCCTCAAACTCAACACACATAAAACAGACAGTCATGTCAAAAATATGGGAGGAGATGATGCTGAGGGAAGTAAGTCAAGCGGAGAGAGTCAATTATATGGTTTCACTTACTTGTGGAGCATAAGGAATAACACGGAGGACATGGGGAGATGGAGAGGAGAAGGGAGTTGGGGGAAATTGGAGGGGGAGAGAAACCACGAGAGACTGTGGACTCTGAGAAACAAACTGAGGGTTTCGGAGGGGAAGGGAGTGGGGGGTTGGGTAAGCCTGGTGGTGGGGATTATGGAGGGCACGTATGGCACGGAGCACTGGATGTGGTGCATCAACAGTGAATTCTGGAACCCTGAAAAGAAATATTAAAAATTAAAAAAAAAAGAATTATGCCCATCAAACTAACTAGTCCATAGTTGGTTCACCTGTAATGATGTTATCTCTAGGAGTCTCTTATAGAAGTCCTTACTTAAAGAACCTCTCTGAAATTTCTTCATGTAATATGAGGTTTGTAGATTTGATAAAATGAGACAAAATAAAACTCTTAAGCCAGTTTGGCGGGAAAAAAAAGAATAAAACATGAAAAAGAAATGAAATTATCCCATTAACAATGGCATCAAAAACAATAAAATACTATAAAATAGTGGAGGGACTCCATCTCAACCGGTCCTCTGAATCTAGCTAGAAATCTGCCAAGCCACTCTGAACACCTAGGACGTCAGCCTGAGCTGTAAGATCATGCATGTGTGGATCTCTTTGGGGACGGAGGGTTATCCGTCAAGAGCTTCAAAGGACAACGCTGGGAGTGCACAGACAGGTATCGGGGAGAAACAGAGGGGGAGAAACAGAAGCGATCTACTGGAAAGGAACACCACAGTGCCAAAGTGCCCTGTGCTTGGAGAGCAGCGATAGCTGGAGACAGGCGGCTGTGAGGGGAGGGACTGGTAACCGCAATCAAACAAAACAAAGGGACTTCAGAGACAGTTGCTGGGACCGAGCGGCTGCAGGTGCGGACTTAGCCCACGGTCCTGGGACAGCAGCAAGCACCACCTGCCCATGCCTGAAGGGACCTGACACGGACTCGAGTCAGTGGTCCCTGCCACCTCCGCCACCGCTGTGGCTAAGAGGAGCCAGCCTGGACTGGAGCCCACGGTCCTGGAACAGCAGCCGCTGGGAGGGAGTTCACTCAGACCAGTATCACTCAGTATCGGTTTTGGTGGCACAGGGCTGCAGAGACAAGCAGGGGGCCTGGGGTGACCGCTGAGACAGTGGCTGGGGGTGCCCACTGCCTGCGGGAGGCGGTGGTGTGCAACAGAGCTTGCAGAGGGGGAGTCTGCGTGTTCTGGACCATTCAGAGAGGAGCAGACCGTGGCTTCCCTCTGAGGCGGAGGTCTGGGTGCAGACAGTTTACTTTGCAAGAACCCTCCAAAAAGGCCCAAAAAGCTGCCAGAGAACAAAAGCCTCCAGAGAACAAAAGCCCCGAAAACTGGTTTCCTGGATAGGGGGCAGGGCAACTCTGCCCAAGCAGGGTGGACGGAAAAACAATGCGCAGGCCCTTCCCCCAGAAACAAGCAGGAGGAACAAGCGAACGACAAGCACAGGGTCCCCAAGAGCTGTAAAACCCTAAAACCCTAACACCAGGAGAAAACAAGACCATAAAGCTCCTGGTATTGCCGCACAGCCTGTATATTTCTGAGATATAACTTTTCTCTTTTTAAATTCTTTCTCATGATTCTTGATCTTTTTTTTTTAACCTACTTGCCATTTCAACTACATGTTTAATACAACATCTTCCACAATAACTTTCTAACTTAAACTTTTTCATACATACAATTTTTCCCCTTTTAAAAAAATATAGATAGATATATAGTTCAGTCTAGTCCCTTCCCCCCCCATTCAATACTACCTTTATGCATTTATACCAGCATTAATTTCCCTGTAATCCTGGGAAGTTGAGTTCTCCAGCAAAGATAAAAAAATACTCCCAGAAGAAGTGAAGTGCCCTTCCTTGCCCATCGAGGGATTATAACCACCTTCTTGTCGCCTCCCCTTTTTAAAAATTTTTTATCTTTTTGTTTGTTTGTTTTTGTTTTTGTACTTTATAAATCATACTCTTGGAGCTCATTTTGGCTCTTTTGTTTCCCCCTTCTTTTTGGTGGTGACTTCTGATTGTTCCAAACCTCCCCAGGGTGCACCTTGCCGGGATAATGGTTATTTTCGGCTGTACATCTCCTCAACCAAAACTCAACAGAAGGACTAGGAGGAGGAACTCTCAACAAAGAAAAGACCCAGAGACACTGGCCTCTCCCACACATCTAATGGATATGGACCTAAGCTAGATGTCAGAAATAGACGTTAGGGTAACAGTTATGAAGACAATAGTCAGGCTGGAGAAAACTATTAATGTCAACAGACTCGTTAAGGGCAGAAAGAAGAGGGGATTTGGCAGAACTTTAGAAATGCTATCAATGAAAAAAATAAAAAATAAGATTAAAAAATTTTAAATGCTATCAATGTGATACAATCGAATCTAGATACTCTAACAGCCAGGGTAAATGAGGTAAGAGAACAAATTAGTGATCTTAAAGACAAACTGATAGGAAAAAAGGAGCAGGAGGAGGCCTGGAACAAACAGCTTAAAATCCATGGAAACAGAATTAGAGAAATAAATGATGCCATGAAACATTCCAATGTCAGAATTACTGGGATCCCTGAGAGGGTGGAGAGTTCTAAAACATATAGCTGACCAATTCATAGCTAAGAACTTCCATAATCAGGGGAATGAAGCAAGCAGTCATGTCCTCGAGGCCGAGAAAACACCCACCCCTGCAAGGTCCACGAGAAGCGACAAACGCCCAGGTGTGTTACAGTAAAACTCGCCAATCTTAGAACAAAGGCAACCATTTTCAGGGCAGTTAGAGGGAAGAGATTCCTTACATACAGAGGGAGAAATACAAGAACAATGTCAGAGCTGTCCACAGAGACCTGACAAGCCAGAAAGGGCAAGACATAGTCGGGCACTAAATGAGAAGGACATGAAGACAAGAATTCGTGATCCAGCAAGGCTGTCATTCAGAACGGATGGCGAGATAAGGAGCTTCCAGGACTGGCAGAGACTGAAAAACATGCGACCACTAAGCTGGCCCTGCAAGAAGTATGAAGGGGGCTCCTCCAAAAGAGAAAGACCCCTACAGTGATATAGAACAGAAATATACAGAGACAATCCATAGAAACAAGGACTTTACAGACAACATGATGACAATAAAATCCTATCTGTCGATACTCACTCTCAATGTGAACGGCTTAAATGCTCCCATGAAATGGCACAGGGCTGCAGATTGAATAAAAAGACAGGATCCAGCCACATGCTGTCTACAAGAGACTCATTTTGAACCTAAAGATACATCCAGACTGTAAGTGAAGGGATGGGGAACCATCTTTCATGCCAACAGACCTCAAAAGAAAGCTGGGGTAGTGATTCTCATATTTTAAATATTCTCAGATTTTAAGCTAAAGACTGCAGTTAGGGATACAGAAGGACACTATATCGTTCTTTTTTTTTTTTTTTTTTAAAGATTATATTTATTTGACAGAGAGAGATCACAAGTAGGCAGAGAGGCAGGCAGAGAGCGCGGGGGGAAGCAGGCTCCCTGATGAGCAGAGAGCCCGATGGGGGCTCGATCCCAGGACCCCGAGATCATGACCTGAGCCAAAGGCAGAGGTCCAACCCACTGAGCAACCCAGGCGCCCCCACTATATCATTCTTAAAGGGTCTATCCAACAAGAAGATCTAACAATTATAAATATTTATGCCCCCAACATGGGAGCAGACAACTACGTAAGCCCAACTGTTAATCAAAATAAAGACACATATTGATAATAATACATTAATTGTAGGAGACCTTAACACTCCACTCTCAGCAATAGACAGATCAACTAAGCAGAAAACGAACAAAGAAACAAGAGCTTTGAGTGACACACTGGACCAAATGGACCCCATAAATATGTACAGAACATCCTACTCCAAAACAACAGAATACTCATTCTTTTTGAGCATGCATGGAACTTTCTCCAAAATGGACCACATACTGGGTCACAAATCAGGTCTCAACCAATGCCAAAAGACTGAAATTATCCCCTGCATATTCTCAGCCCACAATGCTTTGAAACTGGAACGCAATCACAAGAAAAGGTTTGGAAGAAATCCAAACACCTGGAAGATAAAAACCATCCTGCTCAAGGTTTGGGTCAACCAGGAGATCAAAGAAGAATTTAATTCATGGAAACCAATGTGATGAAGACACCTCAATCCAAAAACCTATGGGATAATGCAAAGGCAGTACTAAGGGGGAAATATATAGCCATCCAAACCTCACTTTAAAAAATAGAAAAATCCTGAATATACCAGCTGTCTTTACACCTTAAAGATCTGGAGAATCAACAACAAATGAGAAGCTAAATAATTAAGATTAGAGCAGAGATCAATGAATTAGAAGCCAGAAATATAGCAGAACACATTAACAAAACTAGAAGCTGGTTTTTTGAAAGAATTAATATCTATAAACCTCTGGACAGACTTATCCAAAATAAAAGAGAAAGGACCCAAATTAATACAATTATGAATGAAAGGGGAGAGATCATGACTAACACCAAGGAAATAAACACAATTATCAGAAATTATTATCAACAGCTATATGATAATAAGTTAAGCAACAAAGCAATGGATGCATTCCTGGAAACCTATGAACTACCAAGACTGAGACAGGAAGAAACTGACAATCTGAATAGACCCATAACCAGTAACAAGATTGAAGCAGTGATCAAAAAGTTCCCAAAAAACAAGAGTCCAGGGCCGGATGGATTCCCTGGGAGAATTCTACCAAAAATTCAAAGAGGAAATAGTATCTGTTCTCCTGAAGCTGTTTCAAAAAATAGAAACAGAAGGAAAACTTCCAGACTCTTTGTATGAGTTAGTTGATCCCCAAACCAGGCAAAGACCCCATCAAAAAGGAGATTTTCAGACCAATATCTCTGATGAATACAGATGTCAAAATTCTCAACAAGATCCTAGCTAATAGGATCCAACACTACATTAAAGGATTATCCATCACGACTAGGTGGGATTTATCATTGGGATACAAAGGTTCAACATTCACAAACTGATCGATGTGGGAGAACACATAAATAAGAGAAGAGACAGGAACAACGTGGTCCTCTCAATTGATACAGAAAAAGCATTTGACAAAATACGATATCCTTTCCTGATTAAAACTCTTTCAGAGTATAGGGATAGAAGGAACATTCCTCAACTTTGTAGAATCCATCTATGAAAAAAGCTGAGAGCCTTTCCATTGAGATCAGGAACATGATAAGCATGCCCACTCTCACCACTACTGTTCAACATAGGACTAGAAGTCCTAGCATCAGCAGTCAAACAACAAAAAGAAATAAAAGGTATTCAAACTGGCAAAGAAGAAGTCAAACTCTCTCTCTTTGCAGATGACATGATCCTCTGTGTGGAAAACCCAAGACTCCAACCCCAAATTGTCGTGCCCTCCATGCCTGCAGAGATGACGCAACACGAACACACACACAGGTCGATGCACAAGCTCTTGTTTATTCCCTGGCCGATCTTTCTCCTCCCCTGTGGGGAAGTTCCCTTGCCTTATATAGGGCATAACAGCCAATCACAGAGGTGTTCACATGACGAGCACGAGGTCAGCGGATGTTTTTCAGGCTGTCCGTGCTGCTCGGGCTATGTAGCCGGCACCATCTTAGGGGCGCGACCCTGACAGCTCCCCCTTCTTTATTTACTTGTATGGATAAGGGACTGTGCCTGTCTTAGGTTGGGACGATCAACTTGCGCCCTTACCCGTCATCAAATACTGCAGAGCATGCTGCAGCTTCTGTCTTAGGTTGGTACGCCATTATTGTCCTCATTACCCGTCATTGACTACCGGTCCATCATGCTAAGCCATACTTGGGGTGAGCTACCATGCTCTGTGGCTACCAAGGCTTGATGTACAGCTGCCGGTCTCTGGCTAATGTGCATTGGACGGCCCTTATCCAACGCAGCGCCAGGAGGAGGACGAAGAGCACAATACAGCCAAGTGCAATAGTCCCAAACCAGGATTTCCCAAAAGCCACCACTGCCTGCATAGTTTGTAGGAATTGGGAGGCCATGAGAGGGTTGACTCTCATGGCATTGATCTGCAGAATCTCCATCCGGAGGGAGGCTGTCAGATTGTGGAATTTGGCTGACCAGGTGCCGTTGAGCATCTGAGATAATTCTCGGGAGAGGTTCGCTGCTTGGGAGAGATTAGAATACAAGTTAGGTGTGATGCATATGCCCCATAAGGGCTGGATACAACTGGTGGAGAGAATTTGCGACATTAGGTTCATTTGTTCCTGGAGGAGATCTACCCTTTGATTGAGGATCATTACGAGTGATATACAAGGGGGTCGGAAGGAAGAAGAATAGTTAAAACGAACAAAGCAAAGGCTCCCGGGAAGGAAGGAGTAAGGGAGTGATGTTGTAAGCTGCTTCGGTGTTCTCGTGTGGTAGACATGGAAAGCCGGTACTTGCATTGGTAGAGAAAAACAAAGGAAAAACTGTCGAGTCGTTAGAGAGGGGCAGAGGAGCGGGCCAGGCTTGCACCATGACCCATAACTGTACTTCTCTATTCTGCCATGGTTGAGTCAAAACACTGAAGAGTAGGATGAGTATCCACAGTAGGCATAGGGGGTCCCTCGCTTACTCCAAAGGACGGTGCTGGGATAAGGGGCACAACTTGCCAAATACAGAAATGTTCTAAGTTGGCCTATTTCAAAGGCCACAAATGTAGGTCTGAATCTAAATGACCATTTTTAAGATTAGGACATAACATGTATCAAGAATGTTCAGGTCATTTAGAGTTAATTCCTCAATAGTCTTTAGAGTTTAGTCCTGATATTAATGATTCCCCAAAGTGGATACAGGATTTAGATCCAAATCCTCACATCTCAGGATTCAAGTAAATAACCTGTGTCAATTACTTTTGAAATTACTGCCAAAAGATTAGTTTTAAAAACCATCTGATAATGCTTGCTTCCTTTTAACCTTTATTCTGATCATGACCACTCATTGCAAAACCCATTCACTTTATCTCTAGCAGAAGCAAATTACTTGATTATGACCCTCCATTACCTCAATAAACTTCTCATCCCTAGACCTGCAAAGTTACAAAGTCAAGTACAGAATACCTAAGACGGTAGAAGAGTAAAAAGGCATAGAGATGTTGGGTAGTCCCTCAGTTCTGGATACTGCTTAGCAGCGCAGTATCAAATGAGCAATGACAGACAGCAACTATCCTAACCTAGGTCAGTACAACAGCCAGAATACTTCGTAAACTCTTTCTTGGGTTCTTTCTGGAGATCAAATCAACACTCTTCTGATTAAACAGCATGTGAGGAGCTTACGAGCAACTGAAGTGTTTAACAATATTTACTTATCTAACATCTTTTACCAAAAAATTGTACTAAAAATAATACTAATCGTAACTCATAATTGAGAAAAGTACTAACATGAACTGGTACTAACATAAACTGCAAAGGCCAAGAACAGAAATTAGGAGTTGTGTGATATTGAATAGTATATGTGAACTGAAGACTCTGCTGCCTTGTATAGACCAAGTATAGTTGCCTTTGATAAACCCAAACTTAGGCACAAGAACTCAGTGTTAACAGGATTTCACCTTTTCTTACTATGTTTTATTTGTATTTGTACCTAATTTTTACTGAAACTTAATTTATTGAAATTTAATTTTTATAAGATACTATTTAGAAAATGGTCTTACAGTGACACATATTTTAGATATTACATTATTATGTTTAATTTAAATATTATATTAAAAGTCTACAGTATCACATATACCAATTATTTAAGCTGTCTTTCCATTTGAGATGAAAGACTGATGCTAAGCTATACTCCTCACCTTCCCTGTGACTAAGAGCTGAATTGCGAGATACATACCTACAAGAAGTGGCAATCTGTAGCTATGAAGAGTTCTGTGTAAGTGTGTCGAGTTAAGGGACCTATGAAAGGATTGAACTCCCATCCTTAGCCGCATTAGCACCATGCTCCAACTGAGTTAACTGGTTCAAAGTGTTAGATAAGACAGTGATAACTAAAGAAATAGGAACAAAGAAAGGTTCTATTTCATCATCTTAAGGTCTCACAGAGATGACGCAGGTTTACTATTCAAATTCCCACCTCCTGAAAAACAACGTCTTAAATAACTCTCAAGAGGGGTTCCGTTAGCTTTCAAAAGTGCCCGCAAGGGGCTCTCCATTCGGAATCTAGAAATTTCCGACCCCATTATCTTGACCTTTACAGTCGCGATCTGTGAACATACAGCTGCTGTCCCTTTGTGGTTGCTCTTCAGCAAACTTCTAACCTTCCCTTTGTGGTCATCCTTGTGACGAACATGCAATATGACGAGGGGGAAAAGGTACTCATGTATTGCCTTCTCTCACCTTCTCCCTAAAATGCTAAGTTTAAAAAGCTGCACAACTTCTATTCCATGAAATCTTCCTGTTAGAGCTACCACTTCTAAAAATCAAGTAAATAAAATGGAAACATTGTATTTCACTCTGACAAAACTGTTCAATGTGAGATCAATGCACATAAAATTAAAAAGTTAAGTATACCTCAATATTATCAGTAAATCAGAACATATCTCAACCAGTATCAGAATCTCTACCTTCACTGTATCTTTGCTATTTTTAAATATACTCACAGTTCCCGGGTTTCGGCACCTGCAGAGATGACGCAACACCAACACACACACAGGTCCATGCACAAGCTCTTGTTGATTCCCTGGTCGATCTTTCTCCTCCCCCTGTGGGGAAGTTCCCTTGCCTTATATAAGGCATAACAGCCAATCACAGAGGTGTTCACGTGAACAGGAGGTATCTGGGACTCGTAGACAGTGGTGGCATAACAGCCAATCACAGAGGTGTTCACCTGACGAGCACGAGGTCACGTGTGGCCAGGGCGGATGTTTTTCAGGCTGTCCATGCTGCTCGGGCTATGTAGCCGGTGCCATCTTAGGGGCGTGACCGGCGCCATCTTAGGGGCGCGACCCTGACACCAAATTACTAGAACTCATACAGCAATTCAGTCATGTGGCAGGATGCAAAATCAATGCATAGAAATCAGTTGCTTTCTTAGACACTAGTAATGTAACTGTAGAAAGAGAAATTAGAGAATTGAGTCCATTCACAATAGCACCAAAAACTATGATACCTTGGGATAAACCTAACAAAGAGGTAAGTGATCTGTACTGAGGAACTACAGAACACTCATGAAAGAAATTGGAGAAGACACAAAAAGATGGAAAAACATTCTTTACTCATGGATCAGAAGAATAAACATTATTAAAATGTCTATTCTGCCCAAAGCAATCTATACTTTTAACAATCCCCGCGCCCCCCCCAAAATATCAACAGCATTTTTTCAGAGCGCTGGAACAAACAATCCTAAAATTTTTATGTATCCAGAAAAGACCCCAAATAGCCAAGGAAATGTTGAAAAAGAAAAACAAAGCTGGGGGCATCATGTTGGCTGACTTTAAGCTATACTACAAAGCTGTGATCACCAAGGCAGTATGGTACTAGCACAAAAACAGACACATAGACCAATGGAACAGAATAGAAAGCCCAGATGCAGACTCTCAAACTCTACAGCCAACTAATCTTTGACAAAACAGAAAAAAATATCCAATGGAAAAAAGACAGTCTCTTCAATAAATGGTGCTGGGAAAACTGGACAGTTATATCTAGAAGAATGAAACTTGACAATTCTCTTACATCACACACAAAGATAAACTAAATGGATGAAAGACCTCAATGTGAGACAGGATTCCATCAAAATCCTAGAGAAGAACATAGGCAGTCACCTCTTTGACATCCCCCATAGCAATTTCTTTCAAGACATGTCTCCAAAGATAAGGGAAACAAAAGTGAAAATGCACTTTTGGGACTTCATCAAGATCAAAAGCTTCTGCACAGCAAAACAAAAGACAACCCACAGAATGGGAGAAGATATTTGCAAATAACAGTAGAGTCAAAAAGCTGATAACCAAGATTTACAAAGAACTTCTCAAACTCAACACCCACAAAACAGATAATCAAGTCAAAAAATGGGCAGAAGACATGAACAGACACTTCTCCAAACAAGACATATAAATGGTAACAGACACATGAAAAAATATTCAACATCATTAGTCACCAGGGAAATTCAAAACCACCTTGAGATACCACCTTACACCAGTTAGACTGGCCAAAATTGATAAGGCAAGAAACAACAAATGTTGGAGTCGTTATGGAGAAAGGGCAACCCTCTTACACTGTTGGTGGGAATGCACGTTGGTGCAGCCATTCTGGAAAACAGTATGAGGTTCCTCAAAAAGTTAAAAATAGAGCTACCCTACAACCCAGCAATTACACGATAAGGTATTTACCTCAAAGATACAGATGTAGTGGAAAGAATGGTCATATGTTCCCTGATGTCCACAGCAGCACTGTCCACAATCACCTCACTGTGGAAAGAGCCAAGATGCCCTTTAACAGACGAACGGATAAGGAAGATGTGGTCCATATACACTACGGAGTATTACTCAGCCATCAGAAAGGCTGAGCACCGAACTTTTGCATCAACATGGACGGGACTGGAGGAGATTATGCTGAGTGAAATAAGTCAAATACAGAAAGTCAATTATCATATGGCTTCACTTATTTGTGGAGCATGAGGAATAGCATGGAGGACATTAGGAGAAGGAAGGGAAAAATGCAGGAGAAGCGGAGTGAGACATGAACCATGAGAGACTGTGGACTCTGGGAAACAAACTGAAGGTTTTTAGTGGGGGAGGTTGGGTGAGCCTGGTGGTGGGTATTAAGGAAGGCACGGATTGCATGGAGCACTGGGTGTTCTCCACAGTGAATCTTGGAACACTACATCGAGAACTAATGATGCACTGTATGGTGACTCACATAACAATAAAAAAATAAATTTAACGAAGGGAAGGAACTGTGCAATGAAACCTATAGGACTTTGATGAGAGAAACTGGACAAACAGAAACACAGCCTGCATCCGTGGACTGGAAGAATTTATACTGTTGAAATATCTTCCTTCCCCAAAATCATCTATAGGGTTAATGCAACCCCACCAAAATTCCAATGGATCTTGGAGCAGTAAAAAAATAAAGTTAAAAAATATTCCAATGGAATTTCTCACAGAAATAGAAAAAAAATTCCTAAATATTGTATGAAATCACAAAAGAGTGAAGGGCCCAAACAATCCTGAGAAAGAAGAAGAAAGCTGGAGGGCTCACACCTCCTGAGTTCAAACTCTACTATAAAGGTACAGTAATTAAAAACAGAACACAGACCTGTGGAACAGAACGGACAGCCTGGACACAAAGTCCCATGTACTAGGTTATCCCATGACGGGGTCAAACCTGAGAGACCATCAGCTTAACAGAGACTGTCCTACGCACAAGATGTTACATATACGCCTGATAGTAGCCACAGACCAAAAACCTACGATATGTAAAAAAATAAAGAGAAAGCAATGCAAACATATCATTAAAGAAAACATATCATTAAAGAAAGCCACAAACAGAGAAGAGCTACAAAACCAAGCCTAAAACAAGTAACAAAATGGCAGTAAGTACATACTTACCCATAATTACTGGGATGCCTGGCTGGCTCAGTCCCGCATTGGACTCCCTGCTCAGCGAGAAGCCTGCTTCTTTCTCTGCCTCTGCCTGCACTTTGTCTGCTTGTGCTCTCTCTCTCTGACAAACTAATAAATAAAACCTTAATAATAATAATTACTTTTGATGTAAATGGACCAAATACTCCAATTAAAAGACATACGGTGACTGAAGGATAAAAAAAAAAAAAAGCAAGACTTATGTATTTTCTGCCTATAAGAGACTAATTTCAGACCCAAAGACACATGTACGTTAGAAGTGAGTGGATGGAAAAATTTTACCATGCAAATGGAATTGAAAAGAAAGCTACAGTAGCAATACTTAATACGGGACAAAACAGACTTCAAAACAAAGATTATAACAAGAGGGGGCCTGGGTGGCTCAGTTGGTTAAGTGGCTGCCTTCAGCTCAGGTCATGATCCCAGAGTCGCGGGATCGAGTCCCGCATCGGGCTCCCAGCTCCACGGGGAGTCTGCTTCTCCCTCTGACCTTCTCCCGTCTCATGTTCTCTCTCTCTCTCTCTTTCAAATAAATAAATAAAATCTTAAAAAAAAAAAAAAGATTACAACAAAGAGACAAAGAAGAACCCTACATGATCATATGGGAACAACTCGACAAGAAGATATCCCAAATGTAAATATTCAAACACCCAACATGGGGACACCCGAACACATAGAGCCGCTATTAACAAATACAAAGTCATCAACAGAAATACAAAGAACAGGAGGACGCCAACGTCTCACGGAGTCAACGCATAGATGATGCAGACAGAAGATCAGCAAGGAAACCGGGGCTGTAGGTGACACGTTGGACCAGACGGCTCTAGCAGATACAGTCAGCACGTTCCATCCCAGAACGGCAAAACACACGTTCTCTGCAAGTTCCTATGGAACACTCTCTAGAATAGATCACACATCAGGCCACAAAACCAGTCACAACAAATTCAAAGACACTGAAGTCCGATCACACATCTTTTCTGACCACAACGGTACGAAACCAGAAACCATGCACACCCCCCCCCCCCAAATCCAGAACGAGCATAAATCCATGGAAGTTAAGTAACAGGCTACTAACCAACGAGGGGTCAACCAAGACATCAAACAGGAAATAAAGTACATGGAGACCGAAAACACGATGGTCTAAAACTTCGGAAAAAAGCAAAAGCTACTCCGAGAGGGAAGTCAGTAACAACACAGGCTACCTCAGGAGACAAGAAAAATCTTAAACAACCTAACCTTACCCCTAAAGGAGTAGAAAAAAGAAAAACAAACAAAAGTATTAGAGTAGAAATAAGTGAAATAGAAATAACAAAACAGATCAATGAAACCATCATCTGGAAAGATGAATAAAACTGATAAAACTTTAGCCAGACTCATCGAAAAAACAAAGTGAGAGAGGACTCGAATGAGGAGAAACAACAACCAACACCACAGAAATACAGACGATCATGAGAGAAAACTGTAAAAGGTCCTATGGCAACGAACTGGACAGCCCAGAAGACATAAAAAAAATTCCTAGAAACATATAACCTCCCCAGACTCAGTCAGTAGAGAAAACACGAACAGAGTAATTACCAGGAATGGAATAAAATCAGTAAAACAAAACAAAAAACACAAAAAAACCCAAAACAACAACAATAAAACTTCCCGACAGACAGAAGTCCAGGACTGGAGGACTTCACAGGTGAATCCCACCAAACGTCGAAAGAAGACTTAACATCTATTCTTCTCAAACTCTTCCAAAAATAGTAAAAGAAGGAAAATTTCCAAATTCATTCTATGAGGCTAACATTACCCTGATACCAAAACCAGATAAAGACATTACCGAAAAGAGGACTACAGCCAGCATCTCTGATGAGCAACTAGAGGGGTCAGGGCGGGGGAGAGGGAGAGGGAGAGAATCTCAAGCAGACTTACCACTGAGCGCGAATCCTGACTCGGGCCTTGATCTCATCACCCCGGGACCGCGTCCCGAGCTGAAACCAAGGGTGGGTCGCTTACCCAACTGCAGTGGCCCGGCACGCCTCTCATGTCTTCCATCCGACACGGTACTGGAAGTCCTAGCCACGGCAATCACAGAACAAAAAGAAGTAAAAGACATCCAAATTGGTAAGGAAGAAGTACAATTTTCCTGATTTGCAGGTGACGTGATACTATGTCTAGAAGACTTCCAAAGATTAAAGCCCAAGGACTCTGCTGGTAAAGGAATGCAGTAAAGCTGCAGGGTACAAAATCGACATATGAGAATTTGCTGTAGTTCTATACACTTATAATGAAGTTGCAGCAGAAAGAGAAACCAACAAAACAATCCCATTTGCAACTGACCCAAATATAATCAATGCCCAGGAGTCAACTTAACGGAGGAGCTAGAAGATCTGCCCTCTGAGAACTCTAGACACTGGTGAGAGACAATGAAGGCAACAGCAGCACTGGGAGACCAAACATCGTCGAGATGTCCGCACTGCCCGAAGCAGGGATTTAACGCAGTCCCTACCGAAACACCGACAAGCATTTCCCACAGAACTAGAACTAATGATCCGAAAATTGACGTGGAGCCACAAGAGACCCAAACTAGACAAAGAAATCTTGGAGAAAAAGGCCAAGGAAAAGCAGAGCTGGAAGCATCACCGTTCTGGACGTCAAGCTGCATCGCAACGCTGCGGACAGCGGGACAGCGTGGTTCTGGCGCAGAAACAGGAGCGTGGATGGACCCGGACAGATGGCCCAGAAATCCACCCGTGACTATACGGCCAATTTATCTGTGACAAAGGAGGAAGGAATACGCTATAGAGAGTGAGTTTCCTCAACAAATGGTGTGGGGAACCTTGAACAGCCACATGCAGAAGAATGACACCGGACCACGTTCTTACACCACGCACGGAAATAAACTCAAAACGGATCAAAGACCTCAGTGCGAAACCTGAAACCATAAAAATCCTAGGAAAGAACTTGGGCAGTAATTTCTGTGACGTGAGTCATAGCAACACTTTTCTAGATGTCTCCTGAGGCAGCGGTAACACGAGAAAAATGAATGATTGGGACTTCATTGAAATAAAAAGATGAGAAGATATTTGCAAATGACATATCTGAGAGCAAGTTCGTATCCAAAATATATAAAGAAAGTATAAAAATATATAAAGAAAGTATAAAGATGATAAAAATTAATAATAATAATAATAATTCCATTAAAAATGGGGATGGGGAGGGTGCCTGGGTGGCTCAATGGTTAAGCCTCTGCCTTCGGCTCAGGTCATGATCTCAGGGTCCTGGGATCGAGCCCCGCATCGGGCTCTCTGCTCGGCGGGGAGCCTGCTTCCTCCACTCCTGCTGCCTGTGATCTCGGTCTGTCAAATAAATAAATAAAATCTTCAAAAAAATGGGGAAGGGGAAAATATGAACAGATAGTTTTTCAAAGGAGACACACAGGTGGCCAACTACACAGGAGAAGACACCCAACACTCGTCATCGGGGAGATGCAAACGGAAAGCACAGCAAGCGATCACCTCTCCCTGTCGGGACGCTGGCATCGGCAGCACAAGCAACGACAGATGCTGGCGAGGGTGCGGAGAAACGGGCCCTCGTGCACGGCTGGTGGCAACACAAGCCGGTGCAGTCACTCCGGAGAACAGTGTGGAGGGGCCTCAAAAATTAAAAATATAATTACCACGTAACCCGGTCATTCCAGTACCTGGTATTTACCTGTAAAATATGAAAACACTAACTAAAAAAGACACCTGTGCCCTGTGTTTATTGCAGCACTATTTACACAAGCCAGAATAGGTAAGCAACCCAGTGCCTGCCCAGCAGTGAGCGGTAAGACGTGGTGTCCACGATGGGGCGTTGCTTGGCCACGAAAGGATGCGGTCTCGCCATCTGCAAGCATGTGGGTGGGTCCGGAGGACGCGACACTAAGGAGTCCAGCAGTCTGCACGCACGGATGGAATTGAGGACACACGACAAACCAAACGAGAGAACAAGAGATGACCAAGAACGCAGTCCTCGACGCAGGAATGTGGTGACAGTTAGTAGAGGGGCGGCAGTCGGGGCGGGGAGGTGAGAGGGACCGAGAACCCTCACTGCGATGGACCCTGGCTAATTGGAGAGCTGTTGCTCCATGGCACGCCTGACGCTAATACTCCACAGGTCAATCAGGCCACACTTTTCAGAAGTTTCCTGCGAACTGCCGTTAGCACACGCGGCATCGCACCGGCTGCCACGCGGACTTCGGGGACTCGGCCCTCCTCTGAACCTTGCTCATCACCGCGACTGCACTACACCGTACTTACCCAAAGGGGACATAGATAGTGACTTGAAGGGACACAGGCACCCTGGGGTTTACAGCAGCATCATCAACAATAGTCCAGTTACGGAAAAAGCCCAAATTTCCACCAGCTCATCAAGCGTACAAAGACACGCAGCGTATGCGTGTGTGTGCGTGTGTGCGTGTGTGCACGTGTGCTTACCTACAGAGAGAACGGAACCTTGCTGTCTGCCGCGAGGTGGGCAGAGCGAGAGAGTCCCAGTCCGGGGGTATCACCTCTGCTTCAGCCTCCTGCTAGAGCTCACCCGGGAAGCCGCCGGCCCTGGCCTGCTGGTTCAGACTCCTTACCGATTCCGCGTCTCTGCCGGTGACCCGCCTGCTCAAGTCCCCGACGTCGTCCTGTCCGTGCTGGAGGTTACCGTTGGTCATTTCTCCTCTCGTGTGCGATTTCACGCATTCGGGCCCGTCCTCTTCTCTTTCTGAGAGCGCCGGGTAGAGGGTTCGCAAACGCAGGAAGGTTTGTAGAGAACCCGCCCTGGTTTCACCGATCTGTGCGACTGCGTCGTGTTTCGACACCGCTGTTTCTGCTCTAATCTTTACTAATGGTTTTCCATCTGCTGGCTCTAGGATCTTTCCTTTCTTAGCTCCTTTAGGTATAATGTTGAATTTGTTGTTTTTAAATTTTGGTTAGCGTGCAGTCCTGGTTTCTGGGCACGTCAGCGACTCACAGCTTACGTACAACACCCGGGGCTCACCACGGGCCCGGCACCCCCACGCTCTCGCCTGTCCCCCGCTCCTCCCTCGGCCGGGCCCCGCTCCTCCGTTGGTCAGAGGAACCTTTCTCGCTCCTTCTTCCCCTTCCCATAGGTTCGTATGTTTCCTTTCGTAAGTTCCACACGAGTGAGATCATACGGCCTTTGTCACTAGTACACACGGATACACTAGTACACACTACACTAGTACACACGCACACACTAGTACACACAGATACACTAGTACACACGCACACACTAGTACACACTACACTAGTACACACGCACACACTAGTACACACTACACTAGTACACACGGATACACTAGTACACACGGATTCACTAGTCACACTACACTAGTACACATGGATACACTAGTACATGCGCACACACTAGTACACACGGATACACTACTACACACTACACTAGTACACACGCACACACTAGTACACACGGATACACTAGTACACACGCACACACTAGTACACACTACACTAGTACAC
>NC_081562.1:108533312-108690065 GCF_022355385.1 Mustela nigripes
CCCTCCTTTGCTTTTCAATTAGTCTCATTCTGGGAGGTTCTACCCGTCCAGGCACTGAGAACCCCCACATACACACACGCACACATACACACACATGCACGCGCATGCACACGCACACACATATACACACACACGCACACACACATACACACATCACACATATACGCACACACGTGCATGCACACACGCACACACGCACACATCTTCTTTACCATTCCTCAGGTGATGGACATTGGGGCTCCCAGTCCCAGACTTCAAGCTCGATGACAAAGCTGTGACCATCAAGACAGTCGGGTACCGGCATGAAAACAGACGCACAGATCAATGGAACAGAACAGAGAGGACCCACAGTATATGGTCAACTAACGGTCAGCAAAGCAGGAAAGAAAGTCCAGCGGAAAAAAGTCTCTTCAACACATGGTGCTGGGAAAACCAGACAGACACAGACACACGTCCCCCTTGGGACCACCAAAGGTTAGGACAGTTGTGTGTTCATTTCCATGTTTCTGTGTAATTTTTAATTTCTTCCTTGACTTCCGGGTTGGCTCAGGCTCTCACCGTGGAGTAGCGCATGGACTTGCTGGTGCTGGACTTCACAGCACTGTGGCCAGAAAGCACGCACGGTGTCACCTCCCTCTGTCTGTCTTGCTGGGGCCTGTTTTGTGACCTACTACGTGACCTATTCTGGAGAATGTCCCACATGCACGTGGAAAGAGTGTGTCTTCTGCTGTTTTTAAGACGTGATGTTCTGAATATACCTGTCAGGTTTAGCAGGTCCAGCTGGTCCAGCGCTTTCTCCTTGTCGACTTCTGTTTGGCACCTGTCCACTGCCGGAAGTGCAATGGGGGAAAGCCCTATTATTACTACACGATCAGTCAGGCCCTTTCTGTTGCTGCTGTGTTACCTGTCCTGGTGCTCCTACATTGGGTGCATAAATATTTACTGTTGTCTTGTTGGTCTGCCCCTTATGATGACACCGTGCCCTTCTTCAGCTCTTGCTAGAGTCTGGTTTAAAGTTGTATTTGTCAGGGGTGCCTGGGGGACACAGTCGGTGAGCGTCTGCCTTCAGCTCAGGTCATGATCCCAGGGTCCTGGGATCGAGCCCTGCATCGGGCTCTCTGTGCGGCGGGGAGCCTGCTTCTCCCTCTCTCGTTCCCTGCTTGCGTTCCCTCTCTCGCTGTCTCTCTCCCTCTGTCAAGTAAATAAAATCTTTTTTTTTTTTAAGATTTTATTTATTTATTTGACAGACAGAGATCACAAGCAGGCAGAGAGGCAGGCAGAGAGAGAGAGGGAAGCAGGCTCCCCGCTGAGCAGAGAGCAGGATGTGGGGCTCGATCCCAGGACCCTGGGATCATGACCTGAGCCGAAAGCAGAGGCTTTAACCTGCTGAGCCACCCAGATGCCCCAAATAAATAAAATCTTAAAGAAAAAACGAAGTCTAGTCTGTCTGATGTCAGTGTTGCTACTCTGGCTTTCTTTCAACGTCCGTTTGCATGGTGACTACTTCCCTACCCCTCGCTTTCCATGTCTAGGCCTCTCTGGGTCTAGAACGAGTCTCTGGCAGGCAGCAGACAGACGGCTCTTGTTTTTCAAATCCATTCTGACACGTGGACCTTTGGATTGTTTGGTCCATGTACATTGAGATAGAAAGGTGTGTGGTGCCATTTTATTACTTGGCGCTAGTAACAAAGAGCCAAGACTTTAAGAACAGACGTTCAGATGTCTGAATGTGTTTCTTTTCCCAGATTAGGGGAGTTTTCATCTATGATTTCCTCAAATAAATTTCTGCTCTTAGTTCTCTCCTTCTTGTGGGACTCCCATGATACGAACATTTTACACTGGATGGAGTCACTGAGTTCCCTGAGGCTAGTCTCATGTTGAATAATTCTTTCTCTCTTTTGTTCAGTGTCAGTATTTTCCATCACTTTTATTTCTAGAGCACTAATGTCTTCCTCTGCTTCTTCTACTGTTCATTGCATCAAACCTGTTTCCAGTCTGTTTTTACACTCTTTGTTTCTGACTCTTTAAGCTCTTTTATGTCTGGGACCAGCGTCTCCTTGATGCCTTCTTTTCTCGAGTCGAGGTGTCAGTACGATCGGCGACTTAAGTTCTCTGTCAGGCATGTTCCTTCTATCTGCTTTGCTTAGATCCCTGGCCATGATCTCATTTTGTTCCTTCATTTGGGATGGATTCCTCCATCCTGACATTCTAAGTCTGTGCCCTCTTCTCTGTATTAGAGAAAAGCCAGTTATGTTTCTGGCTCTCGAAAGGAACGGCTTCATGAAGAAGAGGTCAGGTAGTGTCGGGGGCCCAGCACTTCAGGGAAGGGCTCAAAAAATAAACACGGGTGGCTCAGTAGGTTAAGCGGCTGCCTTCAGCTCGGGTCATGATCCCAGCGTCCTGGGATCGAGTCCCACATCAGGCTCCTTGCTCGGTGGGGAGCCTGCTTCTCCCTCTGCCTGCCACTCTGTCCGCCTGTGCTCGCGCGCTCTCTCTCTCTGATAAATAAATAAAATTAAAAAAAAAAAAGAAAGAAAGAAAAGGCATTCAACTGGAAAGGAAAATGTAAAACTGTCTCTATTTGCAGATGATATATATGCAGAAATCCTTAAAGACTCCACCAAAAAACTATTAGAATACACGTATTCAATGAAGTTGCAGGATACAAGATTAACATACAGAAATCTGTTGTGTTTCTATACACTAGTAACAAAATAACTCAGAGAGAAATTAAGAAAGCATTCCTATTCACAGCTGTACCAAAAAGAATAAAGCTATACAGTTACCCAAGGCAGTGAAAGATCTACACTCTGACAACTCTGACGTTAATGAAAGAAACTGAAGACAACACAAATGGAAAGACAGATCACGCTCAGGGATTAGAAGGACTGATATTGTTAAAATGTCCATACTATTCAAAGTAATCTACAGATTCATGCAATTCCTTTCAAAATACCATGTTTCACAAAACCAGAACAAATAATCCTAAAATTGTGTGGACACAGAGACCCTGGTCAGACTTCCAGATTTCAAGATATGCCATGACAACACAGTAAATCCAACAGTCACCTCTTGGAGAGCAGCCTTAGACCATGTTCAAGGACGTACCTCCTCAGGGAAGAAAAACAGAAGCAAAAATGAACAAACGAGACTGCCCTAAAATAAAAAGCTTTTGCACAACAAAGGAAACCATCAACAGAACAAAAAGCAAACTTACTGAACTGGAGCCACTCCCGGCAAATAATAGATCCAATAAAGGGTTAACACCGGAAACATATAAAGAACTCATACAATCAACAAAAATAATCCGATTAAAAGTGGCCAGATGACCTGAGTGTTATTTTCAGAAGAAGGTGGGCAGACGGCTCAGAGAGGCGCGGGCCGGAGCTCAGCATCCCCTGTCGCCGGGGAGATGCGAATCGAAACCACACAGACATCGCCTCACACCTGCCAGAACGCACAGTACCGAAAAGACAAGAAATCACAGGCCCTGGCGAGGATCTGGAGAAAGGGAACCCTCCTCCGCTGTTGGCAGGAAGGTGGAAAACAGTACAGAAGTTCCTCAAAACATTAAAAACCACACAATCTAGTATTTCTCCTGCTGGTTATTTACTCAGAGAAAACAACAATGCTCATACAAAAATGTATGCGGACCCCACGTTCACTACAGTATTGGGTATGGGAGCAGCCTACGGGCCGCCGCCGCCGAGTGGAGAAAGCAGCTCTCACAGGTGCACGCCACAGGAATACCCCTTGGCCATGAAAGATGACATCGTGTCATCTGGGACTACGAGGACGGACCTATAGGGTATTGTGCTACGTGAAAGAAGTTAGAGACAAACGCTATGTGATGTCACTTCCATGTGGAGCCTGCTAGACAGAACAAATGCACAAACCCCCAGAAGCACAGTCGTGACTACGGAGGCTGCGGTTTCCGGGGGGCGGGGGTGAAACACGGGCCTGGGCTTCAGGGGTACCAACGTCCAGGGATACAACCAGTAAACCAGGGCCGTGAGAGCCGCAGCACAGGGAACACAGTCCGGGGCGCTACAGGACGTCTGTGCGCTCACGGCGACCGCACTGACTGCGGTCCGAGCCGCTGTGCACCTGAACCTACGGAAATCACAGGTCGGCCACACTATAAAAATCAAACATTTTCTAAAGTTTCATTTTTTCAAAAATGAAAAAAAAAAAAACGTTTTCCTAATAGCCCGTGTGGTCAGCAGCGGGACCCTGTCGGCGGGCGGAGGGACCGTGTCCTGTCCCCTTGCCCAACTGGCCCCTTCTGAGGGGAGGTCCTCACACCACACACAACGTGCTGTCCACTTCTCGCTCTCTAGCTTATTTCCCTGACCGCATTGTGGTCCCTGGCAATTCTGTGACTCTGGAGCCCCATCTCGAGACCCACTCACGTGCTCGCGAGCACAGCCAGTGCCCTCAGTGCCGTGGGACGTGCTGACCGCGCGCTCGGAGCCGCGAGGCGGCCTGGAAGCCGGCGGCCGGGCTGCGCGAGGGAGCGCACAGAGATCTCCGAAGGCGGAGAGCTGGCGACGGGGGGGAAAGGAGTTTTCTGTGGAACCGCTCCGGCCATCCTTTTATGTGTTCTTTCTACACAAAACACTGGCCATAAGACCCGAACGTCTGACTTTGGACAAACCAAACGGAGGTTTAACGGTTCACATCACACACAACCGTGGGGGCTCTTAGAAGAGCGTCTTCTGAAGTGCTTCTCCACACGACCGTAACCTGTGACAGAGTTAGGAACCCACAGCAGACAGGGCCGCCTGTGACAGCGCTACCAGCAGTTCTGAACTGGGCTGTTTAAAAAGCATCTTGACATTTGGGGTATTTGGTTGCTGTTTTAGGAAATGAGTCCTGGAATATTCGGTGCAGTCCTGGACCCCCAACACCACTACTCCTGAGTTAGGACGGGCGCTGGCTGGGAGAGAGCGAGCCACAGGCTGGGCTTGTCTCCTTTACCTGCCCAGATGCCACCTACCTGACACGGTCACCCTTGTATAACCACTGTACGAGCAAAAAAAATGCCGCACACCCCCCAAAGCATGTTTTCAGTGACCCTGAGGGTTTACTTGGAGAAGTAAAAAGCACTTTGTGTCAGAGCTCCCCGGGGGGCTCCTGTGTCGGAGGAGCCCTCGGCTTGAGATCGCATCTCCGAAGACGGGTCCCCACGGTGGTCTGTGCAGGCCAGATGAGGGCACTGACATCACCTCGTCTTACCCCTTCGTTTCAGAGGCAGCAGAGCTCAGGTGACTCCCCTGTGCGAAGCAGACCAAGCCCAAGTCTCCAGCTAACGTGGAACTGGGCACCTGCTCATGCCTCCGTCACCCAGAGCCTTGTGTCACCCCCGCGGCCACAAGCGGCAGGTGCTCAGATATTCAAGTGAATGATACAGAATTTGGAACATTAAATTTTTTGAAGACCAAATAACCAGACACAGAAACTAATTCCTCTTGAAGGAAAAATTAGAATCAACAGTTGATTCTCCCAAAGTCTGCCCTATTACTTTGTATCCTAGAACAGGAATCAGCAAACCATGACCTTGGGGCCAAATCCAGTGACTGTCTGTAGAACCCAAAAGCTAAAAATAGCATTTATCCTTCTAAATAGTTCAACAGGCTAACAGAACCGTATTTGTGATGAGGAAGTTACACGAGACGCGAACTTCTGTGTCCACACAAGGCGCCGGAGCGCAGCCACTTACCGGAGAGCTGCCCGGCGGGGGCGCCAGCGGGACGGGGCGGCGGAGACAGGACCTCCAGCCCCTGCCGAAACGCTGCGGGCCGGCCCGGGAGCCCCGCGGAGCTCCGCTCAGACCCGGGACCTGCTGCCCAGATGCGGCCCCCCTCGCAGGCCCGAGTACCCACGAAGACCCACGACTGCGTCTGACCAGAAGCCCCGGGGTCTGTGCGAGGGCAGAGCAGGACCGGGTCTCCCTGAGGCGGCCCGATGCACCGTCCCGGGCGGCCCTCACCTTCCCTTCCCAAGGCAGTGCCGACGGGGAACACTGCGCGTCCACACGGCTCTGTGCCAGGCGTGCAACGGCGTGGACACCGCACGGCCCCCGCCGCCGAGGAACACACGCGCCTCCTCCCCGGGTCCCGCCGCGCCCTCGCCCTTCCCCGCACCTTCCTTCCCCGCTGGGTTTCCTCCCGCGCCCCGGCCCGTGAGTGACCCGGGCCTCGCGGGCCGCAGAGCTCTAACTGCTCCCCCGGCCGCCGCCTTCCCTGCTCCTGCTCCTGCTGCGTCCGACACCGGTCCGCGGCGGGGGCTCCTGGGCCCCAACGGCGGGTCACCAGGGTCAGGAAGTTCGGCCGCAGGTCCGGGGCGAGCACCGGGTTCGCCGGCGTCTTCCGCGCGCTGAACAGAAGCGCGTTCACCCGCTCGCAGCAGCTCGCCCTGTCCGTCCGTCCGTCCGTCTGGCATCCGCGCCGCGGGGCTCAGGCCCTCTGCCCCCGGAGACCCCGACACCGCTCACCCGCGACGAGGTCCCGCGCTCCGAGGGCTCAGCGAAGGCCGGCGGCCGGCGCGGCACCGGGGCGCCCCAGGGAAGCGCGGCCGGCGCGGGGCGGGAGGAGGGGACAGCTGGGCCCGAGCCGCGGCCGCGGACGGCGCTCCCCCCACGCTCCTGTCCCCCCTCTCGGCGGCGGCCGCGACCGGGCTCGCTCCGGGTCAGTCGCCTCGGGACGGGCCGCACCCGCGGGCTCCGTCCCGCGCCGGGGGTGGCACTGGGGGGCTCGGGCGCCGCCTGCTCGCGTCCCTGAGAACAGCGGGACGAGGAGGAGACCGGCCGCCCCCGGCTTCCTGCGGCCGGGCCCGCTGCGGACTCGACGCGGGACCGGACCCCGGCCGGGCTGCCCCTCTCGTTGGCCCGGAGGTCGCGGCGGCCGGGGGAGCCGGAGCGAACCCGCAGCCCCCAGGCCGCCGCCGCGCACCCGCCTGCTGACCGCCGCGTGTGCCGCAGGCGCCGTCCGGCCCGCGCTCGGCTCCCGCACCCGCACCCGCGCCGCGCGCGCCCCCGCCCCTCTCCAGGCGCACGGACCGCCCGCCGGCGCGCCCGGGACCTCGCGCGGGGCACGACCCCGCAGGCAGGCGACCCCGCGGCCACCAAACCGACGCTCGGCGCGCCTGGGAAGCCGCCGTGGGTGGGGGAGCGCGGGCCGAGGGCCCCGGGGCAGGGCGCGGGCGCTGCAGGACGCCGCGTGCGGGTCCCGCGTCCTCACCGCAGATGCCGGCGAAGCCCGAGACGCGCGCAGATGCGGTGTCCCCGCGCGCACCACCAGCCCCTCGTAACGTTCGCGGGAGCTCGTGGTGTCCACCTGCCCCGGGGAACACGTGGGCCGAAGGTAGGTCCACCTGCCGCCGCCCTCCGCGAGACGAGCCTGCAGGAACCCTCGGATCCTGGGCCGCAGCCCGGCCCCTGCGGTTGTCGGGCGAGCAGGGAGCCGGGGGACGGAGGAGCCCAGCCCGGGCCCACACGCCGGGTTCCCCGTCACTCGGCTGTCGGGAGGCGTTGGCACTCGGGCTTCCTCTTTGTCCCCAAGTCTACCAAGAATCTGTACACTTGCAGCAAATGTGAACAAATATATTTAGATATATTTAAAAGAATTAAAAAAAAACATTTCACAAAACATTTGTTGCCATAGGAATTTTTTAAGCAATAAATGCCCACATCAAAATTTAAACATCGTTCAAAGTATGATCATCCGTACTAGTAAGTAATGCAACAAAGTATGTAAACAGTGAGATCCATTTCCCAGTCCCTGCAGGAGTCACTTCCTTCCTGGGGTGGAAGCCCAGACAGTGTCCAGGGACCAATTAAGAAACTGCTATTTTCAGAGCAACAAAAATAAAAGCTTTTATTTGTTCATTTGAATATAAAACAGGCGTTATCACAGATGTACAAAGCTTACCGGTGGTTTGACATACGAGAAGGTTGCCGTCCTTTGCACATAAAAATTGTGTTTGAAACCGTGATTGGTTGAGTACATGGAGTTCTCTAACCAGTCACACACTCTATGAAATAACGCTGCTAACATTCAACTGATAAAAGGGGCAGTTTCCCTTGGGTAAAGTGTCAAGCAGGATTAAATATACATAATAAACAAGCACCATGAGGAAGCCGCCCTGTTGGGTTAGGTCTGTGTTTCAATGTTCATTGTGTACCCTTCTTTGTGCAAGTTGATTACACGGTTTTGTCTGACTTCAAAAGCACAAGGTCACAAGACAAACATTGTTACATTCCCATGGATGATTTATCTACGGCACAATTTCCAATACAGAACAATCCTTCTTTATTGCTGAGTATTTCCTTCCTCTTGCACAAACGACCTTCGATCCCAGCCCCCAACCCTCTGGACCTCAACGCTAACATGAGAGATGACAGGACGTCCCTAACCACGTTCACGACCGCCCCTCCCCGCCCGCGAAGCTCATACTGGGAAGTGATAACCTGATTTGTTGTTTGCTTCCGACACCAGCTCGACCTCACAATTACCCTGTAGCTGTGTTTCCTAGTCAGTGTCTTACCTGACACCTTAAACCTCCTTCCCCTTAAACAAGGTGGGTGTGTGTAAGAAAAGGTCTTTTCCTGTGTGTGGTGGGGTTTTCCCCCCTTAGGAAGCAGAAGACTGTAGGAATGTGTATCTGAAGCGTGTAGAGAAAGAGTCACACACAGTGATGAACTCAAACAATATTTAAAAAAATCAAACAATTTGTGGAGACGGAAGGATGCACCCCACATGCAGACAAATTTCTTAAAAAGCCACTTAAAATTTTTTAAAAACAGTTAGCCTTGGATCTTGGAAGTCAAACAAAACTCTCTTTGAGCAAAGGGCTTACTGCTGGCGCGTACAGCAAAGGCCGATGAAGACATCGCCTACGGTACAATGAAGAGAGACTAAGGTTTGCCCAGCAACAATCTTGGTCATGCATTTCTAGCAACGAGAGCCACTGCAGGGTCCTACTGGGGCAGTTACAAGAGAAACCACACTTGGACAGTGGATACCTCTTCTGGGCTGGACACAGAGGGGCCAACGTGATCGAGGAGCGCACAGATGAGACGCGGACACCGGAAGGCGTGTGAGGCGGCGGCGGCGGCAGCGAGACGGAGATCAGAAACGCGTCATCCACGGGAGGAGGAACGAAGACAGCCGGGGGCCTTCCCGCAGGAAAGCTCTCGCCGGCGCTCTGCGAGGGCTCCCGGCCGCTCAGGAGGGGTCCCTGCAGGTTCTGCTCGCGCCGGGCGGGGGAGCCGCACACAGCTGGCCGAGGGGACGGTCTCCTCTGCGAGTCTTTTCCCTTAAAGCTGCTCTGGACAGTCTGTGCACTCGGGACGACGGCCGTCGGAGGGAAGCGGCGCCACCGGGTGCAAACCGCCACGGAAGAGTGTCCTTTCCATGCCAAGGACCGGGAAGGGTGACTTGAACAAAAATGATGAAGAACACGGAACTCTGGCGGCTCAGGAACAGCGGCACTGTCCACCTGCCTTCCCTGGTGCGCTCCGGGGCGCGGCCCGCACCGCACAGACCGCTCACCGTGGCCCCCACGGCCAAGGGAAAATAGTGCGCGTTTAGCCTCCGACTCCTTCCCCATCTCTGAGATGGCAGTAACTTCGCTTGCTGGTCTCTGGTTCTAGAAGACACAGGTAGACCGGGCTACAGGCAATCCGGGATTGCTCGTGTCGGCAGAGTGGGTGGGAGACAATCTCGCTTTGTCTACAGTACAGTGAGGGACACCATGCAAGTGACAGGTTCTGCATTTTAAACTTTAAAATCTCCTTTGTTCATTAGTGAATTTATATTTCATATATATATATTTGTTGTGATACTATCCACGCAAGATAATACAACACTTTTTTTATATTAGCAAACATTACAAGACTTTAATGTTCTTGAATGTTTTTCTCTTTTATACTTCTAAAGAGATCAAAATAAATTAAACGTTTTGTACATAATTACATGTGAAGTTAACTTATTTTATCTTTTTAGTTTAGTACAAAGATATCTGCAAGATAGTTGCCGAAATACACCTTATTTATAATTTCTTCTCACTCTATGCTAACTTCAAAGGCCGTAAATTAGCCTTTGTCTCTCCAGCACACTTCTGACAGAGAAAGCTGCTAAAATCTAATTGGAAGGTGCTATTTGGAAGGTTTTCTCGTACCTCAACAAACTTTCCTAAAAGGATGAAATCTAGCAATGGCTTAAATTAGTAACAAGGTCCATGTCATTAAGATTTTATGACACATTAAACAGAGAAAACAATTCTTTGTCACACTACATAAATTGTTTAAAAGAACCCATCTGGAGGGCAGAATATTTTTTTAATTGCTATTTTGGCTTAACAAAATACCACATTTACGAAGAAAGCACTTATTATTCAATAATTAAAAAAAAAAAGAAAAGAAAGTTTTTGAAATGGGTTTTTCCAACAAACCGAAGGCAGTAATCCAAAGTCCTTCTGAGCAAGCTTCAGTGGTAAACGCACATTCCACATCTCACCCCCATGCCAATCAGGACTGCTGCGGAAAGTCTCACCACCGCACCAACAAGGCTCCATTCCGGCGAATGTCACCCCCGTGCCGGCAAACTTTAGTGCCACTGAGAGAAACGGTTACTTCCCTAGGAGAGTCCGCGGGGCCAGAGATGACACTACATGTTGTAGGCCACGTAGATCGGGTCCAGCTGGTCGGCCAAAAACCCGTCTCGCAGGTGCATCCGCTGCTTCTCTCCCCGGGAGTTGATGGGGATGACGCCGATGTCCACCACGACCACGACCCCCACCACCAGGTAGTGCTCCTCCAGGACCACGTTGGTCACCAAGGGCACCAGGTCCAAGGCTTCCTGCTCTGACCCATCAAGCTCAACCACGACCACCAACAAATTAGTCCAGGTGAACACCGCGCTGCAAGACAGAGAAAACCGTCGCTAGGCCGGGAGGCGTTTCCGTGACAACTGTGTTTGCTTCCCGAGAAGGCCCACCCGGTTCTTTCCTGACCTGCCCGTGCACTGACGGTCTCTCTGAGCCCGTGGCCCTTAGCTCGCTAAGTGGCCGCGCTCACTCCCGTGGGCAGCGTTTCCTAACGGCCGGCGCTCATGGCGGCTGCCGTGCACGCAGGGGATCTCCGTGCCGGCAGCACCTGACAGCTGTGGCCGTGGGACACGGGGTGCCGGGGCACCCCAGATGCCCCAGCACGTGCGCATGGGGCCCCTCAGGTGCAGTCCTGTCCTTGGGCGTGGTCAGTGGAGAGCGGGCACAGGCTGCAGAGCAGCCAGGGCTTTGGGGCCCGTCCTGACCTCCCTCTGCCACAGCAGGAGGAGGACGTCACGGGAGGGAGAGAAACACGGACCGCCGCCAGCTCTGTGTTCGGCTGACCATGGGCCCCAGTCGCGCTGGGGCAGACAGCGCAGCGGTCAGCTGCAGACGGGGCCGGGGGGGCGCCCAGCAGCGGACAGCCGCAGCACTCGGTCTGGGAGGGGTGTCCGGCAGTGGGAGGGGAACCGTGTGGGCGGAAGTTCCTCCAGAAGGTCAGCGACTCACCCAGAAGCCCTTTGTTTGGGATCTTTCAGTGGAGGGCGGCCCGGACGATTGGGTCTGGCCAGTGTGTGGGAGCCTAAGCCGCCTGCGGTTTCTAGGCTGGTCTGTAAATGGGTGGTTACAGGGCCTTAGTAGGCGATGTTCCTGGAGCCCTCGGTCTACGGGCTGGAGGGGGCAGGGGAGGCCTGTCGGCGGCCGGGCTCCGGGGGCCTGCGCTGGGCCGTGGGCGAGAAGGGTCCAGGCGGCAGCAAGTGTTTGGGAAACGCACTACTGTTCCCTACGACCGTATGGGTAGGTCTGGTCAGAAAAACACGCCCGTTTTGTTTAGTGTGACCCACACACACGTCAGCGTGGCAGGGAAGTACTGGAGAACGGGTCCCCCAGGCGACTGCTTCTGCTGCCGGCCGTGACGCGTGCAGCTCAGCAACGGTCCTGCCAAGGTCCGTTCCCAGCATGTGCTGGTGCCGCGTTCCCGGACTAGGGCCCTTTATGACACTAAAATATTGCTCTGTGTGGCCCAAATGAGCCCATACTGAGTTTGGGACATCACAAATTTTATACCAGAGCAGCCACCTGGGGTATAATTTTATTACAGCGTCTGACGCTTTTGACACAGGATCAAGAATCGGGTTTCTGCATTTGATGGAGGAGGTTGTTTGCCAGGGAGCTACGGGCTGGGCGGGCGTCGTGCCCCGAGGGCCAGAGATGGCCGACCCTGGACACGACAGATGAGAAGGGGGGATCTGGCCTGGGTGAGGTCAGCTGGCCCGCGCCTCCATGAAACAGGCCCACGGAGGGACGCAGCGTCCGCCCTCGCCCTGGAGCGAGTCACTGGGGGTGCGCGGGAGGGGGAGCCCAGGTGGGGCAGGGGAGGCGAGAAGGAGCGGGGACAACGGGTTCAGCTGCGCGGGCTCCGACGGACGGGGCCCCGCGGGACGGGACTGTGGGTGCGCTTGTTGAGGCAAGGTGAGTGCGACGCCCCGCTCGCATCAGCTAGTGGACCACGGGGCAGGAGGCCACGGCAGGGAGCCCCTGTCACAGACCCCGAAGGTGGAAACAGCCCTTTGCCACCAGAGGGAAATGCTTGGGGCAGGTAGGACAAGTGTGGGAGGTGGTCGCTGGTGCGCTGAGCTAGGGTGCGGAGACAGAGCGAGCCCTGCGCTGTCCCTGCGCGCCTGTGTCTCCAGGAGTCCTGGCTCCCGTCCACATTCATGTGCACAGGTGGCTCCTGTAGCCCCGGGGGGAGAGGACAGTGCCTCGTCGGAAGCACAGGGCCACGCGTGGGGTCGCCAGCGCACTGTCTCTTCCATGCATTTGAGCTGCCGTCAACAGATACCCCCCCGTTATCAGCTCCCCAGGGGCAGTGAAGAACTCAGGCTCCTGTCCCCACCAGGAGGGACTGCTCGGGGGACATTCTGGCATGTGGCTCCCTTGGCAGCTGAGCCCGAGAGCACATGGGTCCCGGAAGCTCTGGGGTCGAGCAGACCAGTGAACCTACAGCAGAGGGCATGGAGTCGCTCTGCACCAGTGTCCTGCACCAGGGCCACCGTGCATGGGCCGTGAGGGCCCACGAGGCCCCCAGGCCAGCCCCATGCGGCAGGAGGCAGGAAGCCGTGCTTTGGGACGGCGAGCCCCTCGTCCCCAAGGGCCCTGCCTGCCTGGTCACTGGCCTCTGGTTGTACTCGGGCGGGTCCCCTTCTCCACAGCTCAGCCTTCTCCCGCGGGAACCGGTCACAGCTCCCAGGGGGACAGGCATCCATGGGGTGCGCCCGTTTCAGGGCCCGCTTGTGTGTGCACATCCGTTTGGCTCTCGGAAACAAAACTCAAACAGCGACCACCTGGCCTCCTGGGCCTTGCCCTGCAGGGGTCAGTACCGTGTCCTCCAGGGACGCGTGGGACACGGCCTGCGGGCCAACAGTGCTCCCTTCCGGCCGAGCTCTTAATCCCAGAGCTAGTGGAGCACAAACCCTGCTTGCCCGCACGGGGCCCTGGGACGCCCGCTGTGCCCGCTGCACTCACCACTCCGTGACGCTCTTGTGGGCTCGGATGACCGAGGTCTCGATGTCGATTGGGTGGTACCGCATGCCCCGCAGCTCCATGGCCTCGTCCAGCGCGCCCACCACGTACAGGGCGTCGTGGCGCTCTGCGGGGGCGGGGAACGTGTGTGAGTCTCCGCACCACGCGGCTGCGTCGTGAGGACTGAAGGTTCAACCACCCAAGTCAGACACAGTGGCTGAGGATCGGGGTTGCTGAGCGCAGGCTGCTCGGCCCTTTCTCTCATGGGTCTGGGCCACCGGGACCACCGGGGTCCCCGGGACACCAGCCTGGCCAGCCGTGCACCTTGGCACCACGGAGCCCTGTGCGCATCCAGCCCCAATTCTGCACACCAGGACACTGTCTCCTACTCCTCTGGGCCCCTCCGCCCCTTGGGTGCCGGCAGGCACTGCGCTCTCCCAGAGCCACAGGTCAGCACGCACCACGGCCTGAACCAAAGCCCGTGCCCTCGGACAGCGTCCCATGAGGTCGGAGCTGCTAGAAACCCGGCTCCGAGTGGGACGAGTGCGCAGTCTCTGGTAATGTCCGCGAACAGAGACCCTTTAGCTCACGCAATCCCTCATGCAAACCTTGGACAACGACAATGGGACGTCGGTCCATCTTCCCTTAAAGCTAAGCAGACCCCTTCATCTTTAGGGTAGTAGGTGTATCGGGAAGAGTCTGAAGACGTGATTGGCAGACAGGAGACCGGGAGTCCAGGTCGGATGAGACGGAGACGTTGATTTGCTGTTTTCTACTACTGCGGCAGGTGTCCCACCTTTGGGGGGTCCCTGAAGTGGGGAAACCGCAGCAGTGCTGTCCCAGAGCCCCCGAGTCTGGCAGGATGGGGCCAGTCCCACCTCCTGGGGGTCCGGATCGCCACGGCCCGGACTCGCTTGGGACGTCACAGGAATCCCAGAGACCGTGCTCAAATAAAACAGTCTATGATTTTCCCCAATTGCTGACGTGATGCCAAAATATTTTTGTGTTTTCCCCTAAATACACGCCAGTTCGGCCAGGTTCAAGCCCTGAGGACTGCAGCGGCGCTGGCAGCTCAGGCTTCTCCGGCGCGAGGCCTTTGCATTTCACCTTCCAGAACTCTCCTGCCCAGCACCAGCCCCACTTGGGGGAGGGGGCAGCAGCCTCCACCCGCCCAAGGCCTGAGTGCCCCCCTACCTCCCTTTCCTGACAAGCCAGGCCCGGGACAGCCCCCGCGGCCACTGTCCAGCCTGGGTCCCGGGCGGCCCTCAGTGGGACGGGGCGGCTGCCTGGTGGGCGAGGGGTCTGTCTGCTGCATGGGGCAGCGTCCTGGCTCCTGTCCCTGGTTTAAACCTGTCCTTGGCTCCGGGACAGCGCAGAGTCTGGGACATGTGGCTTCAGCGTGTGGACTCACGCTGGCCCTCCGCTCCTTCCCGCTCGGCTGCATTCCCGCTGCTGGGCAGCACACAGCGTGCTCTGGGGCTGCGGCCCGGCCTCTCCACTCACCGCCCGGGCTCTGGGCAGCACACAGCGTGCTCTGGGGCCGCGGCCCGGCCTCTCCGCTCACCGCCCAGGCTCTGGGCAGCACACAGCATGCTCTTGGGGCTGCGGCCCGACCTCTCCGCTCACCGCCCGGGCTCGTACCTCCGTTTGCATCCGTGAGCTCCGTCCTCCGCAGGAACCCCAAGTAGCCCGTCCTCGCCCAGACCGTCTGCGTGTCTCCAAAACTTAACCTTGAGTTGAAGTGGTCTGACTGGAGGGACTCGTCTCCGTAAATGGTGAAGTAGCCACTGGCGTTGTGGGCGCTGTGAACCCAGATCTGTGAAGGAAGCGACAGAGCTGGGGCTCGCCTGGGGGCTCGCCCGGGGGGTCTGCAGGAGCCTGACGCGGACGCCACCGCTTCTCCTGGACAAGAGCCACTAATCAAACAGTGACGCTGTCCGCCTCGTGAGGAGCCCGTGAAAACGCCTGGAGGGTTTTTAAAGTGAGCTCATCAAATGTGTCTGCCACCGGGACCCCGCTGCCTCCCGGGCGCCTGCATCAGCAGGGACAGAAGCGACACGGCCCACGGGCAGATCGAACCCCGCCCGGCTGTCCTGCGCACAGTCTTCTCAGTAAGACACAGCCCCGGGCGGAAAGCAACAGTGAGGGGCTCGCTCAGGCGCCCAGGGCAGCGCGCCGTCCTCCTGTCTCATCGGGGAAAGCGTCCCCGAATGAGGCTCCTGTGCAGTTCCGTCACCTCCGCTCTGATCTCGCCTGTGACCGAGAACGTGCAGTGAGGGCCCAAGCCCAGCCTCAGAGAAATGGAGCTGGGCAGTGCCCGACACTCACACCACCCTTTATACACAGGCGCCGGCCTCCGGGAGAGGCGTCCCCTGAAGGGTCCCGAGCCACGAGGTCACCGGAGTGTCCCGTGCACAGTGGAGCGACCGGACCCTTGTCTGCGTGACGGGGCAGTGACCAGTCCCCCAGCACATCATGGCCTCCCGTCGCCGCACTCCCCGAGCCGCACTGTCCACTCCCCGTCCTCACGCACCTCACAGCCGCACGCGTTCCTCTCCCTCCCCTCCCCCCTCCCCGCTGCGCACCTCCTGCCCCGTGCCAACCGCCAGCTGGCTCCCTGTCTGCTGAGCGCGGGGGTTTCTCATGGGGTGTCAGCGCCTATGGGGCAGGTGACCCCGCAGCCGGGAGAGGGGCTGCCCGGGGCACACGGCGGGCTCGGCCTCGGAGAGAGCGGGAGGTGTGTTTGCACCGGCCGCGACGTCCCCTCCGTCCTCCATGGCTGGCCACGCTCGGCGGGCGCTGGGCGGGCGACGGGTCGGCGGGGAAAGGTCTCGTGGTGAACGTGAGCGAGCGGAAGGGCTTCCGACCACGGAAAACACCCGTCGTTCCGAACCCGCTTGCTATGGACACGGAAACGCTAGGACTCGTGGCCGTGGCCGTGGGCTCCGTGCGCACTGCTCCATCCTCTCCAACGAATTCTCGGCAGCACCGGCTGGGCCACGGGAAACGCGAGCCTCGACGTGAGCAACCTCAGCCCACGCTGTCTCTCCTCCCCAGCTCTTCCAAGAGAAGATCCACTCTCGAACCTCAACTTGCACAACCCCTCGAAGCAGTAAAGCTCATTTCCCGTCACTTCCCGGCCAGTCCGATCACACGCACGGTGGCTTAGCGGTGGGAGGGGTTTGCTGGTGTCGGCAGGGCGGAAAGCGGAGAGCAGGAGGGCAGATCCGCTCATCCGCACACCCCACACCTCACCGGAGGGCCCATGTCCTGCTTCCCCGGGGGACACCCCGTGGCTCACTTCTCCCGGGGGCACCTCGTAACTCACCTCACCCAGGTGGGAGTCACCCAACGGTCCTTTTGTTTCTGGATTCGCAATTATGATCCGAACCCCTGGAAGGATCTATGTGGGAAAGGACATTCTGGTCAGTGGACACAGAGGGACGGGCTGTGCGCCAGCTGACCCTGACCTTGCCTTCAGGGTCAGAAAGTACTATGGCTTTCAATCAAAATCCCGTACCGCAGCATGACGTAATCACCACGCGGCCATTGCGTCTTACCGCATTTGTTACTACAGTGACGGAGCCTGTGTTAATGTGACCTTAAAATCAAGCATCTGAATGAAAACGGGACAAACGGTGTGACTCAGCTCGCAGGACCTCGGCAGGCCTCTCGGTTGACTCCACTTACACTCAACACTGCGTGACGTCAGGGGACGCCAGCGTGGAGGCAGGCCTGCGGCCGGCCCGGAGGCAAGCACGTCACGGGTCAGGTTCTCAGAGACCCATGTGCCCTGAAAGTGCAGGAGGGTGCGGCGCAGCGCCACGGAGGGACGGTGGCAGAGCTGGCGCGTCCCGCGTGTTCTGACCTGAAGGCCCGTCCTGCTCTTGCTCTCGGTCACGCTTCAACACCCTCCGGCACTCAGGGTCTTGTGTCCGAATGTTCGTGTCAAGCATTTCCTTCTCAGCGGAAGTTTGGAAACATTTCAAATTTCACTAAAACCACATGCATACGGCAGCACAAGCTGGTTCTGCCAATTTAGAGACTGCCCGTGTGCAGCTAACGGGAGACACTGAGATCCGGCAAAACGTCGGTGGTGAGCGTCCTGTCCTGTCCCGTTCCTGTCCCTTCAGTCTGACGTGGGACATGACAGCTCTGGCCCCTTCGTCCCGCTAACAGCTGGCTTAGGGCGGGTAAGCCCGACATCCTCCCCTTGGAACCAGCTTCGTCCTGAGAACTCTCAGTGGAGCTCATGTAGACGAAGATTATAAAAGGTCCAGAAGCAACATAAGGCACTCCTGGAATTACGCCAGATGGAGGACAGTCCCGACACCGGGGCCAAAACCAGGAAAAGGTCTTCACTTACCATAAATACAGGTCTTGCCCTCTAACCCACATAAAAAACACACTACACTGTCCCCTGACCGCCCCTTTTCATTCACTTCCACGGCAATCGGTCCTGGCTTTTTTCCCCCAGGCCCAGAACATTCAGAACTAATGCTGCGTTTCCAACTGTCCTTCAGCCAGTGTGACTGTGTGACCCGATTCTGGCCAGGGGTACCAAAGTGGGTGTGAGGCGGCTTAGGAGCCTTGCTGAGCTCTGGACCTGCAGTTTCCTTTTCCTGCTGCTTCTGCTGCTGCTGGAATGTGCAAGTGATGGCTGGAGCTGCAGCAGGCACTTCCAACCCTGAGGCACCCTTGGGAACGGAATCCGTGCAAACTCGAGTAAGACAGAAGGGGGCAGGGACTCTGGAGTTTTCATGATTTCTTTTATGTGAGAGAAAAAAAAAAATCACCTAACTTGTTTAAAACACTGTTGTTGGAGTTTCTGGACTCATGGACAAACCCAGTTCTGAAATATTACATTTAAGAAAGCTTTTTGGAGAAAATATTCTATAAGATGGATTTCTTGAAATGTCAAAGTGCACACATGCTGAGCCTGAGACTTCTGCAGAAATACATCTTTCTTCCGTCAGCACTTACTTTTCCCGATTCCATGAGGGGCAGGCTGTGAGGAGAGCCTCTTTCCACCAAGCGGACTCTGCAAACAGAGAGAGAAGGTGTGATGACGTACGTGCCGGGAGCCGACGACGCCCGTCCTCCAGTCGGCACCTGCTCGGGGCCGGGCGGGGGAACGTTTGGTCGGCTGGCGAGCACCGTCCAATGCAAAGACAGCTCAGAAACCAAAGAAGAAGTGGTCCAGCAGCAGACGGCTGCTGGGCTCTGGTGGGGAGACGGAGACACGGCACAGGCCACAGAGAGGCCGCGCCCCAGCCACCAAGTCTGCACAACAGCTGGGAAAATGACTCTGCACCCAGAGGACGCGGGACTGAGCGCAGCACTTGCAGAAAAGGACGGGGCAACGTCACGCCGCAGCGCTGAACCCAGGGCCGGCTGTGGGGACCGCGCTGCCCAGGGCTGACGCGACAGGAGGCCCCAGTCGGTGACTGCAGGAGTCTGACGCCAGAGTATCTGGGCCCCAGGGGGAACAGGACCGGCCAACTCAGAGAGCAAGGACATCTTTCAGAAAAGAAACTCTTTTCCATTAAAACAATACTTAATGGCGATTTAGTCTAAAGAACTGTGGGCGGGGGCGCCTGGGTGGCTCAGTGGGTTAAGCCTCTGCCTTCGGCTCAGGTCATGATCTCAGGTCCTGGGATCGAGCCCCGCATCGGGCTCTCTGCTCGGTGAGGAGCCTGCTTCCTCCTCTCTCTCTGCCTGCTGCTCCCCCTGCTCATGCTCTCTCTCTAACAAGTAAGAAAATCTTAAAAACAACAACAAAGAACCACAGACAACGCTGGTGTGACCCCAGCCCGAGCTGGCTAAACCCTTCCCACCGTTTTCTTAAGTGCCTGGTCCCTCTCGGCCCCGTCCGGTGGGCTGCGACGCGGTTCACTCATCTGAAGGGCAGTTGTTCTTGCAGGAGAGGGAGGCACAGCAGAACGTGGCCAGACACTGCGGAGCGGAGTTGGGGGGCACAGAGCGGGGGGATGTCGTGTGTCTCCACGCCACGGAGAAGGGGGGCTCGGCACGCCTGCCCCTGCCCCCGCACCATCAGGGAGACCCTCCTCCTAACTTGCAAGTACCCCAGAGACAGAGGGGGGCGGGGGAGAGGCACCGGGGCACCGCAGGAGGAAACCTGGTGGCAGTGGGCAGGCCGGGTGTGGTGCCTTCTGCTGCCGCAGGTGGAAGGAGCCGGCGTGGGGTGAGGGGGCGGAGTCGTGAGGCTGGGGCAGGAAGGAGGGTGGACACCTTCTCTTCGGCCACCCCGGGGAGGGGAAGTGAGGGCCAGACCGGTGCCGGCAGTGACCCGGCGAGGCGGAAGACTCAGTATTCCAATTTGGGATCTGACGGGAACTGCTCAGATCTCTGGTGTTTGTCTTAGGGGAGACCTTGACGCTGACAGTGGGAGATGAGGAGTCATCCGAGAAAACCAGCTTGGACCTCAGGCACGGTTCTGGAATACGCCGTCAGGCCCAGTGACATTACCGTCCAAAGCTAGCGCTCGGCGCCGTCATCCAGAACTGCGGGACACAGACCCTCCTCCGGCCCAGGTAGGCCGCGCCAGGACTCAGGGCTGCCTTTGCAACAGCACTGACGGCCCGGGGGCCGGCCTCGCTGCAGCGCACAGCAGACAGACGCGCCGCTCTCATGGGGTCGGGAGTCCGGGCCTCGGTGCCAAGCGAGCGCCAAGTGACGTGGGCGCGCCTGTGTCCGGCAGCTCGCTGCCCAACAGCGGTAGTTTGCTGCACATGGAGAAAGAAAGCTACGGGGCCAACAGACGCACTCCAGTCTCTGCGGGAGCAGGGCTGCTGTCCAGGGTCCACAGCTGGCCATACCCAGGGCAGGTGCCCCCAAGGCCAGGAGTCAGGCTGGGGAACACGGCTCTGACCCAAAGAGGAGGGCCGTCTCAGACACACGTCTGCTCTGCCCCTGTGCATGCACAGCCGTCGCTGCTTCAGGCCGTCGGAAAGCCCTGCCGGGCACATTGGACGGCCGCAGCAGCTCTGCCCACTGCATCAGGACCGTGAGGACGTGGGAGAGGACATCCTGGTGTCAAGGGTGGAACTAGAACACGAAGGGCAAAGTCCCCGGACTGGCCTCGGGGGCTCAGGACCTGCTCCCCGTCCCTGCAGGCTTCTACCCGGGCCTGGGCCTGGCCAGTCGGAGGGGACAGCACCAGGGCAGGCTCTCCTCCCGCGAGCGGAGCTCCTGGCCGCACACACACGTCAGCCTCCTCTGCCCTCGTCCTGCTCGAAGGGACTGCTTGGCCCCGTCCTTCCCTGTCTGATGCAAAAGGAGGGACCTCGTCCCACACGTGGAGTCAGAGGCTCTTTCGCAAGTTTCTCCTCCGGCCAGTATGGAAACGGCGTTCTGTGTCCGGGCCCCGTGGGAGCAGGGACAGGGTGCCGGCATCGCTCACGAGCCAGCCATTAATGCCACGTAAGACGGCCCTCCGTCCACATGGGAGGGGGGACATCCAGAGACTGGACGACGGGGGACCAAACCCAACCCAGCCCCGCTGGGACCAGCAGGCAGCGCCGCCTCCTGAACATGCTGGGACCTGCGTGTGCAACACGCGCAGGAAGGGACGGTTTTCTGCGCACGCAGAGATGAAGGCAGACCCGCGGCGAGCTAGGAGGGCGGCCTGTGTGGGTGCAGCCCGGCTCAGTCTCCGGCCCCCTCGGCGCGGGAGGGCGCCGCTCACGGGGCCGGCTGGCGTCGGGTCGGAGGAGCCCCGCGTGCCCGTGGGCCCCCGCCTGCTGCCCGTGGCTGTGGGGCCGCCGTGGGCACTGCCTCTCCCAGGGGTCTGGAAGGTGACAGCCGCACAGCAGACACGCGAGGGGCTGTGTGGACAGGCTGTCTACCAGCACGTGGCCTGGCTCCCTCCACAGCGACGCAGGCGGAGAAAGTGGTCCTATCTCCCGAGAGAGCCCAGACCGAGCCCACAGTGGAGACCCTCTCGGGGGGACTCTGACGGACGCGGCAGAATCTCCGGGCGTGACGCAGCCACCGACCGACCCGCCGCCCAGGACGCGGATGTCCTGCCGGCGCTCTTGCTGCCCTCATGGCCGTCCCGGTGCACCGAGCCGGCTCCCGAGGGGCGCGAGCCCCTTTCCCAACCAACGCGGGTTCTCAGCAGCTCACGAGCTCGCTCGGGGCGCTGGTCGCTCACGTCCCCTCTAACCTGGCCGGGCCGCGGGAGGGGAGGAGCCCTGCTCTTTGCTGACCTTCCCAAGCTCAAGAACAAAGCCGGGGCTCCCCAAAACACGGTTTCCTGTCTAGTCTTTCTTAACGATGCAACGCTCAGGCTTCCACCAGAAGAGATTATAAGGAAGACGGTGGACGTGGGGCCGACTTATGATCCCGATGAAACCCCACCTTGTGCTCTGAACTTGGACCGTTTTGGCCCTGACCTGAGCTCTGCCCTGCCAGGCTGCAGCTGTCCGCGTGACACAGGGTCGCTGCAGCAAGACGTCGCTTGCAATGGGTCCTCCTCAGGACCTCCTCCGGCCTCGGGGGGTGCACTGGGGGGGCCGCCACAGCCTCACGAGTTCCCCCACACTCGCCCCTTCCTCATCTGCCATGGATCTGTGGACCACGACTCCTGCCCCGGGCCAGGCCCACCAACGCTGCCCCACGCAGCTGGCCACCTGCGGACCAAGCGCGACATCACACCACCTGCCCCAGGGCTGCCAGGAGCGTCCGGACAGGGTCCCTGTTCCTGCCCGTCACGCTGCTGCCCAGCTCGGGTTGCCTGGTGGCCGCCGTGACCTGGAAAGTGAGCACCGTCTGCACCTTCAATCGCCACAACCTGTTCGGCTACGGCCGACGCAGAGGAGGGACAGGACCCAATGTCGTCGCCGGGGACGACGAGTGGCTCTGTGCCTGCCCCCTGTGCCGTGGACGTGCTACCAGAAACCCCAGGGCTTTCACAGAACATCCTTCCAGTGTCTGAAGCAGCTACGAGACTGAATGGAACATGACACCCTCGGCACGAGAAGTTTTTTAAAGTTCCAGAAGACGGCGGGTGGGAGGGGTCCCTAACGATGGGGGGCGGGTGCTCCGGGACGTGGGGCCCCGCTGCTGGGGCCGTGGCCGAGTCTGGTCCTCAGCCTCCCGGAGGCCTAGGCGGAGGGAGGAACAGGAGACCCGTTTTACTGTGCGGGTTTGGCTGGTTAATAGCCTGCGGCAGCCTGTGCGGCTGGTGAAGTGCATCCGAGGACGGGGATGCCGCGGTCATACCCGCGGCAGGGGCGACGCCGCGGCACACACTAAAGGCCGTGGTGCTCTAAGGGAAGCTCAGCCCCCGGGTCAGCCCCTGATGACAGCAAAGGGTTCCAGCCCCCCCGCAGCCTGGGGGTCCCGGAAGCCCCAACCCGGCAGAAGTCACCCCAAAACGAGGGACAGCGGGCAGAACAGAGGAGCACGCTTACAGCCTAGAGCCACCGTCCAAGTACCTACGTGTGACCGCGGCCTCTCCTCCCGCAAAATCACGAGCCTGACGTGCTCCTGCCCCGGCAGCCCTCCTGACGTCCGGATTGTGCTCGTCTCCCCTCAGGCTGAAGGAGCCCTGCGGCCCCTTCTCCCTGCTGGTGTCTGTCTGTGCACCCTCGACGGGGCGTGGGTCCGGCCCCGTGTCCATTCCTAAGGTTTTGATGCAAACTCATTCAAATTAAATTTAGGGAAAATGTCTGTTTTTCAGACATCTAGGCTTTTCCTTTTAACTAGTAGCATTTATTTTTGGGATAGTTTTATTTTATTTTTTAAGATTTTGTTTATTTGAGACCATGAACGAGAGACGTGCACGTGAGTAGTGGGGAGGGGCAGAGGCAGAGGGAGAGGCAGGCTCCCCGCCGAGGAGGGAGCCCAAAAGGGGTCTCGATCCCACAACCCCGGGATCATGACCTGAGCCGAAGGCAGAGGCTTCACCGACGGAGCCCCCAGGTGCCCCAGGCCAGTTTCAGATTCACAAAAAACCCGAATGCCCAGGGTGGCCCCGCCAGGCTCCCAGTGATAACTGCGGTCCTGGACACAGAGGTGCGCGCGGCAGGGAACGGACATCCGCTCCCACTAAGGAACCAGCCGCATCGACACTTTTCTGTCACCTCAAGTGCATGAGTCATCGTATTTGCCAATGACCTTCTCCTGCACCCCACGGGGTATCCAGCTCCCACGTCTCTGTAGCCCGCCCGGGCCGGTGCAGCCACTCACAACTTCCATTTTAATGCCTGTAATAGCCGTGCGGAGCCAGGCGGGCTGGTCTGTGGGACCATCTGGTGTCTCTCCCGGGGGGACGGAGGTTGTGCGTTTGGCGAGGAAGACCACGGAGGTGAAGCCCTTCTTACCACGTCCGGCCGAGGGCACGTACTCAACACAACATACCCCTCTGTGCTGGCCCGACCTCCCTCCCAAAAGAATGTCCATCAGGTGTCTCCCTTACTGTGACCCCTGCCCCTGTCCACACCCCAGCTGGGGCTGGCGGCGTCCTCCGAGGACGTCGAAGAGCTGGTCCCTCTACGGAGACGTCCAGCGGAGCCCGTGCTGGGCGCACAGGGCGGTGTGGAGTGCCCCGCAGGCTGTTCTGGTGTTTGCTTCTACCTACCCTGTTCCCTTCTACGTGGGCCCGCATCTGCCCCAGACAGCGGGCGTTGGGTCTGCTACCTCCCAGCAGACGGTCCCACTAGGGCACACCTCCCTTCCCTTCCTGAGAACAGAAAGGCCTGCAGAACAGTGTCTGGACTTGATACGTTATGAGCGTCATTTCCTGGAAATGTCTCTGAAAGTAATTTCAAAATCATAGAAAACTTGCAAAAATGAAAGCAGTGCGAAGAACCTTCTATGGTCCCTTCGTCAGGATCACCTGTTGCTGCCATTTTATCCCGTTCGCTGAATCACGTTTGCTCTCTGCGCTGCTCCCCAACACACACACACACACACACACACACACACACACACACACACACGAGGTGTGTGTGTCTTTCTGAAGGCGAGGGGGGGACGCCGCTTCCAATGGACCCTCTGCTGCTCAGTTGTCCATCACGTCCTCCGAGGGGGGCGACTCTCACCCAGAGTCACAGCACGACCGTCCACAACAAGAGCACCGATCTGAGCCCTGACCGCAGCCCCGTCCATCAGCCCAGCGCCGGCCGCGCGGCATCTCCCCACGCCGAGGACCCGCCGAGCACCAGGGCTTGCGGCTGGCTGTCCCGTGTCTTTAGCTTCCATTACTGGGGAACATTCCCAGAGCTTTTCTGTCTTTATGAAATCGGCGTTTAAACAAAAAATGCAGCCCTTGCCTTTTAAAAATATCCCTCAGGGGCCCCTGGGCAGCCCAGTCAGGTAAGCGCCCAGTTCTTGACCTCAGTCTGGGTCTTGATCTCAGGCTGTGAGTTCAAGCCCCACACCGGGTTCCATGCCCAGCTGGAGTCTACGTAAAGAAATCAATAAAAAGTAAAAATAAAAATATCATTGGTAATCATTTAACTCAAAATTGGGTCAAGACTGATCACAAAAGTTAGAAGTATAAGAACATTCTGAGAAAACAGGGCAGAAGCTTAACGTCAGATTTGGCAAAAACAACAACAACAAAACAACAACCAAAAAAACCACAAAAAAAATCCCCAAACCCTGCACTAGGACAGCAACGCACAGGCAGCAAAAGGGGCAAACACGGGATCCCACCGCAACAAAGACCCGTGCCCTCGGCGACCTCAACAGAGCGAAAGGGCATCCGTGGGAGGGGAGAACACGGCAAGTTTCCTTGGCGAGACCCAAGAAGGGACTGCGACCCAGCACACAGAAGGACTCCCACCACTCAAAAATACAACAATCTGATGAGAAACGGGCAAAGGACTTGAACCGACACTTCCTTCTTCGAGAGAGTTCTGTGCACGGCCAGCAAGCCCAGAGGACGCCCAGCAGCACTGACCACCGGGAGTTCACGTCAAAACCACCATCAAGTCCCACGGATGCCCTCACAGCCGTCAGAGCGGCTGAAATCAGCCGCACGAGAAACCCCGGGTGCGGGCGAGGATGCGGAGAAACGGGACGCGAGCCGGGGCAGCCGCTCCGGAGAACGGCCTGGAGGGTCCTCAAGAAGTTGAACATGGAGCTGCCCTCCGGCGCAGCCCCGTACCGGCCTGTTCACAGCAGCCGCTTACACGGTCAGGGACAGGTGGTGCAGGAGGAGGTCACACGTCGCTTCAACACGCAGACCGTGAGTAAATCCCGTGACGCAGAAGCCATGCCGTCCTTCTGTGGTGCCTGCCACGCTACGAGCCCGGGGTCCCCTGTGCCCGCCCCAGGCTGCGGTCAGGCCCACGTCTGAGCACGCGGCCTCTCTTCCTCCACAAACAGACTCCCCCCGAAATAAGTTTATTTAAGCAAAGAGATGCTTCCCTTCAAGGGAAAAGTCTCTAGGATTCCTTTCTTCTAAAATCACTCTCCCTTTCCAATGCGGGATGGGCCTCCACGGGACAGCCACACGGGCCAGGATCAGCTGCCGGCCTTTGGCTTCGCTCAGGTCCTACAATCCCACGGGCTTCCCAGGGTGTTATGGTGGTACGGAGTGTGTTAACAGCGGGAGCAGAGAAACTCACCAGGACACAGACAGAGGAGCTGAGCACACCGACAGGAAGAAAGCGGGTTTTCACAGACTTGTATCTTCCATCACCTTCTCCCTGTGTCCACCCGAACGCACTCCGGGCCATTCACTCACAAACCACGAGGTGCGTGTGCGCGACAGCAGATGAGGAGGGAGACAAGAAGAACGGGGGCCTTTCCAGTGGCTCGGCTGGTCCGAGGGGCTCTGCTCCGCCTGGCCGACGCCCCAGCCCAAGGCAGGGCGTCTGCTGTCCTCTCCTTCTCCAGGCCTGCGCGCCGCCCCACACAAGAGGGCTCCTCAAGGCCTTACCCTGCACCGCGGAACCCCGCAAAGGTGGCAGGATCGCACTTGACGCACAGTGTGCCCAGGAAGGGCTCTCATCGCTCTGGCCACGTGTGCACGTCTCACAACGAGAAATCAGGGACCGTGTCCACCTTCCTCTGGAAAGATCAGTGCACAGGGCGGCAATCTGCAGTGGGGACCCCCTCCCGGGAACCTGCAGGGCATGAACGAGATCTCTCTGTCAGAAGAGACACGGCACTTGTGACACGGTGGCTGCGAGAACGCGGCAGACGGCTGATCTCGGGGTAGCGGCCGGACGAGCAAACAGAAGTACAGGGCGCTCGGTTAAATGTGAATTTCAGATCAACGGGGATACTTTTCAAAGCACACGTTCACCCAGCGTTTCTGGACAGATTTGTGCTAGAGGAGTGATGCCGCTTGTGTCTGAAACTCAGAGTGAGCCGGCCGTCCCGTCGTTCATCTGTCGCTCAAGTCAGAGGACCCCGTAGAGGCCTTTGGGGTAAGAGTTAATGAATAAACCAGTGGGGCAAAACCTATCCCGTCAATACATTATTTTTTATTTAAATTTGATCTTTGCTGAAAAAGATTGCAGAACAACTTCTCAGAAGAAGCGAAAACATTCTAGGGAAGGAACCCTTAATCAAAAGCCCGCAGATGTCTGAAGTGTGGAAAGAACTCACAAACCGCACCCGAGCATTCAGAACCTGGTGGGGAAGCGTGTCGGCCGGAACGAGGGGCGGGACCTGGCAGTCTGCTCTGGACACCCTCGTGCAGGGGACGGGGGCCAGGCCGGTGGGTTCAGAGACGTGGCTTGAGGTCCCACGGCCAGCTGGTGGCGAGCTGTGACCCGTGCCTGGACCAGCCCCCTGGAGCTCTCCCTCCTCTGGTGGGACAGCAGGTGTCAGAATGAGGTGCAAAGATCAGAAACGGGTGATGGTTTAAAAGGTGTGTGGTCTCTAAGGGATGCTGTGCTGGATGGGGGGAGTCCAGAAAGCACCGAGGGGAAGAGCTCGTCCTCAGTGTGGGGCTGGGAGCCTGAACCTGCCTCCCGCACCCGGCCGGGACCTCGCAGACACGGCTCCAGGGCTCCCCACCTGCACAGCCAGCGCGGAACCTCTGACAGGCTGGCTACGCTGGGCTACATTCTAAGGGGGAGAAACACAGAAAGGGGACTCCTGTCTGTATGTGAAGCTACCAACCCGGGGAAGAGTCTTACAGGGAAGAAGGGGCTGGAAATTCAGCCCCAAATTAACGCGTCGCAAAACAGGACTCGCCCTTTTTATTCCATTTTCTCCATCGATAAAGTCATCTGATTTTCGAGGACACTCCTGAAGAACTATTTAAGGAATGCACAAAACCCACAGTGCTCGGGGCGCCTGGGTGGCTCAGTGGGTTAAGCCTCTGCCTTCGGCTCAGGTCATGATCCCAGGGTCCTGGGATCGAGTCCCGCATCGGGCTCTCTGCTCAGCGGGGAGCCTGCTTCCTCCTCTCTCTCTGCTGCCTGCCTCTCTGCCTACTTGTGATCTCTGCCTGTCAAATAAATAAATAAAATCTTTAAAAAAATAAAAACCCCACAGCGCTCCAGCCCAGATCTAGTCCTCTGTGATGAGGCCGTCGCCGTTCAGCTGGCCAAGCGCCGAGCCGCCAGGCCAGGGGAAGGAAAAGCAGGTCTGTAAGTCTGTGCACCAGGAAGCAGGTCTGTAAGTACATGCACCAGGGACGCATCTACAGAAGCGATACATCGTTCAGACGTGTTACACGACTGAATCATCACCATGCTTCCAGGAGTAGGTCCTCCTGTCTCTCCGGTCAGACAGGGGGTGCTCGGGCTCAGTGGAGCAGAACCCAGGAGTGCGCAGCCAGTGTCTCATCAAACGCCAGGGAGACGACGATGCTCACGGCAGCCAGAACTCCTGGGGTCAGCTCCGTCCACATGGGTCCTGGGCAACGGAGGCGACTGTCCCCCCGCCGCATGCCTCCCGGTGGCTGTCGAGGAGCGTGTGACCGGAAACCAGCGATCGATCCAGTAATCAGTGCGGCTCCCCACCCTCCCATCCGCTTCTGCTAAGACCCTCATGCTGGTCACGCACACACCGAAAGCCGGCCGAGAACGGGTCCTCTTCTGCGGTTCTGTGTTCACCTGGGCCTCCTCCTGCCCTGCACAAAATTGTGAGTCTCACAACGCACTTGGACACTCACTTCCCTCGGGGTCTCCATCTCGGTTAACCGCTGACCGGGACTTAATGGACTGTCCCTGCTTTTCGGAGACGCAGCACCTCAGGTTAGGAGGAGTGAGGAAGCTGGAGAAAGCTTTACACTAACATTGTGTCCACAAGATTTAACTCCTAAAACTATTTCCTTGAACGCTGGACATTTTTTTCTTTCCCATCTCAAGTCTGCAAACTCCAAGTGCTCAAGGAAAGATCGAACTGGAAGAGACGGGGAGACCATGAATTCATCTTAAATGAATGTATTAGAGAGTATCTTTAAAAAGTCACGGTCACTTTCAAGCACCCCCAAACCATTTCACCCTCTCGCCCTCATGCACAGTGAGGCTACGTCCACTCCGGCAGCAGGACAGTCAGTCCCTTGCTCTGTGAGGCTGACACGTTCTCCACAGTGACCTGCCGTAAACAGAGGACCAAATCCCAACACTGGGTCACAGGAGACAAGAGGCAGAAAGTCACATAGAAACCAAGTCAATTTGGGGAACTATTTGGTCACAGGCTTCCACAACGAGGCTCTCCTCCGTCCCATGTGTGCACGTGAGCACGCACCATCTCTTTAGGGACGCTGGACATACACACGGACAAGGTAGCCCTCTCCAGGTGATTAGCTCATAATTAAGCAGGTGCCCTGGTGTCCTGTGACTGTACCAAAGCAGCGGGAACAGTGACCATCCCATCACTGAATCTCAGTGGGTCTGACCTCAGCACAACAGCTTCATTTTTTTCCCCACAAACAGTGACAAGATAGAAAGTCAATGTTTTCCCCTCTCTCTCTCTCTGCCTGCCTCTCTGCCTACTTGTGATCTCTCTCTGTCAAATAAATAAATAAAATATTTAAAAAAAAAAAAAAAAAAGAAAGTCAATGTTTGCAAAGGTCCCCTGTTTCACCTGCACCCCCACAGGAACCTGGAGCCCAGCGAGCTCCCTCCTGCCCTGGGTCACGCTGGTGCCGTGGGAGGGAAAGCTTCAACCCCGCTCCCTCACAACCCCTCACAACCCCACTGCCCTCACAACATCTCCAGGGCCCTGGAGGGCGGCTGTATCGTGCCCGTTCTGGGCACAGGGAGACTGAGGTCACAGAGCCTGCCCAGATCTGAACTCTGATCGGCTGGACCCACAGCCTCTCCGTCCCAGTAGCTGTTGCTAAGACACTTCTGGGTTCCGTGCTGACGAAGGTCAGTGCTGAAGTCAGTGGTCTTCTCTCTGGGAAACGCACAGGGCAGATAGCGGAATGGAACTCGACGGAACTGGGCTTTAAAGCAGGAGGACTTCACAGACTCGGGGTGCTGCGGACAGTGGAGAGGACCCTGGGGTGCTACTCCCAGCTCGGGGAGGGGGGGGGAGCCCCGGCCTCCAGGGGCAGGGTCCTCACGGGTGAGGGGAAGAGCCGGGGAGGGTTTCGTGAGCGGCGTGTCGGCCAGCGCGCTGGCCTGACCTATCCGGGAAGGCCCATCACAGCGGGGGACGGCAGTGGACGACACAGGACACGAGAGCTCGGGCTCCTGGCCACTGACGCTCTGGGGACAGACCACACTAGAGGAGGAGCAGAGGAACCTCCCTCAGCTCTCGGCCTCCCCCGTCCCCCGCCTGCAGGAGGCGAGAATGGAAATCAGCTGCGCCGGAGCGCGGGTCGGCCGTGCAGGCCCGTGCAGGAAGCTTTCTTGGGGGAGGCCCGGCCAGGGCGGACGCGGCCGTCTCCCTGCCCTGCCCACCCGCAGGGCCCTCGTCACTCGTCCACATGGCCAGTGACCGTGACACCCAGCAGCCGCCGGTGATGCATGACTGACAGCAACTCCGAGCTCCCGGCGCTTCTACTTCTGCCCCGTGACCTCGTCAGGGAGCACACACCTCAGGACGAGGGTGTCACTTCAGAGGCTTGCGGACCTCGATGACGGGAGACGCGGGAGGTCGCCGTGAGCGTGCACCGCATCTCAGGCCCTGGGTCCCGCCAGCGTGGACGCTCTGCCACGTCGCCCTGTGCCCCGCCGCACCCTCTTGGCGGGAAGAACTGCCCCCCGGGACGTCCACAGGGTTAGTCCCAGAGACCGGAGACCGTGCTGCCTCCGCTTTCCGTTCGAGCCCTCCATCCCCACCGTCTGACCATCCCCAACGCTCCAGGACGCACGTGACACACAGGGCTCGGACGGGCGTCCACGGCTCCTCCTGAGTCACAGGACCCGTGTTCTTCCGCGTGCCCTCACAGAGCCTGCGTGTCCCGTGTGTGGGGATGGACAGCAAACAACCGCACAAATGCTACCCCAGCAGGGATTGGGGGGCGACTGCTCAGCTTCGGAATCATAAAGGTCTAATATTGTACCGTTTCCAAGTACCTTCTGCAGGGGTAAAGCCTAGAAGTCCCACCTGGAAATGCCGATGACCCTGCAACAAGTTACTTGAACTCTTCGAAGCCAAATGTTGCCACGGAAGAGTATCCGAGGGAGGGTGCGGCCGGGAGTGGACCTGGGGCACGGTGCTGCCCGTGTCTGCCCTGGGCCTCTCGGACGGGCGTCTAGCTCGGGGCTCGAACCCTGACTCCTCTTGCACAGCAGCATCTAAAACGAGGCCCACAGGGACCAGGCAGGCCTCATGCGGGACACGTTAGGGGAAGGCAGGTGGCCCTCTCGTCTCAGCATTTGGACCATCCGTGTGAGGCTGACGCCCTTCCCACAGCACAGCTTCGGGGCACCTCCGGTGTCTGTCTCTGGGACGCCAGCATACCACCCCGCAGACTGTGCTCAACAGACACAGCCTGACGTCCACGGGGCCCGAGAGCCCTGCTGGGGATGCCCACTGTGACTGGGGGGGGTACTCCCGGCCTGGAGGGTGTGTGCACGGCTGCCTGGACCGCTCCTCAGCCTCCACAACCCCGCTCCCCCACACACGGACGCGGGTCATCGGGGGAATGCCGGGCCACTCGCTCCGTTGGGCAAGGCTCCCCGTCCACTAACGGTGATCGCTAACTCCCTCGTCCCCTCGCTCAGCAGCGTGACGACCCACGGGTGTCCGCGGCCGAGCGGAGGATGAGGCATGCGGTGTCTGGCCGTCACAGTGCCTTCACCAGGCGCCTGCGAGTCCTTTCTAGGAGACCCCAATATGCAGATCCATGCTGCTGGGTCCCAGCCCAGGAACAACCACGAGCCGGCATCGCCGCAGTCACTCAGTGGGGGGCCGCGGGCATCCAGCGACGTCCTCCTGGCGGGGGCGGAAGTTCCTGGCAAGGGTGTCATCTTGCTTGTTCCTCCGCCTCCTTCCCCCGCTGGAGGAAACGGACAAGCGCTCATAGGCTCACCTTTCGTTTTTGCTCAAGGCGGCTTGGGGAGCTGCACAGAAGGGGACTTCACCCGTGTTTTAATTTTTGATGGAAACACCTTCACACAAAATTTCAATTCCCGTAAAGAAATGTGGGCAGACCGCGTTGGGCTCCCTCACTCCCTCTCCCACGGCCCCTGCTCGAGTTCCCTCTCTAGGTGTCTGTCAGATGAATAAATAAAATATTAAAAAGAAAAGAAAAGAAAAGAAATGTAGGCAGAGTGCTGGCAGCTTTAAAAGGTGCCACGTGGTGCTCAGGCTTCTGGACAGACCGTCAGAGAGGCAACTGCGGTCACCCTGCCCGGTCTGCGGCGGTCTTAGCGCACAGTGGACTGCCCCAGCGGGAACCACACGGAGGTGGAGCGGGCACGGTTCAAGCCGAGTGGCGCGGCTCTCCTGCTTGATCCACCGGCAACGTGCGCACCGCAGAGAGACGCTGCGCTCCTTCCCTCGCTCGACGGCCCCCGCACGCCGGCAGCCAAGAAAGAAACCCCCAAGCGCACCGTACCTGTCGTGTCTCAGAGCTCGCATATCAACATAGACGGTGGTTGGGTCAGGTCCCGAGGTCCCCTGCAAGCAAGGACACAGCGCGGTTAACTCACGTTTGTGGGGAGCCCTCTGGGTCTGTGCTTCCTAGTAGTTAGCGAGAATTTCTTTGGTAAAATCGCAAACCAAGCAAAAACTAAAAAGCACTAGACCCACACCTCTCCAAGATACCCGTTCGTTTCTAGTTTGGTAACCTCTGCTCTGAAAGGAGGGGCTTAGTCGACTGCGCTGGATTTCCACAGGGCTGGACTCTCCACCTAGCTACGAACATCAGAAGGAAAAGAGGCTCTGCGTGTTGCCAAATAGAAAAAGGCTGAAGCTGCCGAGACGTCCGGCTAGCAGGCTGTCGAGGACAGGGGGCTCCGCTCCTGAGAAGCTCCTACTACACGCATCCCAAAAGGTGTGTTTCTAGAGGTCAAGATACTGAAGCAGAGCATGGGACCCGGACTGACAGCTGGAGAAGGAAGAGGTAAGAGATAGTTATCTTGTTCTGTTTAGCTCTGCCTCTGCCTTGGCATTCCTCCAGCCGAGGGAGGTTATTTTCGTCCGGGACACGGGTCGGGGAGGTGGCGCACGGATCAACAGTGCAGTCCCCGGGAGAGCTCCGTGACCAAGCTACCGAACACGGGGGGCAGAGGTCTGGTCTTGGCAGCACAAATCCCTTCAAAACCTGCTGGGTTGACTTCTGACCAGTGACTTCCCGCCACCCCCGTGCACTGCGACTGCAGCTACATTAGAACCGACAAGTGGAGCCGTTTCTCGGGATTATTCAGGAAAGGATCTTAATCTTGGGTCATGAGAGACTAAGCTAAACACGGCTTCCCCGGGCCGGCCGCGTGCTCAGCATCCCGGCTGCCGGTCTCCAGCTGTGAGCACAGAGCGCCGTCAGCCTCCGCGTGCAAGGTCACGCCCCGTGTTACGCCGAGAACGTTCTCTCCCAGCGACGGCTACTCACGGAGCCGTGCGACCGACCAGTGCCGAGGGCAGCACTGGTCCGAGGTTCTGAGTAACAGAAAGCACGTAACCACAGGCGGCCAGTTAAGAAGTAAACAAATTGGAAAACAGGTCACCAAATGTGGGACATGAAGTCAAACGGACAGGACCCCAGACAGGCAGAGACCAGCAACAGGAGCGTGTGTCGCGAGCCTGCGACGTTCGAGGAGGTCCGAGAGCGCCCGTCCGTCCGCGGCCCGCGCCCCGAGCCAGGCTCCGCACTCGACTTCTAGTGTGTCCCAGTGCTGGAGGCTGACGAGACGGTGCTGGGTAGGGGCACTGGTGTGGATGAAGAGGAGGGTCCCCTAGCTGCTCGGCCCGCTTCCACCGCCTGTGGGCTACAGCGGCAGGGGCAGGACGAGAAGAAAGGAGAGACCACCGGACCAGCGGAATCACAGACACGCAAACGAAACAACCCAACAGTTACAATGGGAGGAGGAAGAGGCGGAGGGGCGGGGGAGGGGGAATGCAAAAAGCAGGAACAAAGTGAAAAGAAGACCAAAGCCAACGTCAAGCATGGAAATCGTTAAAATCAATCACGGTACCATTAACGGCTAAAAAATCACAAAACTTAGATGTCAACAAACCCACAGAGCAATAGAGGGGAGCGCCAGAAGATGGTCTCAGGCCAACCGACCCGAGTCACCGTTCACCACGCAGGGTCGCTGGTAGCACCCGGTATTTGGATTGCGGGAGGCGCGTGGGTCCTTTTCCTTCCGGAAGGGAGGAGGGGCGTGGATCTGACGGGCAGACTGGTGACGGCCCCTCTCTGCAATCAACTCCTCTGGCGCGCACGCGTTTCAACGAGGGGTGCCGCCGACATGCGGACTGGTCCCGAGAAGCCAGGGCAGGAACGGACACAGGTTTTCTCTTCCCTCCGATGTTCCTGTAACATCCGTGTTTGTCTTGCTCACGTCACCGTGAGAATGCAGAATTGACACAGGAGACCCAAAACAGGTGTGAGTCAGCTGTTCCCGTCACCACAGGGCGTCTGGTCAACAGTGGGCTCTTGGTAGGGTTTCCGGGGCATCAGAAATTCTTTCTGTGTGGATTTTCCACCGTGTGGGGTTGGCGCCCGAAGCCCCGCATGGTCCTGGTCTGCTGCAGCTCCAGGGCTCCGAGGACCATCGTGACGGGCAGCCGGATGTGCTCCCGGCTGAGTCGGGATGCCGGCCCCGCCCCGGCACTAGAGAACCGATAAGAGATGCCCAGGTCGGACGGAGGCACGAAGGAACTGCGTCCCAGGCTCGCACACGGGCCAGGCCCGCTGTCACAGCCGGGAGCTCCCCCTCCTGAGCGCGTGCCAGAGTCGGCCCCGCTATGACGCTTCCTCCTGGTTTATTCTTCTGTTCCGTGGTTTTGGGGCCCCTCCACCCCACTTAACATCACTGACATGGCCGCGGCCGAAACCTTGCGGGACCCATGCAGGGCCATGGAGCGTGTGGGTTTCCCCAGGGAGCGCGTGCGGATGCCAACCCTCCCAGCAGCGCCATTGGGGCCCTGGATGTGGGACGGTCGCTGGCACCATCTCTGACCCGACCCCGCAGGGCCCGGGCGCAGCCAGTCCCAGGAGGGCAGCCGCACTATCAGGTGGTCCGCGGGTCTCCTGGGCTCGGCCGTGACCCTCCCCGCCGCAGGGAGACGCTGCTGCCACCCGGGGCCGTTGAGAACAGCACCGCCTGCAGATCCAGACGATGCCTCGACGCTCAGTCCCTGCCTTCGCTGCGGGCTCCGCGGCGACCAAGGCAGTGGCTTTCTGGGCCGGGAGCCGTGGCCCGACACCAAGAAGGAGCGGCCGGGGAACTTGGTCCGCACCCGGAGGCGCCCGCGACGTTCACCCGACCTACCCAAGCCCAGTGCCAGGTTTGCAATAATCCCCTTCACGATTCCGCGAATCCCAAATACTCCAAATATTAACTGGAATGAAATGAGCCCATCTTTTCTCTAAATTAATTTAATTCACAGATTTTTGTTGTGATGGCTCAAGGGTCAGTTTTCTCAGAGAAAAATATGTATGACTAAGAATAAATTTCCCAGCTTGTTGGCACACGGAGGGACAGCTCAGCATCTGCGGCAAAATCCCGTGTCGCATCGATAAGGGATACACGGAGAAGGAGCGGAGGGTTAGTTTATAGGTGTTTCCAGGCTTCAGAAATCCTAAGGTACGAAAAATGGAGATTTCAGGATACATATGAGGGAGTATGAATTTAACAAAATTTCCTCACTTGCACAGAATGAACTCTGCCAAAAACGTAAGCTGGTGTTTCTTTAAATTAGGAGAGCTCTCATGCGTGAAAGTGCTCCCGGTATCTAAAGTCATCAAATATTTGCAAAAAAGGACCAGCAGGAAAGAAAATTCACTCATTCCAAGTGGAACTTGCTCAGGAAGGAAGACAAGCATGTTTGAAATTTCAGGTCACAATAATGGAAAAGGTCTGCACTGTACAGGTCGGCCGTACAACTACGTCGCAGACGGACACATTCATGTTAAGAATCATTTTTTCGGGGCGCCTGGGTGGCTCAGTGGGTTAAGCTGCTGCCTTTGGCTCAGGTCATGATCTCAGGGTCCTGGGATCAAGTCCCGCATCGGGCTCTCTGCTCGGCGGGGAGCCTGCTTCTCTCTCTCTCTCTCTGCCTGCCTCTCCATCTACTTGTGATTTCTCTGTCAAATAAATAAATAAAATCTTTAAAAAAAAAATCAGTATTTATAAGAATCATTTTTTCTCTGGTACAAAAGTACGATGTCAGTTAGGCCCCGAGCGGTTCTTGGAACACAGCGGTCATACTTCAGTCTCGGCTGAAGAGATGCAGACGTCATCCTACCCCAGCACAGAGCGCCCAACACCTCACCCCGCCACGGGGGCGGCGTGACCTGGTATCAGCCCATGCCCCGCGCTGGACGGACCCACTGCGCTGCGTGTTGGAGGAGCCGAGGCAGTTAGCATAAACGGGGGCCGGGGAGGCGGTGTCCCCCAGGGCAGGTTATGGGGAGCACGAAGCAGACCCCGCGCACAGCACGGGCTCATCGCGGACGGCCTCGGAGCAGGGGTCCCTCCTACAGGCTCCCTCCGGCAGCCGGCTCCCCTGGCGCTCCCAGCCGACCTGTGCGGCAGCGGTGACCGTCTCACCGTTTTAATGGAGGCGTAGCTTACAGACAACTGAATGTGCAGGATTTCCACGTTTGACTACAGGAGTCTGGACAGTCACGTACGCCCACGTAACACCCCCTGCCCCCGAGAGCACCTCCGACCCCAAAAGGCTCCCGCGGTGTGATTTCTCACACCACACATTACTCTGTTATCAGATCGGCATAAAGTAACACAGCGTGTGTCCCTTGGGTCGGCCGTCGCTGCGCACGGCGGCTCTGGGGCCCGCGATGGCGCCTGTGGAGCAGCTTCCCCTCCACACTCTGGGACGCGTGCTGCTGTGGGAACGTTCATCTGGACCTGCCCGTCCTGCTGCTGGGGGGCATTTGGGTCCTTTCCGGTCTGGGGCGATCACAACCGCGCCTGGGCAGTAGCGTCTGTGGGTGGGTTGTGTTCTGGGTGCGCGTCCCGACACGTCGGCTCCCCGGGTTGACGCGCACGGAGCTGCGGGAGAAGCTGATTAGTGTGTCCCCGAAGCAGCAATGATTAGGGGTTCCGGCTGCTGCTCACCATCTCCTCTAGTACCGCCAGCCTTGCTGAGCGAAACGTTCTGGGCGGACATGGGGAATCGCTGATTTTTTTCAAAATGAGAGCAGGATTTCAATGGAGCACATGTTATGCCTTCCATCATCTTTTGGGAGCTCATGAGCAAACGGCAGACGCACCCGCAGGAGCCGCACGTCCCTGTCCTGCGCCGTCCTGCACGTCCCTGTCCTCGCTGTCCTGCGGGCTCCAAGCTGCCCGCGCGAGCTGTCCGTCCGCGCTCTCCTGCAGTGACGCATCCGGAAGACGCGGAGCGCATTCTCTGCACCTCTCCGCCCTCTGTGGGTCTCCTTCTGCCGAGCATATACTCAGGGCTTTGGCGGATTTGTCACACGTGCTCTCACAAATACATTTTCCCAGTCCCTATTTTTTCTATTAATTTTCTTAAACATATTAAGATTAATTTTAATCTTGGTAAAGTCCACTTTTTCTTGTTCTCCTTTTTTGCTTAAGTGCTTGTTTGTGCCCTAAGAAATCTTTGCACATCCCAAGTCAGGAAGACCGGCTTTCGGCTTCCCGGAAGCCGTATTCTAGACCTGCCGCCACTGACATCCGGGTCCGTGATCCACCCAGAATGGATTTTCGTGTGTTCTCCGAGGAGATGACACCATCTAAACCTTCAGTCAGTCCAAAACATTCGCCAAAAACCCTCTTCTTTCCCTACAGTGGACCTGGTGGCGCGGCTCTACTTCTGGATTTGTTCTCTTTTTTCCAGGTTTGCTTTGTTTTTGTTGTTCTGCTCTTCTCTGTTGGTCTCTCCAGATGCCAGGGCCACGTTGTCCTGACTACCCCGGCCTTACGGGAGCTTCAAAGCCAGCAGCAGGTCCCGCCGCACGGTCCTTTCTCACGACTGGTGATTCTTCTCGGTGGTGTGCGGCTGACGGCAACCCGGGAAGCATTTTGTCGGTTTCCTCGGGACAAGCCTTCTTAGACTGTGGTTGGGACGGATCAGTGGGGGGGGGGGGAGTGACCTTAGAAATACCAACCCACCGGCTGGGCGTCTGTCTGCCTTCGGATCAGGTCATGACCTCAGGGTCCTGGGACGGAGCCCCGCGCTGGGTCGCTGCTCACTGGGGCGTCAGCGTTTCCTCTCCCTCTGCCCCTCCCCCGCTCATGTTCTCACCAATAAATAAACAAATCGTTGAGAAAGTGCTGACCCACCCACTCCACGACTCTGACACACCCATTCACTTATTAGGGTTTCCTCTCTTTCAGCACTGCTTTGGGGTTCTGGTGGACACCTTTAACCGCACCTTTCATTCTCAAGTACTTAAAGGTTTGGGTATTACCGTAAATGGCATTTACACAATTCCGTCTCCTGGTTGCTCAAGACTACTCCAGAGGACGATGCTTTACTTTTGTTTTAAACCCAGTGTGGTTAACACCCAGTCTCGCGTGAGTTCCAGGGCACCGAGTTCCGAGCATTCCTCAGTCCGCACCGAGAGGGCTGCGCTCGGCCCCGTGCTCCCCCCGCACGCCCCACCTCCCCGCTGGTAGCCACGTCTGTTCTCTGCATCTAGAGTCTCTGCTTTGGTTTGTCTCTCTCTCTTTTTTTTTTCTTAAATTCCACACATCAGTGAGCTCACATGGTGCTGGTCTTCCTCTGACTCACTCACTCGGCACAGCACACTCACTCCCTCCGCACTGTCGCAAATGGCACGGTTTCACGTTGTTTTACGGAGCAATACTGCATCGTGTGTGTGTGTGTGCGAACGTCCGCGCACCGCATCTTCTTCACTCATCTGTCGTTGCACACGTGGGCTGTTCCCATATTCTGGCTACGGTAAATAGAGCTGCCGTAAATACAGGGGTGCCTAGGAATACCATTTTTTATGTAGAAGCTTTTAAAAAAGATTTTATTTATTCATTTGAGAAAGACAGACACAGAATACAGAGGCAGAGGGAGAAGCAGACTCCCCACGGGGGCTCGATCCCAGGACTCTGGGATTATAACCTGAGCACAGGCGGATGCTTAACGGACTGAGCCACCGGGGTGCCCCTGTGCTATTCCTAACTTTACACATCAGCAGTTGTGGTTTTCGTTCTACAGGAGTTTTCATGTGCACTATTGGGCAGTCTGCAAATCCCAAGTTTACGTCTCCATCTCTAGTATTCGTACTTTCTATTTTTGTGTCCCATCACTTTGGCTAGGACTTCAATACAATGCTGATGTTCCCGATTTTAGGGGAAAAGCTCTCAAAGTGGACGACTGAGAATGAGGGTCTAGCTTTTCGTACACTTTTGTCTTCAGACGGAAGCAGCTCCCTGGTCTCCCTAGTTCTCCCATGAACGAGGGTTTCCTGCATCAGACGGTCATGCTTTCTCCTTCACTCCATTACAGTACGGTGAATTCGACAGTCTTTATGGGGCAGCAACCTTGCGTCCCGGAGCGAAGATGTGCTTGGAGATGACGCTCTCCATGTCTCTACACGTCGCTACATCCAGTACGCTACTATTTTGTTCCGAATTCTTTCCACATGAGCTATTGGCCTGGGTTTTTAGTTTCCGGGGATTTTTGTCAGATACTGGTGTCTAGGTTATGCTCACTTCGTAACACGTGTTAGGTCACGTTCCCTTCTCCTCTATCTTCCGAACGAGTTTTTGTTTGGAATCACTGGTCTTTTCCCAGTGACACCATCTAGGCCGAGAGGTTTTCTTTTTCTCTCCTGTAAAGGTTTTAGATTACGGATTCAATTTCCTTCACATATATGAAATTGCCTTCTTCTGAAATGACCTTATTCACCCCTGGAAGTATTCTTTGTGAAATTAATAAGGTTTGATATGCACGTAGCCGCTTCAGCTCTCCGGGAAGGTTAGTGCGGAACAACTTTCCTGTCCTTGTGCTCAATCTTTTTGTCTTCATGTTTAAGAGGAGTTTGTCTTAGGGTCCATATAGTCAGGATTTTGCTTTTTAAAAATCCAGTCTCACAATCTCCGCATCTTCCTTGGGGTGTTTAGATCCTTTGCAGGATGTCGGACCCTCTGCTCAGTATTCAGTCGGTCCCCTGCACCGCCCCGCTCACAGGTCCCTCCATCCCCCTGTGGGCCGGTAGGCTACCGGCTGCTGGAGGAAAACCGGTCTGTGGTCACTCACAGCTCACGGCCTGCTCACGGCCCACCTGCCGGGGCACTGCACCGCCCTGAACGGCAGACGCACCTTGTGACGGTCTGTTTCCATCTCCTCCCCTGCTGACCGCTGGGCAGCTGTCAGACATTATACACCCCACAAGCTAACACCACCTTTGTCCGAGCTGTCAGTAACCTTGTAAAGAGATTTAAAAAGTGCAAAAGATCTTCCGTGTCTCTGCAGCTGCCATTTCCAGTTCTACTCATTCGTCGTGTGGATCCAGACAGAATCTGGTATCATTTCTCTTCTGCCTAAAGGATTTCCACTAATATTTCTTCCTGTGTGGGTGTGTGGGCAGTAAATTCTCAGCATTTCGTTGTTGTTGTTCTTATGGCTGAAAGAGTGTCTATACAGCCTGTGATCTTGAAAGACATTTCGGCTGAGGGTCACATTCTAGGTCGACGACTCTTCTCTCCCGGCACGTGGAGACGTCTTCCACTGTCTCCTCTCACGTCACTTCTGATGGGAGCACGGAACGATCCCTATCTTTGTTCCTCCGTATGTAACCTGACTTCTTTTTCATCTGGCTGCTCTGACGATATTCCCTGTATCACTGGCTTTGAGCAACTTAAGCAGTTCCCCTTATGTTATGTTGGAGGTAGCTGAGCTGTGAGATCTGCGGGTTCAGACCGTCACCAAGTTTAAACTAGTTCTTCATGTGTATGTTCCGGACCTCCGTCCCTCTTCCTCTGTTCTGGGGACGACAAGCACCTGTACATTAAGTCACCTGAAGTTCCCCACAATTCAATGGTGGCCTTACCACTAACATTCTTTTCTTTGTTTTATTTGTAAAGTTCCTGCTGCCATGTCTTCAAGTTCATCAATTCCATCATCGTGTTTTTCATCACAAATACTGTAGTTTTCGTTTCTAGAAGTTCAGTTTGTCTTTTCCCCTCTTTAACATTAACGTGTCGACTCTCTGGAATCCAGTTCAAAGAACTCTTCCAGTATCCTTGTCTATAAATTCGACATCCGTATCAGTTTAGCTCAGTTCTCACTTACTCACATTTCTCCTCATTGTGGATGGGTGGTATGTCTGGTAATTTCTGATAGTACGTTGGACATTTTGACTTGCCAGGTGCCGGATATTTTTATATTCCTGTAAATATTCTTGACCTTTGCTCCACGCTAAATTATTTGGAAAAATCTTTTCTTCCCAGGTCTTGCTTTTAATATCTGTGAGATGAGCCCTCAGCAATGCCTCATGAATTCGGAGATTTCCAGCCTGGCTGCTGGGAACAAGCCATATTCACTCCAGCCCTTTTGGCTGGTTCTCTGTGGGGCTCTGAGTGGTTTTCCGACACGAACGGATGCTGACTGTGTTCTTAAGATGACTCGCCGAGCACGCTCTACAGCGCCTGAGGGGCTCTCCGGGGATCCCCAGAGCTGAGTCTCTTTCCTCTACAGCCTCCGTCTCTAAGGACTGCAGCCACCTTTTGTCTCCTCAGACTCTGCTCCATGTCCTGCACTCAAAGAGCTCACTGGGCTGCGGTGACCTAGAGAAATCACACGGCCAAGCTTGCTTCTCTCAGGGCTCTTCCTTCCTTGTGACCTGACATCCCGGGTCATGCTTCATGTATTTGACCATTCTTTATTTGTTTAGCAAAGAGGATGAATCTGGTCCCTGCTACTCCATCCTGGCCAACAGAAGACCCCAGCCCTATTACATGTGAACTTGCCCTCCCTCCATCACTCCTCTCTCAGATGTATTTAGGTGACCTGCACGCAATAACGCTCATCCGTAAGTTGACAGGTTGATAGACTTTGACAATGTGTAGTCACGGAACCACCGTCACAATCAGGACACAGAAAACCTTTACCACCCAAAAGGCCCCTCCTGCCTCTTGGCAGTCAATTCCCTCCCCTGGCCCTCAGCACCGGGCAACACTGATCTGACTGTTGTACCTACAGTTTTGTCTTATCCAGGAAATCATAAATAAACTCGTAGGGTGTGCAGACCTCTGTGTCTGGCTTCCCTCACCCGGAAGACTGCTCTGAGGTCCAGTCGTGCCGTTCCCTGCAGGAGCGGTCTGTCCCTCCCACGGCAGGAGAGCAAGCTGCTGCATGAGCAGAGCACAGCCTGCCCGCCCGCTCTCGGGTGCTGGACGTGCAGCTGTTTGCAGTTCTTGGTAATCATGAACGTATCTTCCGGGCACATTTGTGTGCGGCCCCTGGGAGGAAGAACAACTTCACTTCTCCGGGGTGAACCCCCAGGACAGAACTGCTGGGTCACAGGCAAGTCACGTTCAACAGTACAGGAAACTCACAAACTGTTCCCCGAAGTCGCGGGGCTGTCCCACATCCCCAACAGTGATGCCTGTGGCCGCAAAAAGCACCCCATCCCCTGCCAGCACATGCTATCTTCGGCCTCCCTCTCGTCTCGGACTAGTGATGGGTATTGCCAGCAGTTTACCAAACTCGCTAAGTTTTTGTAAAGAGTCAACTTTTCACTATACTGTTTTCTCTTTGTCTTTGTTCTATTTAACTCATTTCCACATTTATTTTTATCTTCTCCAACTCTGAGCTTGAGTTTTTTGCTTTTTCCTAGATTTTTCTGAAGTGGAAGTTGAAAGAGATTTTATACTCTCCTCTTTCTAATACAAACATTTACTGCTGAGCCCTAGGTTAGGTGCAACCAACAAAATCTGACATGCTGTGTTTTCATTAACAATCCTCTTCAAGTACGTTCTCATCTTCCTCATGATTTCCTTTTTTATTCATGTGTAATCAGAAGTGTGTTGTTTCATTTCCAAGTATTTAGGAATTTTTCTGGCCATCTTCCTGTTATTACTAATTTAATTACATCACAGAGAATATACAGTGTGACTGTGGTCATTTAATATTCCTTGAAAATTGTTTTATAGTCTTTCTTGGGGAGTTTTTCATGTCTGACAAGAACAGCGCGACACCTGTTGGTGTCTGAGTCAGCCTGGGCTGCCGTCACAAGATACCACAGACTGCGCATCTTTACGGGGATTTATTTCTTCACAGCTCCAGAAGCTGGAAGTCTGGGCCCAAGGAGCCAGCCCAGCTGGCGTCAGGTGAGTGCTCTCTCCGGGGCTTGCTGACCACTGCCCTCCTGCCGTGTGTTCCCATGGCTCTTCCTCAGCGTGTGTGCGGGCAGAGTGCAGCCCTGCTTTCCTCCTTCTTCTTGTAAGGACATCGGTCCTATCAGATCAGGTCCCCACCTCTAGGACCCTTTTAACCGTTGTTTCGCTTTCATGGGTGCCATGTCTCCCGTTACAGTGGGGTCGAGGCTGGAGCGTATGAATTCTGCAGGGACACGACCAGCCCACATCAGTGTCTCTCCTTAACATCAGTTACCTCAAGTTAGGCCACAGTGTTGTTAAAATTTTCCCTATGCTGATATTTTCCTCAATTTATCAATTACTGGGAGAGAGATGTTACAGTCTCTAACGACGACTATGAATTTCTTTTTTCCTTTTGAATTCTGTCAGTTTTGATTCACGTATTTTGAAGCCCCTTTCAGGTGCATTTAGGATTTTTGTTTCGCGGGTGAACCAACACTTTAGTCACCATGTGACGCACACCTTCCCTTCCCGAGGCTCTCACATCGCACGCATCCATCATGAACACGGCACACCCGTCCTCCTCCGCGGACTCTGTGCTTACTTTCAACCTGTCCGTACCCTCGGAGTTAAGGTTTCTCGTAACTACATGCAGTTCAATCTTTCTAGCCTGACGATCTCTGCCTTTTAATTGCCTGTTTAGTTAAATTACTTTTAATGTAATTGTTGATGTGATCGGCGGTTTGTTGTTGTTCCTTTCTTCCCCCGCAAACGGACTATTCCGAGTACGGCACTTATCTCAACTGACCCGTTTCTCAGAGGCTGATGCAGAGTCGGAAAAGTGTGGCATTTCCACAGTCCACCGTGACGTGATGTGCTTCCGGAACGCGGAGCAGCATGTTCCCGCCACACTCTCGTGCAAGTGCTACTCAGGCTACAAATGCCTCGATTGACCTTTTTTGCTTTTAATACTTAATCGCCTTTGAAGAAATTTAAAATATGCTCATAGCCATACACGGGTAAAAAAAATTCTCCAGTGTTTCCTCGTATTTACCTTTTCTAGCATTCGATGCTTCTCGCTACAGATCTGACCTGCCTCGTGTGCCTGCCTCTCTGGCCCGAGCAGCCTTCCCTGCAGCCGTGTGCTGCTGAAGGAGGCTCGCCGCGCCGCTGCGTCTGCACACACCTGCCGTGTCCTCCCGAGCGGTACTGCTGCTGGGTGAGCCGTTCTCTGCGCATAGCCCGGACCAGCCCAGCGTGTTCCGGCCTCGGTCGTTCCCGTCATTGCTACTGTGCACTGTGTCTCTATTCTTCCCCCGCTGCTGGAGGCCACCTCGCACCTGGCCCTCAGCGCTGTGATAACGATTCAACGAGGTTGGTTTTTACCTATGCGGGCGGAGCTCACAGAGATGTTGGGTCTGTAGGCGGATACCTCTCACGGGTCCTCGTCGTCATGTCTTCAAACAGTTCTCTGTCCCAGGCCCCGCAGCGTCCGCTTCCGGGCTCCTGCTGCACGTGGGACAGACAACCTGCTGTCGCCCCAGAGACCCCGACTGTTCCACTGGACGTTCTTTCCTTCTCTCCTGTGCGGGGCCGGAAGTTCACCGGGCCTCTCCCCCTGCATCGGGTCTGCTACCGGAGCCACCAGGAATCTCGTTTCTACGTCCGCAGCTTTCATTTCCAGCATTTCCATTTGGTTATTTGGTGTAGTTTTTATGTTTCCACGATATCGTGCCCCTCCGTGCAGGGCGCGTCCCTCTTCAATGCACGCGTCCTGGTTATCTCGAGGTCTCCGGGGACTCCGGCACGTCTGCTCCACACACTGTCGCACGTTCTTCTTGCGCCGCGTAGTTACATTTCCTTTCCCTCTGCGTCCTTCAGGGCTTTCCTGGGAGGCAAACACCAAAGAGACTGCAGGAAACAGCGCGCGCTCCCAGCAAGGGCAGAGCCTTCTCCGGCTCTGGGCCCCCGCACAGCTCCACTGACATGCCGGTCCGGGCTGGCTTTGTGGCTCTGGACACCCGTTCTTTGCCTGACAAGGTGGTTTTCTCTTCTCTCCAGCTCTCTCCCTCCTGCAGGCAATGCCCAACCTCTGGAGGCCCGAAGGCTGCACTTGGGAAAGGCCCGGGGGGCTGAGACACACGTGCTCAGCCCTGTTGTCCCACCTCTGTGTCTGGAGTGCAAAGGGGTTGTCTCCAGGAGGCCTTGCAGCGTTCCTGCTCCCTGCTCCGTCCTCTGAGCCCTGCCTCCCACCCGCTGGGGGCCCACTGTCCCTTGGAGGGGGCATGGATACTCAGGCGCCCCGGAGGCTTCAGACGCCTGTGACCTTGCGTTCACTAGAGGCCTGACGAACCTCAGACGATTCTCGCGGCTCTCTGCTGCTGCCGGCTTCTGCACACACACCCCTGGCCGGGGCAGAATGGCGGAGCGGGGCTCCCTGGGATTCTCACGCACTGCCGCACAGTGCTGTGTCCGCTGCTCAAGGATCAGCTGGTCTCCGCGCCAAGTTCCTCCTGCCGCCCCTCTGCCGGGGGGAAGCAGGGGTGTCTTTTCTCGACAGGGACTTCAGTTCACGGAGACTTCTGCTCCTGTCCAGCGCTGACGGCTCTTAAAACCTGTGACTCGGGTGTTCACCAGATCGCTTTCATGGTTAGGGCTGGAACAACAGGCTCTTATGACTTCTGAGGCCAAAGGAACAACCCGAGTCCAGGGTCTGTCACCTATAAATGCACTCTTTGCTGACACCGAACAGAGCTGGCTTCTGCTACTGGTCTTCCGCGTCCCAACTGACCCAGAAATCAGTATCAGCAGCGGCTGTGGCAACAGAGGGTCATGGAAATGAGGGTCTGAGATGAATTACTGGGTCTGCAGGAGCCAAAAACGCGGCGACGACCCAGCCCGTGCGCCGGATCTGACCGTGGCAGTCCGTGCCACGTACGACACATCGGATCAGTAATGGGCCTTCACAAAGGCCAACAGACCACGTGCAGAAGCGGAGGCTGCCTCTTTCTGCAGCTCCCAAGAAACACGGCCATGGCTGCTCGCCACGCACGGCCGGCTCTGCTCTGCGCTCCATCAGCGGCGCCGAGTCACGCACAGAAGGGGTGGCGACTACAAGTCCAGGCTGCCCGTGTAGCCCGCGCGGACAGAGTGCTGCTGCTGAGGGCTCCCGGGCAGGGGACGGGGGAAGGCAAGCAGGCCATGGAGCAAGGAAGCCACGTTCCCGAGCGCTGCTCGCCAACGAGAAGCTCGGAGGCCCGCGTTCTTTGTGCGAGGCCCAGACTGAAACCCAGGACATCCCTGCAGCGGGTCACGAGCCAGCCCAAGTGAACCCCTGCCCGTGAGGCCCGTGGTGCTCAGCCTCGGGGCCCAGCTCACCGCCGTCTCCTAGGACCTAAGCTCTTCCTGTCATTCCCAAAGCTGCAGACCGTCCAGACGGGAAGACGTGCCCAGTAGCCAGCCGACACAGCGCCAAGTCTCTGCTCACGGGGGCAGCCCCGGTGCTCAGCACACCCCCCGAAACGCCGTACACCGGGGAGCAAGAACATGCCCTCGCTTCTCTCCTTTCGTCCCAGTTCACAGAGCCCATCCGTCCATGGCGGTGACCTTTACGGCCGCGTCCGCAGCCGGCAGAGGGACCACCCACCACCCAGAAGCCCCTGCAGCAGCAGCAGAGTCTGGGTCCGTCCCTTCCGGAGGGAGCCGGTGTGCTACCACTTCTGACAGTAAAAGCTGTGTTAGGACAGGATTTTTTGTGGCGGCATGCGCAGGGCGGCGTGTGAGAACGGCAGAGTGTGCGTTGATGTGGGCGGCCAAAGAGATGAGCTGAGGTCGTCGCCCATCACCCCTTTTTGGTCACCAAGCACCTGAACCCCCTTTCTGTACTTGGGGACCTCTGTGTTTGGAGCTGCACAGTAACCGATGCTAAGTGCCTCCTGCCCCCGCTGACCTGGCCGCCCGCACGCGCGCTGGGAACCAAGGTCACCAGGGCCCCCGCAGCCGTCCGTGGTCCCGGGAAGCGGGCTTGCTCCCGCCGTCTGTGGCGCATGCCCCTCGTGGGGCCCGGGACCAGGACCGCTGGCGAGGCTGCTCCTGGGCAGGTGGTCCTATGTTGGGTCCCTGCTCCGGAGGCCCCGGAGAGCTACCCAGGGCACGGGGTAAGGGATCTGCACTCAGCGCGGACAGGGGCACCGGGTAACGGGAGGCCCATGCTCCTTCTCACTCCCGGGACAAGGCGGGTCAGCAGGAAAGGGGTGTGGGCTTCGGCTGAGTGGGACGCACTCCTGCGAGCACGTAAGCCCACGACACCTCATTTACAGTCCTCCTCACCTAAAAGCAGCGGGGGGAGGAGATGGACCGAGTTCAAATTCACGAAAGTGTTAAAACTACCAATTTTCTTCTGAGAATTACTTGAGATTTTTATCAGCGTCTGCGCTTCCTGGTTTTTTCTTCCCGACGGTCAGTGACATCACTTCTCATGATCAGGGCGGCCGCACTCCTCTTTCATTGTGGGAGCTTTAAGACGAAGGCTGGCCGCAGTGTCACTGTTGACTGAACTCCACGCAGGTACTTAGAATAAGATTTCCTCCCAGATGAATTAATCATTGCTTTTTTCCAAATATAAGGATCAAAGCTTCTGCTAAGGTGACCTACGAGTTTTGGAAAAGAGAAGACCCCACCTTCCCTCCTTCTTTCTGCTGGTGAGGAGGGGCTCCCTGTTCTGTCACAGAAAGCTCAATTTCTTAGTTGAGTACAACCGAAGACCTTTCGGCTTACGCTTCTGGAAAGAGGAACTGTGGTTTTAGGCGACGACTTTCTCAACAGAAGTTAATATGTACGTGACACTTCCTAACAGCACTAAGGGAAATTTATGTTAAAGTTAATTAAACTCAGAAGTCATAACTTGACCTAATGTCCACTTTTGTCATAGACTCAACAAATCTAAATTGTTTTAAAGTCATTTTTATGATTAAAGATTCTGGGAAATGTCATTTCTAAGCATAAAAAATGGCACATCCATCTACATTTCTTCCTCGCTTAAGTCTATGACATACCAGTATTTCGTGTACAATTCAAGTCAGCCACGCTCCATTTTGGCTCATTCTTTTGCCACAGAGCTACGCCATCGACCTCCAGGGGGCCGTGCTGGGGTAATGGACGTGGTGACTCCTGCTCAGAGCGAGAAGGGAATAAATAACTCACTCGTTTCTCAGACAGAACAGCTGAGTCAGCGGCAGCACAGAAATTGTGAGTCTCCCAATTTTCTATTTTTATGATGGTCTCCTATTTAGATTTTTTATACTTGCCCACTTGTATATTTAACAACAAAACATTTGTCATTTCTCAGGATTTTCTCTTAAACCCGGTTTCACGCAGCAGCACAAGCAAGCAGCCATCACTGCTCTGAGCTGTCCGACGCCTTCCGGCACACTGCCCACCCACAGCCATGGCCATGGAGGGGCGGACGCCCCCAATCTCCCCCACCCACAGAGACACACGTCTTTGGGTCATATGAAATGGCAGATTTGATCTAAAATGTAAGAGGAAAGTGCTAGGAAGCAGATGGGCTCCTCTGCGGACATGGTGGTCTCTGCTTCGAAGATGTGGTCCACGATTCCGTGTCTGCTCACTGCCTGGCCACTGGGGCATGTCCTCTGAGCTGCTCTGAGGCTCAGTGTCTCCCATCTCAGAACTCCCACTCGCCCCCCGGGAGCCGTGGTGACCGTGTCGCCAACCAGACGTGGTCCCAGATCAGCCTCCTTTCAGAGAAGCTTCTGTTTTGAGGGTAAATGTCTTCTTTCTCGAGTGCAGGCCCCAGCCTGGCCGTCTGAGCCAACAGTGGGCAGCGAACCCCAGACGCCTGCTGGCAGGAGGAGCGACGTGATGCCACGGCCGTGAGCCGGTGGGGACTCAACCGTCGGCTCGCTGGGCAGGACGGTCGTTGCTGCCGCGGGCGCACGTCACTCGGGACGCTGGACTTCAACAAAAAAGTGTGTCTGATTTCTCCGACGTGCCTTGTCCCGCAGCTAAAGGACTCGCGCAGCGGCACGTCCACGAGGCCGACGGAGCCAGGAGGCGCTGTCCTTCCCCGGTGCCCGGCTCTCTGGGCGTCCTTCCCTGAGTGGCCTCGCGCGTCTGCAGACACGACAGAAGCGGCGGCGGAAACGTGCCTTGGGGGATGAGGCACCAGGGGAAGCCGGAGCATGGAAAATGCCACCAGCCCCGGGACTCAGGGACGTGGGACGAGGAGCCGCACCGGCCGCGAGAGGGTGGCGGGCTGCGCCTGAGCCCGAGAGCCGCGGAAGTCACGGTACAAGAGCGCAGCAGCGCCCGAGATCCCGCGCGGCAGGACGATCCGTGGATGGAGACCGCACACGCCGGGAGGGATGCTCGGGGCAGGGCGAGGACATGTTCCCCCGTGGGAACCCGGCCGAGGAAAATGAACCCCTAACTCCCCTCCACAGAACACCGAAGTCTCATGCAGTGGGTGCGTTTACTGCACAGTGTCCACTGCCTGCCGCCGGTAAGTCAGCCATCCCCCAAAGACCAGGGAGCCCCCGTAAGGGGCCCATGGGCCACCCACACTCAGGTGAGGACAGGTCTCGTGTACATGGAGACGCTTCCCTTCTCCGAACGCGGTGGCTCCGGAGAACCGCGCTCACACCGCAGGCCTGCTCGGTGGCCAGCACGAACGGTCCTCCGGGCAAGCAGCGTGTGGACGGAATACAAGGATGCCCAGCCCGGACCGCACGTGTGTCCGGAACCCTGCTAGCTCTGCCACGAAGGAAAGACTCAACTTCCCGATGCCTCTAAACATTTTGGTTCAGAGTCTGGGACTGAACATTGTAGCTTCTTGTGTTTCTGATATTTTTACATCAAGGGATTAATGGTGAGTATTTCTGGGTGGATGGAGTTACAGGTCTATCATTTATTTGTGGGCTGATGTGTATTTTCTGATTTCTTTTCTAAAATACTCCTTTATAAAAAAAAAATCAATCTGTAAGAAATTCTGAACCATTAGGCTTTCCCTTATTTGCCGACCCATTCATAAAAATTCAGTTTCAGAATACTTCACAAACCTCCTTAGGCACTTCCTGTGGGTCAGGCTGCCTAGAAGCACAGCAGGGAGCACGACACGGTCTCTGCTCAGACCGCGGGCTCTGCTGCTTCCTGCTGGCATCTCACACGCTCTAATTTTTGGAACAATTATAAGAAAACTAATGTCTCCACTGACCAGCTCTGCCTCCAGGCCTCTGCCCCTGCCCTCCGGCTTCCTGGGGGGACCTTGGTGCCCCGCTGCCCGCTGCGAAGGCCTTCTGTGACGCCCTGTGTCCCAGTCACTCTGCACCCTCCGACTGGTTCTTACGAGGAGTGTTTTACTCGCTCACTGAAAACTGTATGTCCGCTTCCACCTCACGGAGTGTGAGGGAGTTTCAGAGGAAAATCTGACTCGGGCTGACACAAGGCTACCTTATGCCTGCGGTGTCCCCGGGAGCTAGAGGGACCCTGCGGTGTGGGACTGTGGGCTGCTGCATCTAGCACAGCACACAAGCTCTGTTGCCTCCTCGAAGCCAGAACGTGAGGTCCTCCTGACGCACCCTCTCCCTGAGCAGGGTGGCCGTGGCTGGGGGACTGCACGGCCCCGTCCTGGTGCCCCTCATCTCTACCCTCGGACACATTGACACTTGCAGCTAGTTTCCAATGCTAGCCGTCCAGGAAAAAGGAAAATTGGCTGAAAATGAGTGGAGAATAAAGCAAACTGGTGTGAGAAAATGTAAATCGTACACAAATGGTTAAAGATGCTGCCAAGATTTGAAAACCGCGCCATGGGCCAGGACAGCCGCGCCACTTTGGATGTAGTAGGAAATTCAAAAAATCAAAATAAAAACCCAACAAAATGCCTTCTGTAGCCAGTGTTTCTGGGGTGACCTCATCTGCTGGGTCACATGGGAAGAGCCGGTCCTCAGCCACCGTCTGCGGAGGCGTCCCCGCACCGGGGCGCTGGTGGGTATGGGGCCGCCCGGGAGCGTTCCACGGTCAGCCCTGGGGGAGCTGCGAGCAGGAACTGGGGGACAGTGGGTGGGCAGCACGGAGACCGGGAGGCGACCGAGCTGAGCTCCGTTCCGGCCCCCGGGGGAGTGGCACTCCTACCCTGCCGGTGTGTCAGAGGACCGAAGTCTGCAGCCGTGCCCAGGACTGCCTGCAGCGGGGGGGCTGTGGGAAGGGCACGTGGGCATGCCCCGTTCCCCCTCGCTGGCGGCCCGCCCCGGCCCTGGCTGGTGGTCGGCACGGAGTGCCCGTGGTAAGGGCCGAAGGAAGAAAGGAACAGGAGGACGGTGGCAAGTGGCTCATGGAGGAGACACAAACGAACATGCGCTCTCCAGCCACGGTTCCTGCAGGGGACCCGCGGGGGCTGCCTCACGCCTGCGCCCTGGAAACGCAGCTGGGAACTGCCAGGGCCACTTCTAGAAGCCGTCACGGCTGCACACCCCCGGACCTGCCCATGGTGCTGGGCACTTCTCCTCCAGGACGCAGCATTGTTGCCACAACGAAGCGTTTGTCTCCCACACACTCTTTCTAAAACACCTGACTTCAGGGGTCTGGGCCAACCTCTACTCATGGGACCGACGTGAAAACGTTTCAGGACAAAGTGAGAGCTCGGAATGCTAGCTCTGAGTAACGGCTACTCACAAATGCAGACGGAGAAAAGAAAAAGAAAAAAAGAAAGACAAAGAAAACACAAGCAACCAAACAAGTGTGCACCCGCCACACGCATCAGGCTACAAGGTATCTTCCACACTGGCCAAGCGTCAGCCGCGGAAACAACCCTGTGCGGAGCACCTGCACCTCAACGTCACTCTCCGGCGGGAGCAGTGCCGGGCCCCGAGGAAACCCACCTGCAAGCAGATGGCCAGGTTCACTCTGCAGCCGAAGGAGGTGCTCACGGCCCGCGGGTGCAGACCCAGGTCTTTGAAGAGCTTCGAGAAGGACTGCGTGAGCGCTATCCGAGGCCGCTCCTCGGCCACCACCACACAGGTCCGCACGCGCGACAGGTCCAGTCCTCGTGCCTGCAAGTGACGGCAGTGAGAGGTCAGCCTTCCGGGGCCCCGGGGTGGGGCCTCCTTACCCGGTGGATACACGCAACACGGACTGTGCACGGACATCACTCCGGGGGCTCTGCGTGTCCCTGGCGCTCCACTGTCCCGGCCCGGCCCGGCCGTGTTTAAGAACAGAAGGTGCGGCACCAGGACACAGGGAGACGCAGACCTGGACGAAATGATGACAGGAAAGCGTTCTGGGAAGCAAGACACGCCTGTGAGCACAGCCCGGACAGAGATGAGAAAACCCATTCCCGATACAGAGCGGAAAAGGAGCGTGTCTGCACCATGTCGCAAACACAGCGCTCCGGAAAGTGCCACGACGCTCAGGCCCGTTCCACCTGACGACTGCGCGGACTGAGCTCAGCTCGGGTCGGCACCGCAGCCCGTCGACGGAGCATGGCGGCAGGGCTCAGAGGAGGACCTCGGGGAGCTGAGCACGGGGTTCTGGGGCTGGGGCCTGCAGGGGCGGGGGAGGGAGGCGGGTGGCGAGTGAGTCTCCAGCGGAACAGGAGCCGCAGAAGGACGACCGCCACAGGCTGGACCCCACACCCCCTCCCCCGCCCCGGGCCCTGCTCTGCAGCCTGGGCTCAGGGCCGGGACTCAGCCTCCTGCACGCTGCAGGGGGCCCTAGCTCAGGGGGCGCAGCACTCTGGCCCCGGAGGTTCCTGCACAGATCTGATCTCACACGCACGGAGTCACACAGAAAACACTCCAGCTGGGTGACTCCGGTGCTTGAGGGACGCACGTGTGTCTTCAGGGAGGCCGTGCGGCCCAGGTCTCGAGGCAGAGCTCCTGGAGCCAGAGATCCAAACCCTGGCTCCGAAACGGATCACGTGTAGGGACGTGGAAAGGGCACGGGACTTCTCTGCAACTTACAGTTCCTCTTCCCTAACAGCAGGGCCTTCTAGCTCAAAAGCCGGCCGTACGGTTCAGTCAATCAGTACGTCAAGGGCTTGGAAATACATAATCATTTTATAAAATAATATAAGCGGAAATAATCATGTCTTATAAGTCTATTTTCCTATACACATTAATAATTTCAAGCAATTATACATTTGTTTATGTAGCTTAGTATCAACATTATTGTGCCGTGTTTTCTTGTTCAAGCTCACTGCATCAGGTCCAAACAAGAAAACAAAATTCGGGAGAAAAACGTAATGCTTTACTTGTGCATAGATGACGCATGTGCCTACACACGGACACACAAATGTCACCTGTGCATACACGAAGACGTCCCTCTGGGCGTACAGACAGTGAGCAGCTGCTGGAGTGTAAATCGACCCGGGTCGTGTGACCACCCCCTCTTTACACGGGTGACGACTACCTCAGCACGATGCGTCTTTCCAACGCTACTGACTTGTATGGAGGGAAACGCTACTATTCTGGTTCGGACGCAGGGTCTTCCAGGGAAACAAAAACGAGTGGCTAAGTTCAACCCTCCGGCTTGAACACCAGCATCAGAATAAAACCAACTTCACCCACAGAAGGAAAAGCAGTTTGGGGCCTTTGCGGCAGAACTGATGGCATCACAGACACCGAGGGTGTGGAGTGCACAGCCTGGCCTATAGCCTTCGGGGCTGTGGGAAGTTATTCACCTTAGAAGACCAAGTTTTCACGTGGAGTCGGTTTGGGGAGTTTCAGGGGACAGCGGATTACAGTTTGGTTTTTGTGAGCGTTTATTTTGCTTCAGGAGCCCTTCCCACGGCCCAGGACACGGTGCCGCCCCAGGACGCTCGGACATGCTCCCCAAAGCACTCTGAGGCCTGGGACGGGCGGCTTACCTTGAGGGACTCCGTCTGTGAGCCCAGCCCCTTGGTGCAAAGTTCCATCACTGAATAGGAGCAGAAGGTATCCCGGACTTTGTACTGGCTCACGGCGAGAAGCCACAGGGCAGGGCTGGTCTCCAGCTCAGAAGGCGGAATGAGAATGGACTGGTGCCCGGAGTACACACTGCAGGGAGACACGGGAGCGCGTGTGAGGGAGACACGGGAGCGTGTGAGGCCGCAACTGTGACGCGCCTGTTGTCCACTCGCGGGGGGCAGGGGGACCCCGCCACGGCCCCTCGGCTTTGCAAATATAACACAAAGTGCGTCACAAAGGTTCTGTCGAGGCACGAGAGGACTACAAGAGTCCCCGTTCAGTGACCACCTTTCGGGGAGCTCACCTGAACCCTCTAGACCCCGAGGCTTGCAAAATGCAGGGAACGCAGGTTGTTTTTATAAGAATGTATGTTTTCTTTGGAGGGAGGTCGAATGAAGTCTTTTGTCCACACTTGTGATCTCTATGCCCGGCAAGGGGCTTGACCTCACGGCCCCGCGAGGAAGGGTCACGCACTCTGCTGAGCCAGCCGGGCATCCTGTCTCTTTTCTTTTCTTCCTTTCTTTTTTTTTTTTTTTTAAACAGTTGGCTTTTGCTGCATTACAGATGGAGGAATCTTAAAGCCCTGCCTGTTGGAAACTACAATTCAGAAAGCACCTTGGGATAAGACCTCATAATCCTGTGCGGCTCGCTCTTCTGCTTAACTCAAGTTAATGTCTAAGCCGGGAAGGTTGATTAGTCTGGTCGCCCATGAAGGGACAGCAGAGGAAGCAGCAGGAAACCTGGTAGGAAACACACACAGGCCTCTCTCAAAGCAGAGTCGACGGCCACTGTTGGTTGAGTGAGTAACAGAAAGTCCCAAGTAAACCAATTTCTCCTTCGAAGCCGGGTACTTCCTCCAGGGAGGAACGGATGCTAAGTTGAGAGGGGCATTTAGAGGAAACTCTACACCCTGAGCCGAGCACCCGGGTCCCACCACTTCCTCCCAACCCCCTCGGGGTGCTGGCCGAGTGAGGGACAAGACCTTCAGCAGATCTCGGAGGCTCGGTACTTGCAGTGAAGACCCGTCCAAGACCCTGTTTTTGCTTTGGGAAGTGCCTTGGCCCATTGCTATGCTCAGAGGCCCCTTCCAGAAGGACCTGGCTCTGATGCCACATGAGGGCTCAGGGGCCACCAGCCAGCGGCCAGCTGGACCCTCACCCCACCTTGACCTGTGACCTGCTCACCCTCGCAGGTGTGGCCCCTTCCTCGCCCCCCACACCTTTCCACGGTTAACGCCAGGTCCCGACAGCTTTCCGAGGCTTCTGTCAAGGACGTCCCTCCCTCACACACACAACTCCTCCCCTGCAGCACCGGGTCCTTCACTTCCCAGCAAGACCACAAACCCCACCAGCTGGTGAGCGCTCAGGCCCCGCTGCTGAGCGGCCGCGCGCACTCCAGACGGTGAGCCAGTGCGGGAGGGAACCGTGTGACTCGAAGAAAGATGCTGGGTCACTCACGGGGGTGGGGGGGAGGTCACTCACGAGGGGGGGGGGTTCACTCACGAGGATGTCTGGATCTTCCTGGATCCTTCTGAGAAAGGAAATCTGGGGACAGACACTCTGTTTAAAGGGCTGCCCACAGCCCAGAACAGAGTCAGAGGCAGTTCCAGGTCGAGCTGGGAGGAAATGTGCCGAGATCCGAGGACACAAGGCGGTTCTCAGCCACCTGGAGAGGGTCAGGACAGCCCGACTTCCACATGTCCTCTGCAATCCTGCCACTATAGACGTTCTGTGGGCTGCATGCTCACCCAGAGCGGCACCCGCCTCCGGGATGGGGCAGGAAGTCACCCTTGGGGTCAGTGTGGCAAACCAGGGAAGACCGTGCCCATGACTGTAGCACTCGACATTCTGTCAGCTTTTCTGCAACGTCTGTCTCGCAGAAATGAACTCATTAATTTCTAATCATTTCTAATCACTGAAGCTCACTTTCTACTAAGGTTACTCAGGAGCCCAAACAGCACGACCACGCATCTTTCTGCGTCGGGAAGCCCCGCCCCGGTTCCTACAGCTGCCGCGGCAACCACCGCCAGGAACACCCAGCGACGTGGCTTGTGGAAACAAACTGATGCAGACGTCCTTCTGTCCAGAGCCGAGGCTCTCGAAAAGCAGTTTCCGTCAGGTGTGGGAAGCTGGCGTGTCCTATCCACGGTCTCACTTTTGATGCGTTCCATGTTATTTTCCAAGTAACCTTCTGAGAATCATACACGTGGAGTCTGAAACAAACCAGGCATCTCCCTAGCTGCGCCCCTGTGTCTTGGGGCCAATGGACGCCACCGCCCCGTACGCCCAGAGGTCCCAAGGAGCGTTTGTGCGGACGTTTTCCCCAGGGCTGTAAGACACAACGCTCTCTCCCCGGCGGCAGGCAGCCCCTGGGAACTGGATATACACACGGGGCAACCCCTGTGGCCTGGCTGGTGGAGGCCGGCATTTGTTCTGCAGCCCTGGGCAGAGCCTCCCATTCTGTCCCCTGCCGAGCATCCAGGCGCAGCACACACACGCTGTTCCTCTGAAGGAGAGGCTTGCCTGGTGGTGGACATGTTAACGCCAACATGAAGGAGAAAGAACCAAGCACAACAGAAAATCTTCTTCCGCTAAACGCACAAGAACGATCCTAGGGATCAAGCATGGCTCCCGCACAAGGCAGACAAGCCCGCACGTCACACACCTTCCCGGCGGGGAGCACGCAGCCGCTTCTCCACAGTGCTGGGGCAGAGGTTACTCAACCTGTCCACGAGCCGGGTCGACAGTACACCCAACCAGGTCTCCCTGCACGGTTTTTACAGCAGCTCAGATTCACGCGGTTGTGGGTACTGGCGCTTCCAGTGCTCATGCCCACACCTTCAGGACGTCCGAGCCCCTCAGCTGAGGGCGTCAAAGTGCGGGTAGAACCTGACCACGACATTCCTCTTACCGATGACAACGTATCTCTGTATTGTTCCCAGGGTTTTATTTTGTAGGTTCTATGTAAGGAGATCCAAAATGCAGGAAGCAAAGTGCAGAACAGCCAGATTAGCCTTCTGAGAACAAGCGTCAGGACGAGCGATCTGCCGGATCACAGCCATCCCCCACGAGAGGGCTGGGGACCCCGTGCGGAGTTCGAGGCTGGGGAAGAGTAAACACACTTGGGAAAATCAGTTTGGGTGCGCCTCTCTCCTCATTCCCACCAACCGGATGGGACTCGACGTTAGGAGCCAAGTTAATAAGTGTCGGCAACAGAGGACAGACGGAACCACTTCCGACGCGCCCTTCCCTTGCTCAGCCCAGCCAAGGTCGACGCACTGGTTCCCTGACTCACCAGTACCAATCTCTGGGCACCGGCCACAAACACCTCCTCAGACAGGGCAAACCTACCGGGCAGCAGGCTGCTTGTACTGAGGACGAGGAGTCCCTGAGAATTCCTGTAACCAGAGCGAGTCTCGTCTAGATGCAAACCTTGGACAGAACAAGGTGATTAAGGAGACATGGAGGAGTATTTTGTCCACACCTGTGGCTCGCCTCTTGGTTCTCCTGACGGCGAACTGTCATTTGCATGAAGTCCATCTTATCAAAGGTCACGGGCTTTTGGTGTCATGTCTAAGAAGTCACCACCGTGGCCCAAGTCATCTGGGTTTTTCCCTCGAGGAGATGAATGGTTTCATGTTTCACATTCAGGTCTAAAATCCGCTCTGAGCGAATTCTTGTGAAGACGGTAAAGTCTGTACCTTTTTTTGACCCACTGGCACATTCTGTGGGTCTAAGACCCACTTTTCTGGCACACAGACACACCGTTGTCCCCGTGCCCCTTGCTGAAGAGATGACCTTGGCTCTGCTGCATGGACTTTGCTCCTGGGCCACAGACCAGTCCGTCTCTGAGCTCTCTGTAGAGTGAACCCTGACGTACGTCAGACTCTGGTCACGACAACGCATCAACTAGGATCCTAGATTCTTAAAAAAAATAAATAAATAAAGAAGTCCCACCCGGGCAGGAGATGCTGATGACGGGGGAGGTGGTGCGTGCGTGGCCGTGGGAGGTCTGCGGGAAAGCTCTGCAACTTCTACTCAGTTTTGCTGCGAACCTCAAACTGTTCTGAAAAATTGTCTATTTAAAAAAAGGAAAACATGGCTGATTAGGAGGAAAAAGACGTTTTGACACATAAAATTTCACACCCATCATTTGGTGATTTCAGCTTATTAAGCCAAGAAAACCAACCATCAGAACCTGGGCACAGGCACTGGCTCGTCACAACACCGTCACCCTGCCATGGGCGGGCACCGTCCGCAGGTGCGCGTCACTGACCCCGATGACAGGCTGTTCTCTTGTTTCAAAGAGTCTTACTGAGGCACCACGGGCGCACCATGAATCCCTCGCCATATGAGGTGCGGGACTGGAAGGTTTTCTCCATCTGTAGAGTTGCGTCCTCACTGCAACACAGTTCCAGAATGTTCCCAGCCCCCATGGGCCCTGGCCTGCTTCGCCCCCAGCCCCGCGGCTCCACTCCCCGTCCCCGTAGAGTGGCCTGTCCCAGACACTTCCTATCAACGGTGTCAGCGATACAATCATGGAATGTGTGGTCTTCCGAGTCTGGCGTCTTTCTCTTCCCGGCTGTTTCCGAGGCTTAGCCACATGACAGCAGCATCGCACCGTGTGGACATGAACCAACATCCCCTCACCGGCGGGCGGACCTGTGCACTGCGTCTTTCTCTTTCTGTCTTGTTTTTACGAAGGCCACTGGGGCATTTCACACGCCACAGCTTTGAAAGTTTTCCCTTCTCTTCGGCGGACGTCTAGGAGAACTGCTGGGACATACTGAGTTCAACTTAAGAACGTGCCGAACTGGGGTTTCACTATTTCACCTTCCCGCCAACAGCCTAGACTTCCAGTCTCTGCGCACCCTTGGTTACTGCTGCTCTGTGGTCTAGTTGAAACTGGAAAATACAAGTTCTTCAGCCTCATTACTCAAGGGTTTGCGGTTGTATGGGCTGGGGTGGGTATGACGTGTTAGCTCATTGGTTCTAATTTGCATTTCCCTAAAAAATGTGAAGCATCTTTTCATGTGCTTGTACGTCATCTGTGTATTTTTGCTGAAATGTCTACTCAAACCTGTTGCCCATTTTCAAATCATGGTGTACATCATCTTCTTGAGCTGTGAGAGTTCATTCTGTATCTGGTTGGAGGGACTCTACCAGGTCATGATTTGCACATTTCCACCTGGTCTGCGGCTCATATTTCCAACTTCCTTCAGAGTGTCTCTGGTGTGCCCACGTTTTTAATTTTATTGAAGCCACATTTTCGTGATTTCTTTTATGTACTGTACCACTGGCACCACATCTGAGAACTCTGCCTGATTCAAGATTATGAAAGCTGACTCCTGTCTTCTTCTAAAAGTCTTAGCTCCTGCACCAGTGTCTGCAACCTACTGCGAGTTTATTTATATGATGCAAAGTCCAAGTTGAATCTTCCTGCACGTCAAAGTCCCACATTCCCAAGCATCATCCACTGAGAACACTACCCTTTCGTCCTGACCTGCCACAGTACCTTCGCTGAGAAATGACGTGACCACACAGAGGAGGCCCAGCGTCATGACCTCCAATTCTGTTTCACGGGCCGTTGTTCCTGCATCTGCCTTCCTGCAACATCCGCGCCAGCCTGCCCCGGACTGGGTACTGCAGTAGGTGCTGGAATTGGGAAGTCTGAGTTTTCCAACTTTGTGACTCTACTCCAAGATGGTTCTAGATATTGTGCATTTTTTTAAACTTTAGAAAAAAGTTGTCCACTTCTTCAAAAAAAAAAAACCCAAAACCCAAAAAGTACTGTTGATATTTTTGACAGGAATTACACAAAATCTCTAGATTTATTTGTGGAGAATTTCCATTTTAACAATATTAAAACTTCTAACCCATGATTATCAATGATTGGAAATCCTTTTTAAGATATATTTGATCTTGGGACGCCTGGGTGGCTCAGTGGGTTAAGCCTCTGCCTTCGGCTCAGGTCATGATCTCAGGGTCCTGGGATCGAGCCCCGCGTCGGGCTCTCTGCTCAGCGGGGAGCCTGCTTGTGGTCTCTGTCTGTCAAATAAATAAATAAAATCTTCAAAAAAAATTTTTTAAATATATACTTAAGATCATTAAGAGTGTTTTGAAACAATTGTTTTATCATGATTCTCAGAGAAATAATCCTCTATTTTATGAGTGAAGGAAACTTTAGGATGAAGACACAAAAAACCGTTTGTATTAAACTTTTTAGAATTGTTGAAACCATTGCAAAGTTACAGAAAACTTCTAAGTAGAAATAACTTTTTCCCCCTAGGAATCACCTGAGGGGGGACGCTGACCTAAGATGCCATCAGCCCCAAATACGTCTGCAGGTGTTTCCAGGAAGCAAGTTTATTTTTCTCCTTATGACCAACGAAGATGTCAAAATCGGGAAACGGATACATTTCTTCCCCGAAGCCTCGGACTTCTTTGCCGGCTGTCCTGACAGTGACTTTTACAGAGAAAGGAGACCTTTCGGAGACTCGTAGGCAGACGCCATCCGCCTGCCCGCCGGGGTCCTCAGGGCTCCCGTGACGCTGACCCTGGCGGTCGTGGTCACAGACAGCAGCCGTCGGCATCCCTCAGCCGGGCCTGAAGCTCTCTGGGCTCAGTGGTTCAGGGAAGGTCTTTGTCAGGAGGACCCTGGACGTGAGGCTGTTTCCCTCACCGCAGCTCTCTGGGTGATGCCCAAAGGCCCCGTGTCTCTGCTGTGAAGGTTGTGCCCCCATCTTTCTGTTTTCTAGAAGTCCACTCTATCAACCAAGCTTTCAGTTTGCTCATCTGTCTGAACAGTGAGAAAATTTCCTATTTTATTCCAAGTGTTATCTCCTTTAATCTTTCATTTTGATGCTGAAATGTTCCCAATTGGACCAGCGGGAGCCCCTCCAAAGGACACGTCACCCTCCAGCACGCGGGCTTCCTCGCACAAAAGGACATGCCGGTTCACCTTGAGCATTCCCTGCACCGGCCCTGCACCGGCCACTTCCCGAGGGAACGCGTGCTCATCAGAGAGGACAGCAGTGTCCACGGCACAGACGGGCACGGGGCATCCTCTGCTCTCCTGGGGAGATGCTCCCAGGTCGGGCTTGTCGGCCAGTTTGTCTGGGTCTGCTTCTGCAGGGACTCCAGAAGGAAGCAGTGTCCAGTTCTTACGTGCGCTCATCCTACTGCTGCGGACACTGTCGGGACGTCGGAGCGAGTTTGCAGGGAAGATGCCCGTCAGCTGCGGGCTCCTCACAGCCACTGCCCTGAGCCCCAGCGCGGCCCTGCTCCCGCATGTCAAGCCGTCAGGTCCCCGCCTCCAGGCGGTCTCTCCGGGGACCTCACGAGGGTTAGGCACGGCAAGCCCTGGGGCGGGAAAGCTCTCCATCCACCGGCACCTTTGCCAAGGGACACACGGTCCCCTCTAAAGTGGGTGGCTCCGGACAGGCATCCTTGTCACCTGGCCTGCTGCTGGAATGCTGTACTCTGAACTACTGCCCTAGAAAACGGACCCGCGATACGATGCCTTGTGCAGTGAGGCAACAATCACTAAATAATTTAACTGAATCTGCCCTCTCAAAACTTTAATTGTTCTAATTAGAACGAATTGCAAAAATTTGTTTTTTTTTTTTCAAAAGTGGTTTTTTTCAAAGACACAGGACTGAGTTTTAATCCTACTTGGTACTCTGACATAGTATGAACGCGTAGGAACAACTGCTTTCCGAGGCGCCCCGCAGAGCCTGAGAGAAGCTGTGAGAGACCACGGGGAAGCAAGGTGGTGGCCACGCTCAGCGGCAGCATCTCGCTGTCACACCCACACGGAGGCGCGGTCATGAGACCGTGTGCACACTCAGCGGCTTATGGGGACATCGCGTTCGTTGTTCGCAGCTGCTTGAAAGTGCCGCACGGAACACGGGGGCAGAGAAAACTGCCAGGAAAGACGAAACAGGACCGTCCGAAGGCGGGTCTCTGGGGAGCTGGACGGCGGCGCTGGCTGTCCCACGGCGTCCGTCACGTTCTTCCAGATGCCTCCAGCGAGGACGACCCGAAGACCGCACGTACGCCACCGTCCATGCGCGCACCTGCTGGCGTCACGAGGCGGTCCGGTCATTGAGGCCGTCCTGTTCTCCGCGCTACGCCGCGCTCCCTCCATGTCTACAGCGAACACGTGTGTAGAGTCCGAGGAGATGCCGGTGTGGTCGCCCGTGCGCCCGTCCCCGCAGACCCTGCTGAGCCCACTCCCGGCCGGCCTGGGGAGGCCCCCGCCCTCCTGCAGATGAAGTCCCTCCCGCCCATGGCACGTTGGTGCCTGAAGCAGGAGGGAGCCTGACGTGCCCACCGGCTTAGTCCACACCCCAGACCGGGGCTCACGGCAGAGAACCGAAGCCTCGCCGGCCCCGACCAGAAGGAGCCAGGCCTGGGGTCTGTGCGGGTCTCAGCCCTCGCTGTGGAGCGTGGGCGCCACCGCGACATGCCTGCTCCTCCCGAGCGCGGGGCTGATGGGACCGGACAGTGGCCCAGCCGTCAGTCAGCCGCGCCCGCCCCTCGGGAGGGGTAGCCCCCACCACCGCCACTGCCGTCTGCTCGGGAGACGGTCTCCACCGCGGACGTGACTGACGGCGCTCGGGGCTCACTCACCTGCACAGGCACCACAGGACGAACCCGAGTCCGCAGTACGGGTCCAGGCAGATGGCCACTTCTCGAGAGGGGTAGAGCTCACACTGCAGCTTAATGGAACGGCAGAAGGCACTGGTGGCTGCGTGAGACATCTGCAAGACAGCGAGGCCACCCTCAGTGCCCGGGCCCGACCCCCAGCGCCCCGGGTGGGCGCAGGAAGGCCGCGGCGGAAGCCAGCTCCGGCCGTGCGGGAGGACTGGGCGGCCACTCCCGGCGGTCCTCCTGCTTGCAATGCCCACACACGGCTCCTCTGGGGCCCCCGGACCTGGCAATCCGGCAGCCAAAGGAGCTGTGTCCGGCCCTCGAGAGGCGGGTCAGCACATCAAGGCTTGTCCTGCGGTCCCGCAGTGCCGCAAGGAAGCGGGGACGCACGAGGGCTCGGGCCCCCCTCCGGGCCAGGGCCGCGTCTGACTTGCACACGCCTGCCATGCCACAAGGCCCACGGGCACAGGGGCGGGCGTCCCAGGTCTGTGATCAGGGAGCCGGGCTCAGAGAAGGCGGTTTGCTGACGGTCACACACACCCGAGCTGGGTCACGGCCGGGGGCGGGAGGCGCACAAATCACACACCAGCAGCCACGCTCCCCCTGCCCCGCGTGACGGAGGGGACAGGAAGGCGCCCCCAGCCAGACTGCACATGAGGGATTACATAATACGGTAAACATATCAGATAAAGTCAGTTTTCTCACAGAAACTTACTGGCCAATCCAACTTGAGAGGAAAAGGAAAAGTTCTCCAAGTTCATGGTCTCAGACGTGTCTTTAGCTCCCTAGAGCCGACGTGCCCCAGGGCTGAGCCGTGTGAGGTGGCAGCGAGCCCCCTCCCACGCAGGCAGACCCAGCCCCACATCTGGGAAAAGCACCATTAGTCGCCCCGGCAGCCGGGAAGACGAGCCGGGACGGGGGACGCTCGTGCTGTGAACGTGGGAGCAGGGTCCACGCTCCGGCCAGCGGGGCTCATCGTGGGTGCTGCACGGAGGTCACAGAAGGTGACACAGAATTGCTCTAGAATCTAACACATGAGCGGCTCCTCTGGGTTTGCTCTTAAAGCCACATTGGCTTAAAGAAGAAACAACACTGGGTTTATGAAACGTTCCTTGAACCTCCCACCTAACGGATTGCGAGTTAACAAAACCCTCATCACCCAGAGGACCCACATTCTCACTGAAGTGAGCCTCCCCGAACCTTGCTCTGCACAGGCACCAAGCTCGAGCTTAGCTCAGCGAACAGCATGTGCCGACCAAGGACAGGCTCTGCATCGGGCTCTGTATTAGGTGCTCGGACTAAAAAATACAATAAAACACAGTGTCCGACCCATGGGAAGTTGAGAGAGAACTCTGTTAATGGCAGGGCCGTGAGCTCCTGGAGAGCCCAAGGGGAGCAGAGAACGGGCTCTCCCTGTGCCCTGGGGCTCACACGGGGCTCTGGGTCTTCAGGTGAGTGCGCATGAACAGATCTCATCACAGCGGCAAGGTCACAGACGAAGAAAAAAGCCACCAGGAAGGCTGAAGGTCTCAGGTCCAAGTTCAACACCGTCTTGGACCCTGCGGACACCACAGACCCGCAGCCCAGGCAGGAAGAAAAAGTCTGGTCTCATGAAGACAGAATTGTGCCTGGATTAAGAACCCATTTTCCATAAGCCCCAAACACAAGCCCTCATGGCCTGCTCTGAGACACCGAGAACACACGTGCTCAGGTGGGGGCTGAGGGCATCCGCACTTGTTTCTCGGACGTGGTTGGGATTTCTCATGGGAAGGGTTACTTTCCCGTGCGGTGTGATGTGACTGGCTGATGGCAAAGGAAGCGTCCCCAACCCGAGCGAGCGTCAGCGGCACGGCCCCCCGAAAGCGAGCACACTCGGGGGAGGGGAGAGTCGTCACAGCTCTAACATGTCCCGTGCGGGAGCCCAGAGGGTGACGGAGCTGAGGGGAACAGCAGGGGCCACGTGGGGCCCCCACACCACATCCTTGTCGACGTTGCGCAAACCTGGTGCAGGCACTACCAGGAACCGCCCGAGTCCGAGGGACACCTCGGACGAGTCAGGGGCAGAGCGCTCGAACAGAACGCCAAGTTGTGCTCAGGGGTCTGACGCGGAACCAGACGACACGCAGAGCCCTTGGTGGAGAAAACGGTTTACGGGGAGACTTCTCTCTCCACTCTGGGTATTTGATGGGATACTTGATGACATTCTTGTCCAAGAGCTGATACCGAACGAACAATCCCAAGAAACATGGTGCCAATGGCAACCAAAGAGGCAGAAGGGACAAGACTGTAAACCAGGTGATCTCCACTGGGTTGACGCCTCTTGGGATTCGAGGCAGACGGGCTTTCGCTACATGACATCACAGTGTTTCGAATCTGGTACTCATCACACAAATTAAATGTCAGAAGTTCAGTAAGAACTTCCACAAACCTGCGGGGCACCTGAGTGGTGCAATCGGTGAAGTTGTTAACTTGGTTTCGCGCCAGGTTGTGGTCTCAGGGTCGCGAGATGGACCCCGAACAGGGCTCCACGCTCAGCAGGGAGTCTGCCGGAGGTTCTCTCTCCCCCTGCCCCCACCCCCCGTGCGCCTACTCTCTCGCTCTCTAAAATAAACACATCTTTAAAACAGGAAGCTTTTGTAAATCTGAGAGAAAGCCTTGTTACTGGTCTCCCCAGGATTACGAGTGCTTAGACTTCCACGGAGTGGAATGACTGAGGTACCCGTACAGGTCGCTCTTTCAAGCAGAAGCGCCTGTACCGAATGGAGGTGATGTGGCAGCCCCTCTGCAGACGGTGAAAACCAGAGAATCCGCGTGTGCTGTCCTGTGGCGGTGACCGGGGGGAGGCTCGGGCCGCCTGCGGCACTGGGCAAGCCACTTATCCTGGTCTGAGAAGACAGCTGGACTCCGAAAGGCTTTTGAAGGGGTGCCCGGGTGGCCCAGTCAGTGAAGTGACCGATTCCGATTTCAGCTCAGGTCAGGATCTCAGGGTCGGCAGATCGAGCCCCAGGCCGAGCTCTGCTCCGCGGGGCGCCTCCTGCAGACGGCCTCTCCCCGGCCCGCCCCTCTCTGCTGGTGCACACTCTCTCTCAAGCGAGTGAGTCTTCAAAAGGCTTTTGAAGACTGTTTTCTTTCATACCCACTTTATTTGTGTGGCACCGCAGAGTCCACTGACAGGCGAAGGAAAGGGTTCTGGGAAGACGTCTCCAGAGCAACCAGACAACAACTGCGTGGGCAGAAACGGAGGAAACTATTTTGAGCTCTGGAACCTGCTAAGGTTTTTAGCTTCCAGGAGAAAGCTTGGGCAGTGGCAATCAACTTTGGAAAAATGAAGACACGAGCATGAAGGAGATAGTCGTGGGCCCTGACGACGCTCGGACCGGCCAGGAAAGGCTCAGGGAAGTCCTGCAGGCTGAAACACAAAGACCCCGGATGCAGCTGGAAGTCTTCTGAATAAATCCGGGTCTCAGTGAAGGTGAGTACGAGGCAACCACAAAAGCTATCATGATCCTGATCTCAGGGTCTGGGATCGAGTCCCGCATCGGGCTCTCTGCTCAGCAGGGAGCCTGCTTCCCTCTCTCTCTTTCTCTCTGCCTGCCTCTCCATCTGCTTGTGATATCTCTTGTCAAATAAATAAATAAAATCTTAAAAAAAAAAAGTTATCGTAATCCTGGCTCACCTGGGTGTCTAGTCGGGTGACGGCAGCTCGGGGCACGGTCTCAGGGTGGTAAGACGGACCGCACGCGGGCTCCGCGCTCAGCAGGAAGACAGGCTCTCCTTCTGCTCTCCCCGCCCCTCCTCTCTGCCCCCACCGCTGAGACCAATAAATAAGTCTTTAAAAAGCTAGTATATTCCTAAGAATACTTTATAACTCTACCCTGCATTTTCTACGTGATTTAAGAGACTAACATGCTAAAACAAAGCAATTATCAGTCAAAAAACTATTACTGTAACTTTGGGTTTAAATTCCACCCCCCCATAACTAAGAGATCAATGTATTTAAAAGAATAATTACTACATATTTTGGGCCACACAGTGCGTAAAGACACAACTTGGAGACAGCAGCAACTGAGAGGCAGAGATGGAACCATTTTTTGTGCCCCTGAAATGAAGCAGGGACAATCCAAACTGGAGAGTGACAACTGCGGGTTGCCCAACCAATCCCCATGGGCACCTCAAAGACAAAACCCGTAGGAGATACACGAAAGGAAATGAGAAAGGAATCCAAATGTTTCACTACAAAAGACCAACTAAGCACAAGCAAAACGCAATGCAGGAAATGAGTAACAGGAAAGGTGTAAGACGCAGAAGCTAATGAGCAAGACGGCCGCCGTCCCTTCACTGAGAAACGATGATTGGTTTGGAGCGAGTGCGAGCGAGAGGAGCGGAGGGAGACAGAGGCTCCAGCGACCTCCTGCTGAGTGGGGAGCCGACACGGGGCTCGATTTCATGACCCTGCGATCGTGACCTGAGCCAAAATGAAGAGTCGGACACTGAATCAACTGTCACCCTGGTGCCCCAGAGCAGTGCCTCCTTCCCAGCAGCTGCTGTAACGAACACAGATGAACTCTCCAAAGCCAGAAACTGGCAAAGTGAATAAAATACACGACCCAACCATATGCTGCCTACAAGAGACTCATTTTGTTTATTTTGTAGAAAGACTGATTTATTTGCGAGCGAGCAAGCCTCAGGGACGGGGCGGGGGAAGGGAGACAGAAACGGGAGCAGACTTTGTGTCGCGTGCGGGGCTGGGGTTCATGACCTGGAGACCACGACCCCAGCCGAAACCAAGGGCTGGACCCCCAACCAACTGCGCCACCCAGGTACCCCCAAGAGATTCATTTTAGATCAAAAGACAGAAATAGCTCGAAAGTGAAAGAACAGATAACGGCATTCCACGCCGAGTGACCAAACGAGAGCAGAGGCTGCTAAACTAGTATCAGACACGCAGATTCCGAAGGGACTGCACGGGACGGGCAGGGGCGTCACGTTTTAACACAGGGTTCGGCACAGCAGGGAGATGTGACGATTGTGAACATCCACGCATCAGGCAACACACAGTCCAATGACGAAGTACCATCGACAAATGAAGCCAAAATGGACAAAACTAAAGGGAGAAGTTGACGTTTCTCCAGCAACAGAGACTTCAACAGCCACTCTCGATAGTGGTCAGAACAACCAGAAAGAAGACACATAAAAATATAAGAAAATACGGGACTTAACCCGATAGAGCAGAGACGCGGGGGACAGAGATCACCTTCACCCACAACGGGACACGCTGTTCTCAAGAGCGCTGGGGTCACTTTCCAACACAGACCAGATTTCAGGCCACAGATTAAGTCTCAATAGTTTAAAAAAGATAGAAACTGTATGAAGTACCTTCTCCAAACACAACAGGAGGAAGTTAGGAGTTGGTAACAGAAGGAAAACCAGAAAACCCACAACTTCTGAAATTTATAAAATGCACTCTTAAATCACCACAAGGAGAATCAGAAAATACTTAGACACAAATGCAAATGAAGGTGCAACATCCCAAAACTTACAGGACACAACACAAGCAATGCAATGCAGAAGTTTATATAAAACAGTTATGTTAAAAAGCAAGATATAGCTCATACCAAGAACCTAACTCACGACTGAAGGAGCGAGAACAGACTGAAGTCAGAGCAAGAGGAAGGACATAACAGAGTCATGCAGAGATATGCAAATAGAGTGGAGAAAGAGAATCTATGAAAGCAAAAGCTTGGTCTTTGAAATAATCAACAAAACAGACAAACCTTTAGCTAGATGGACTAAGAAAACAGGAGGGAACTCTGAAATTATACTAAAATCAGAAATGTAAGTAGGAACATTTCCTACAGATGCTACAGAAGTAAGATTAATCATGAGAGAGCAGTAAACAGCTGTGCACCAGCACACTGCGCGACCCATACGGAACAGAAATTGCATTTCATGGAAACTGAAACACTAATTATCAAAAAGGAACACAAAACCTACCAAGACTAAATCATGAAGAATAAAAAATCTGAATAAACTTACAAGTAGTAAGAAGAACAAATCAGTAAAGAAGATTTACTGACAATGAAAAGCCTTACACCCAACAACGTCACTGCTAAAATGAACCAAATATTTAAGATGAACTAATAGCGGGACACCAGGGTGGCTCAGCTGGTTAAGCCTCTGACTCTCTGATTTCGATTCAGTTCACGATCTGAGCCCACATCAGGCTCCACCCAGCAGGGAGTCTGCTTGGGACTCTTTCTCCTCTTCTTCTATGTACCCCTCCTCTGAACGTGCGTGCTTTCTCTCTAAAATAAATAAATAAATAAATAAATCTAAAAAAAAAAAAAAAAAAAAAAAGAACTAATACCAGTCCTTCTCAAACTTTTTGAAAACACTAAAGAGAAAGGACAGTTCAGACTCATTCTTGAAGGTCAGCATAACCCGGATACCAAAGCCAAAGACACTACGAAAACAAAAGACTACAGCCCAATATCCCTGCTGAACACTGACGCAAAAATCCTCAAAACAGTACTAATTCAATTTGGTAGCATATTCAAAGGCTTATACATCAGTAGGATTTATTCCTAGAAGACAATGTTGGCTTTCCATATGAAAAATCAATGCAGGGGGGCACCTGCCTGGCTGTTAGAAGAGCATGTGACTCCTGACCTCAGGGTTGTGAGTTTGAGCCTCACACTGGGTGTAGAGATTACTTAAACCTTTTAAAACATCAATCAGGGGCACCTGGGTGGCTCAGTGGGTTAAAGCCTCTGCCTTCAGCTCAGGTCATGATCTCAGAGTCCTGGGATCGAGCCCCGCATCGGGCTCTCTGCTCAGCGGGGAGCCAGCTTCCTCCTCTCTCTCTGCCTGCCTCTCTGTCTACTTGTGATCTCTGTCAAATAAATAAATAAAATCTTTAAAAAATAAAATATCAATATGTCACATTAGAAGAACAAAGGTGTAAAAACCCATATGATCATCTTGATTGATGTAAAAAAAAGCGTCTGACAAAATTTAAAAACCTTTTAAAATAAAAACACTCAATAGACTAGGAATAGAAAAAAGGGCCTCAGCATAACCAAAGCCACATACGAAGAAGACAGAGAACATCATACTCGGTGGTTTTGAGTTTTCCAAAGCTGTAGCTCTACAGTCGGGAACAAGGCAAGGATGCTTGTCTTCACCCTGTCCACTCGGCATCGTACTAGAAATTCTAGCCCAAGCCATTAGGTAAGAAATATAACCACAAGGCATTTAGCTTGGAAAAGTAGAAGTAAAATGATCTCTGTTCACAGGTAAAATGAACTTATATGGCGAAAACACTAAAGATTTCACATAAGAATTATTAAAAAAACCATAAATTCAGCAAAGTGGCAGGATAAGAAGTCATCAAGCAAATATCACTTGCATTTCTACACATTAAATGAAAAATCTGAAGAAAAATTAAAACAAGTCTACTTACAGCAGCATCAAAGCATCAAATGCTTGGGAACTAACCCAATCAAGGAGGTACAAGACTTGTACCATGAAAACTATAAAATATTGCCGAAGAGTGTCCACAATTGCCAAACTGTGGAAAGAGCCCAGAGGTCTGTCAACAGATGCACAGATAAGTAAGATGTGGCGTATACACAATGGAATACTATGTAGCCATCAAAACCCCCCAAATCTTGCTGTTTGCAACAAACGGGGATGGAACTAGAGGGTATTACGCTAAGTCAGAGAAAGACGTTTATCATACGGTCTCTCTGATATGAGGAATTTGAGAGGTAGGGCGAGGGGCTGTGGAGGGAAGGGAGGGAAAAATGAAACAAGATGGGATCGGGAGGGAGACAAACCATAAGAGACTCTTAATTTCATGAAACAAATTGAGGGTTGCTGGGGGAGGGGGGTCGGGAGAGGGGGTGGGGTTATGGACCTTGGGGAGGGTATGTGCTATGGTGAGTGCTGTGAAGTGTGTAAGACTGGCGATTCACAGACCTGTACCCCTGGGGCAAATAACACCTATGTTAACTAAAAGAAAGTTTTAGAAAAAAAAAGAAAGAAAAAAAAATGTTGCCAAAGAAATTAAGACATAAATAAATGGAAATGTATACCATATTCATAGATGTCACTCCTATCTGAAACAATGTAGACTCAGTGCCGTCTCCGGGTGTTATCTGCAACTAATGAATCATTGAACATTATGCCAAAAACTGATGATGTACTATGCATTGCCTAATTGAATTTAAGTAAAAAAAATTTCAATGATTTTTTTTTTGTAAAGTAGAAAATGCATCGTAAACGTCAAACAGAATCTCCAGGAAATCTGACTGCCAAAACAATCTTAAAAAATGAAGTCAGAGAACACACACTTCCTGATTTAAAAGCTTCCCACAAACACACAGTACTCAGAACAGTGCAGCGTAGGGACAGAAACTGATGCACAGATCAATAGGGCACAATACAAAGCCCAGAAAAAAATAAAAAACCCTTGAATTTATGGCCAGCTGATTTTTTACAAAGGTGCCAAGACCATTCAATGAGGGACAAGACAGTCGTTCCAACAAAATGGTGCTAAGAACGTTGGATCTCTGCATGCAGATGAATGAGGCTGGACCCTTACCCAAAACCACATAACTAGTGGTTTCAGAAAAATTAACTCGAGTTGGATCAAAGATGGAAATGTAAGATGCGACACAATAAAATTCCTGGAAGAAAACACGAGACAAAGCTTTACGACACGGGTTTGGCAATGATTTCTTGGATGTGACCAAAGCATAGGTCAGAAAAGAAAACTGGACATTATGAAAATTAAAGAATTTTGTTCATCAAAAGACAGTACCCACAGGATAGGCAAGGGCTCGGGGTTTAATATCCAGTACGTACAGAGAATTTGTTAAGACTCAACAACAACGCCAAAAATCAAGCAACTTGAGCCAAAGGACTTGAACAGATACTTCTCCAGAGAAGATGGACAAGTGACCACTGTCTGCAGGAAAAGATGCTGAACATCACTGATCACCAGGGAAGACGCTCACCATCACTGATCACGAGGGAAGTGCCACCCGAACCACAGTGGGGTGGCACCACGCGTCCCTCGGGATAGTTACGGTTATGAAACACAACAACCAAACCAGTGAACGCTGAGAGTTGTTGGAGGCAGGGGGAGGAGGGGGATGGTGTGGCCACCACGGAAAACAGCATGGCGGTTCCCTCCCAGATCAAAAACGCAGTGACCATGCATATGGTCCAAAATGGCATTACCCAGAAGACCTAAAATCAGTGTCTTTTTTTTTTTTTTTTTTTTTTAGGATTTTCATGTATTCATCTGACAGAGAGGGAGAGTGAGCGCATAAGCAGACAGAGACGCAGGCAGAGGGAGAGGGAGAAGCAGGCTCCCCGCCGAGTGGACAGCCCCTCGGGGAGCTCAATCCCAGGACGCCTGAGCCCAAGGCAGACGCTTCACTGACTGAGCCGCCAGGTGTCCCTGAATCAGAGTCCTGAGAGGCGCGTGGACATCTCTGCTCACAGCAGCAGCGTCTCCTACAAGAGCCAACCCTTGGAAGCAAGCCTACTGTTCGCTGACAGACAAATGCACAGGCCCAGTGGGAACACGTTCAGTGGAATGTCACTTAGCCTTAAAAAGGAGTTCGGACCCCGCAGCAGCACAGCTGAGCCCCTGCGGCATCACGGTACTTTCAACGAGTCACGCACAGAAGGACAGTGCCGCAGGACTCCATGTCTGTGGGGTCCCAGAGTCGTCAAAATCCCAGAGACGGAGGAAGATGTGGGTGCTGGGGAGGGGGCTCTTGGCCAACAGGGGTGTCAGTTTCACAAGATGCGGCGAGCTCTGGGGGCGGACGGCGGGACGCCCCACAACAGCGTAGGCTTTTTAATGCGACCGAACCACAGGTTGGTGAATTTATGTTAAGTGTATCTAACAACAATAAAAAAAATGGAGAAAACAGCAGAGAAAGAGAATTGAGGTGATGACACCAATGGAGGGTCAGACCGTGAGGGTGGGCCAAGGGCTTCCTGAAACTGGGGAGTCCCAGTCCCGCGACAGGGACACCGCCCGCGCCCTGAGGGTCCTCGTGAGGTGCCAGCCATAGCACGTCCCTGAACAGCACGGGGTTGGGAGCACCCGCCCCCCGGCACACAGGTTTCTTACAGGGCTGCACTGTAAACGTTTCTTCCCTCCCTCGTGACTTTTTCAGCACAATTTTCTCTCCCCCGGCTGACATTACCATGAGAACACACTGTATAATACACAGAACACCCAAATTAGCTGCTAATGGACTGTTTATGTCCCTGGTAAGGCCTCCGGTCAACAACGGGCTCCTGGGAGCTAAGTTCTGGGGGCGTCACAAGTCTTACATGGATTTTCGACTACACAGGGTGGGGTGCTCCTAACCCCCAAGGTGTCCAAGGGTCACCTGCAGCTCCATTCTTTGGTAGGAGTGAGGGTCAGTGGTCAGCCAGCCAGGACAGAACGCAGGCTAAAAGGGCAAGAAACCCCAGTGCCCAGCGTTTTAGAGCAGAGCACTGGGGTTTGAGAACCAGCAAGGAAGGAAAACGTGTGGCTTTTGCTAGGGGCTGATGAGGCTGTGTTTACACCCAAGAACTAGCTGGAACGTGTGGGAAGAATCGGCCAGCCTAGCTCACCGTGGACACGGTCCCGCAGCCTCAGGAAGGGCGGGCATGTGCTGTTCACCCGCACTCTTTCTAGCCTGTGCTAGAGTCCCGCTCCCAGACGAGCACCGGGGACGGCCCTGAGCGGCTTGTGACCGCACAGCGTGCACACCGGGCTTCTCACCTTCACTCCGGCGAGCATCCCGGTTGTGGACACGCTGAAGTCGAGATAAGCGAGTGTGTCTGGGTTGGAAGGTTTGTAGATCTGGGCAGGCCGCTTCTTTGGCAAATCGTCTGGAGCAAAACAAAGGCATTAGTATCTCTGACCCAGTGGAAAAGCAGACGAGCCCATGCAAGTGTCTGGCAGGCCTGAGGACTGACCTGTGTCCAGGATGGGGGGCCAGGCCCTGACGTCTACGGCCGCTGCCGCCTCCCTGGACCGCAACAACTTGCAGATGAGCTGTGTCGTCATCAAGCAGGCGGAGCGACTCACCTGCGGGCAGAAAGCGCTGCTCACTCCAGTCCGCAGGGCCGTCGGGCCTCCTAGCACCTCTCCGGGTGCCGTGGGTGAGGAGTTCCTTTCTCCAGGGCTCTCCAGTCCCAGTGCACCAACAGCACCATCCCCAAGGAGCTGAAATCCTACTTCCAGAACTAGAGGGTAGAGGCCACACCACCTCCCTAGCCCTGGAGCCAGCCCAGCCCCAGGATTTCTGAGCGAGAAGTCCCGGCACTGGGGTCCTGGCAAGGGGGAGCCTGGACTGGGATCTGGTGGGTCAGGCCTTGCACTGGGGTCCTGGCAGAGGGGAAGCTGGTGCACCCAGGCAGGGTTACCTCCACGATCATCTTCACGGTCGGCAGCGTCGTTGCGATGTTCTGTGGGTGTGGGGGGCGGACGGTGATCGGCACGCAGCCCGCGTAGAGGCAGCCGTAAAATGCCGCGATGAGGTCTATCCCTAGATAGGAGAGGACAGACGCGCTCACTCACTCGGTCGTCCCCACCAGGTTCCAGCCCGCGGCACCGAGACTGCTGGCCGAGTCTCCACGGCCCGTGACTTGCGTTAGGCTTTGGCTGTAACTTCCCGCTGGCCTGTCCCCTCAGAGCAGCCCACAGTGTGATTTCTGTCGTTCCGCGAAGCAATGACTTCATTCTACAGTGACCTGTTCCGTGCAGGACTGAGTCACCGCCCGACCCGCGAGCTACCTCAGATACATAACAAAACATGTAGATACAGACACCCGCAAAATCACCTCTGATTTACGCCCTCGGTCGCTCAGCACGCACCACCGTCCCCACCAGAGGCTGTGAGCAGACGTGGCGAGCCCCCCGGAACGCAGGGCCAGCAGCAGGGCCCCGCGCACGCGCCCGTCCCTCCCCACCTCTTCACCTGGCGGGTAGACGAGAGCCACGTGGTCCCCGTCCTGCAGGTGTCCTCTCTCCATGAGCATCACGGCGATCTTCTCGGCTCGCTTGTGCAGCTGCACGCACGTGAGCGAGCTCGCTATCGTACCCTGGGGGTCGCAAGAACAAGGGGTGAGGCGTTTCCGAACACGACAGGCTCTACCGAGAGCGTCTGCAGTTTCCCGCCAATTCCCGTACTTGAGACGCACACGCGCGTGGTCGTTAGTGTGTCTGCACACCTGTGTGACCAGCAACGGTCAGCTTTCGCACACAGTGGCCCCCCAGAAGACCCCATGCCAGGAGCGGTCCCTTCCTTCTCCTTCCTGTCATCAGCACCAAAGAGCATCCGGATACGCTGGAGTTACCAAGAACACTTTAGTTTTTACAAGATTTTATTTATTTATCTGTCAGAGAGAGAGAATACACAAGCCGTGGCACAGGCAGAGGGAGAAGCAGACTCCCCACTGAGCAGAGAGCGTGACGCGGGGCTCGGTCCCAGGATGCTGGCATCATGACCTGAGCCAAAGGCAGACAGTAGACTGACTGAGCCACCCAGGTGCCCTAACAAGAAATATTCTAAAAAACAATTACTTAGGGCGCTTGGGTGGCTCAGTTGGTGAAGCATCCAACTCTTGATTTTAGCTCAGGCCATGGTCTCAGGGTCACAGGGTGAAGCCCCGGGGAGGCATGAAGTCAGCTTGAGGGTCTCTCCCTCTCTCTGCCCCTCTGCCCGCTCACATGCTCTCACTTTCTCAAATAAATAAAATCTTTTATAAAGAAGGACTTACTTGACCTAAGAAGTAGCTAAACTAAGGAAATACATCAACCTGGTAATTCTGGGACCCCAGGGCAGTAAGAGTCAGTGAGGAATGAACAGGAAAAGTAGACAAACTGAAAATATTTTTAAGAAACACCACGTCAGAAGTCGAAAAGGTCTAAAAACAGACAAAACAAAGCCATGGTGAAAAAACAAACAGTAAAGGGAAAAACGCACTGCTGAATTCACTTTATGTAGACTTTAAATACAGAGAAACAGAAGGAAGACACATTTGGATCAAACAACACCTTAAAAGCACAGCTGCAACCTCCTGAGGTTCTACAATTATCTCAGAATCAAGAGATGAAGGACATCAATAAAATAGGAACACTGCGCTTCACGATCAAACTCTATTTTAAAGGGACTCCCTGGGGCCCCGGGCAGGGTGACAACACCGTCTGTTCCCATGGAGCAGCCAGTGGGCCAGCGGCCACGGGAAGAACAGGGGGACACCGCCATTTTCTGGGACTGCGCACGTCGCATGCGGAGAATCAAGTCCCAGGCAGGAGCGGCGAGCAGTCATGTAGGAGGAGGTAAGGCTGAGTGCACAGAAGTGACCAGACCCAGGGGTCCCTTGCGAATGGGAAGGGGCACTCCAGTAACAGGGCTGCTCGGGGAACACAGGAGAAGTCCTGGTAATATGGCCTGTGTGTTAGAAACACCTGCTTGGGGTGGGGGGCGGGGACTGTCACCGTCAGGATGCAAACCCCAACACTCCATGTTTGCCAGAATCACCCACAAACTAACAGACTATTGTGTCGAGCTCAAGGAAGCAACATGTTCCCCTCGCCAATGTGGAAGCGGTGCCCAGGCCACAGGGGGCCGCCCTCAGGCTCGGGCCCCTTCCCACGGGCTGGGACTGGTCTCCCCCACGTTACACTTCTGTGACGGGAACCCTCTCATTGCTCATGTTTCCGTGCACTGTCTCTCTTCTAAGAAAGGTTAAAATGCCACCCACGGCAGAGCACGGTAATGCTGGGTAAACACGGAGACCGGAGGCTGCCGCGGGAGACACAGCCAAATCCTGAGAGCTCAGAGCCGCCGACACCAGCCACTCCCTGAGGTCCACTCCTGCAGACCACCACTGTGCGCTGGAGCCAAAGGCACAGCTCCTGGACCCAAACGTCCCTCAGGCAGTTCAAAGTGAAAACAGGCACAGCTGATGGGGGCCCGGGCCCGGTCCCAGCCGCACGCTGGCAGAGGTGGGGACCGCCCCGTCCCCCCGCCCTGGGGACAGCCGGCACGCCCTGCTGACTGCCCGGCGGGGACAGGCCAGTGGCTGGCGGGCGACAGCACACCACAGTGGACAACAATGGCAGGAGGGCTCCTCCTCACATCCCCGCAGAACTGGCCCTGTTGTCCATCCGGCCTGTGCCCTCTGGCTGCCAGTGCACCTGACTCATCTTGGGGGGGCAGGTGCCCCTGCTCTGATGGCTCCAGTTCAGGAGCTGACCTTCCCTCCAGTTTCGGGAGATCCGAGGCCAAACCCCCATCCGTGACCAGCTTTTCCGTCAGCTCAGAACCAGCAGGTGTGCGCAGGTCTGGAAAGACGTATTGGCCCGAGGGTGTGAAAATTCCCACGGACACACTTTAGAAAAGGGGAAGTTTCATTGCGGTGCTGCCCTGTATCTGTGGTGACCTCCGACACAGTTCACGAGGCTGCTGGTGGCTTTCTAGGAGAGCCCCCACCCTCCAGCAGGCCCTGAGGGCCTCACGCGTTCCGGAGTCAGCCACCGGGACAGGGCGCCCAAGCTGCCCAGAGGGGCTGCGCTGGGTCTGGGAGCGCTCGTCCATGGGGGGCCAAGGTGCTGCCTACTCCCCGCTCCCGCAGGCACAGGCCAACCCCCACCTGACTCCCGGGTGGCTGCTCCCACACAGCCTCCTGCCTCCAGAGAAACACCACCGGCGTGGGCTCTGAACACCAACGAGGGGTCACAGGCCTGCGGCCCCTGAAGAGGCAGCCCATGACCCCATCAGCCCCCAAAGGAAATGGCGGGGTTTGCCCAGTAGGAGCAGAAACCACCATCCCGGAGCCATCAGGGCTGACCTCCCCTAAAGGAAGCTCCGGGGGATCCTGATGGATGCGGGGAAGGCTGTGCACCACCCACGCCTGTCCCGAGCCCAGAACTTTCAGGGTCAAGGCTGGTGAATTTGCGCACCATTTTGAAGTTCAGTATGAAATTAAGGAAGAGAAAACTCGAGGAATGAAGAAAAAGCCACATAGGGTTTACGTTTTGAAATTCTAAAGACGTTGGTAAAGTTAAAGAAAAGGGTGAAAAAACGTGGATGAGGTTTGGTCAAAACACACCTGGTCTCCCCCAGCCGCCTTGGCCACAGAGACCGCCCCCAGCCCAGGGCGCAGCCCGAGGCCGCTCTGGGACCCGTGTGGGGCCGCTGCCGGGAGGAGGGGCCGGGCCCGAGGGTCGGGGCTGAGGTTCTGCAGGGCCAAGCCCTGCCGCAGGTTGCGCGCCGCCGTGCCCCAGGTGGTGGGCAGGTCCGCAGGCCAGTGCAGCCCGCATAGGCCCCGCCCCCCGAGGGCTCAGGCCGTGCCCCCCCCCCCACCAAGTTCTGGGGAAGTAAAGCCCGCGCTGCGCGCACAGCACGCTGACCCACAGGGGATCCACGCTCGACTCTCACTTCTTCCTCACCCCATGCCATCTTCTATAACCTTTTTTTCCCCATTTTTCCTTCCTTTTCCCCATCCAATCTTCTGCTGTCTCTAAGGAAGCAGGAGTCATTTCTGTGACTCAGTTCTCCCGGGATCCAGCCTCTAGCTACATCAGATGGCTGTGATCACGGGGTCAGGGACGGGAACACCCACCACCCAGGCTAGAGCAGCTCCGGAGGACCCAGGGTCGGGGCATCACCCCATCACCCGGGGGCCATCTGATGGCTCTGCTCCCACAGGGGCCCTGGCTCGTTGGGTGCAGCTGGAACAGCTCAGTCTCCTTCGCTGCTAGGACAGGCCCTCTATGAACACACAGGCATCTCTCTGAGTCTGGGGGTGCGGCAGGGGTGGGTGGACGGGACGGGGACCTGCCTCTTGCTGTCTCGCCGCCTGAGTTGACGGAATGCGTCATGTCATACCTACGAGGCCAGCACAGTGTCTGGGAAACTAAGCAAAAGGCATAATAAGCACTGGAGCAGATGTCCCCCTCCCAGGGGGCAGAGGACAGTCCTCCCTCTGGGTCATCACTCTGCAGGGGCTACTGGAAATCTCTGGAGGACCACGGAGAGGACACAGAGGAAAAACAGTCTCCAGGACAAATAGGAACAACAGGCAACATCCGAGAAAGCGATTAGAGGGGAGTCTGCAGAGCCGAGGGCCGCGAGCACGGCAGCCGTGTCGGGAAGGCGGGGCAAGCAGGTCTGTTCTGTACCTAGAGGCTGACGGAGCGAATGCGGGTAAGAGGAGAGCAGGGGAGGCACGTTTCAGGGGCTCCGGCAATGGCACAGACCCTCCGGAGCCCAGATGCAGCGCCTCCCGTCGCCATGTGCCTGGGAGCACGGGAGAGTAAGTGCCAGGAACACTGGGCCCAGGGCAGGCGCCGCGACGGAGGCCAGGGTGGCAGGAGCGCTTTCTCAGACTCTTCCTGGGGGACGCCTTGGACAGATTCAAGGACCGAGTGACCCACTGGGTCAACTCGGCACCCACAGCTACTCGAGACAGTTGGGACGACTGCGGTAAAGACCAGAGGTTGCTTCCGGGAGCTGCATCCCACGGAAACTGGTCTCATAACTGGATGTCCTGACGTGAAACCCAGTTGTGTGGTTGGTACCGCCTTTCACTTGTCTGAGCAATGACTGTACATGGCAGGAGGTGGATTTGCACACCCAGATCTTGATCTTTTATGATTCTTAGTGGCTGTAACCTCCTCCAATCTTACATACCCACACCTGTCAGGAAGAACTAAGTTTAAAATCTACTTGTCGGGCTTACTTCCAGAGCAAAAAAAAGTTAGGTGTATCAAGACTTTCGCATTTGATTTGTATTGTTAATACTCTTTGCTTTCATACTGAAGGTCTCATGCTTAAGGTCCCCTGCAGAATGGTACTGGATAAGCTCACTTTTCCAACGGGGAACGTCAGCGCAAACCTTCATCGCGCTTGTGAGACAGAAGCGGTTTTCTTCCTTAAGAATGAAAGTCTACAGTGAAAGCCTCACTTTCTACTCACAAAGAAGTAGTTTACCGACAAAAGTAAACACAAAAATGTGCCATAGGTCTGAACTGTTCCCTGTTTTTTGGGGGAGATATCGCCCCCCAAAATTGCTAAAATAGTGTGAAAAGGCAACAAATAAATGAGAAGAACGTCACGTAACACTGGAGAGAAAGGATGAGTGGGAAGAAGAGAAAGCTGCCCCAGAGTCGCATGCAATGGGCCTCACCCTACAGTTGAGCAGCGTGTACAGGACGTGGTCGGGGGTGGTCTGCGCCCTCCACTGCAGGACCTCCGACAGGAAAAGGAACTGGAACAAAGCACAGGCGTTAGCGTCAGGCTGTCTGAACAGACCGTGCCTGCACAGATACCCTGTGTGGCTCAGAGCAGCGCACTTTCCCGCAGGGGAACGTGGATAGCCTGTTGAGCAAAATGGGGAGACTAAGCCAGCGCTCACGGGGTTTTTCCTGGATGACTTGGAAGGCACTGTGCCCGACTTGGACGCGCCTGGGCAGTGGTGCTGTGCCTGGTCAGGGACGTCTCCTGCCATCTGGCCAGGCTGGGAGACCTGCATTCCCCTTACAGACGGAGCCGCCAGCACAGAAAATCCCTTCTCCTGGGCTTCCAGAAGAGGGTGGTTTCTGGGGGCCACAACGGCACAATCAGTTCGACCCTGTTCTTGTAACGGGTTCTCTTCTATTGGCTATTTCAGGACGCTCACTCCCCGAGGTCGGTCAACAGCACTGCCAGCCACACAGACTGGATGCATCCCACAGACTCGGGCTCTAGCGAGAAAAGACCAGCCCACCTCGTCATAAGAAACACGCAGATACCCCTTAATCTACTTCATTAACAGAAACGACCTGTGACATGGGGACATGGTGACCAAGTGCTTTCAGTGATCGTAATTCTGCTTGTTACCAAACTGGCAGTATTTTAAATGCTTGATTCTGTGACATTTGCTGGTAGCTCACACAGACTGGAGCCATTGTCCGGTGACTCGTCGGACTCCCCAAGTCTGAGAGGTTGTGATGGGGAGACAAGCCGATGCTGTGTAAGGTGGGTGTGGCACCGTATTTCTCCTGCAGCCCCTACGGACATGTTAAGGATGACTTGTTCCCCAGCCGGGGTTGTGAATTTACATTTTCCTGAGTTCCAACAATTACAAGACTGAAGCCCTGCAGCCAGGTTGCTGTGAGGCTGTTTGGGCATGAAATCAGAGCTCGCAGGAAGGTGAAAAACACGTGTCATGGGACACTAGGACAGGACAGACATCCAGATGCTGGCCCCAAGCCTCTGCTCACCCGTCTGTGCACCCCAACAGACAGAGCTCCCTTGGGGGGATGATACGGTGCGTCTGCTGGACGGACAGGCCTGAAGCAAGAGGCCGGCCGTACACAAGGACCAGCAGACAGTGACACAGCTGCCTGGGGGCACAGGGTGCAGAGAGCTGCCCAGCCTCGCGCTCACCTTGCGGGCCTGGTCATTGTCTTCGATCTGGCCCAGGTCCCTGCCGCTGGCCTGTGCGATCCTCTTCCCAGACACCAGGTTCCCCACCATCACAGAGGCGGGGCCGATTTCTAGAAAGAACACGGGGAAACAGGTGAACTTACGACAGCACCTCCCACTGTGGCGTAGCGCCCGCCCTGGGGAAACCCCTCCAAAGGTCACGCTCTGAGCAAGTCTCATTAGAACAGGGCTTCCAGCGCGTCCCAACAATGGCACTGACGGCAAACTCCAAGGTCTCCATTACAGGTTGGAAATAAGCTTTCGCGAATCCCGCTGCCTCTATTGTCGCGCTGGGGGGTTGCTGGGATCTATCTGGGTTAGCGTCTCTGAGCAACGACGCAGCAGAGAAGGGATGAACACAGACACATCTCGCTGCCAGCCATCTGGGCTCCGGACCACAGGTGTGGCGCTGGCCCGAGTTGCCGCAGCGGCCGTCTGAGGGACCACGGACACAGAGTGCTACGCAGGTTTTATAAACACGTCCTGTAACACTGCCGAGGGCTCAGTCACGGCCACTGTCCGTCTCCCGGACGGCACGCTCTGGGCTCTCTGCCAGGCCCGCGGAGAGGCAGACGGCGGAGCCAAGAGGCTCCCGTCCAAAGTTCCTCGGACAACACCATTATGGACTTGATGATCAGCGCTCTTTTCACGGGAGAAAGGCAGATACAGTCCGCTCTGATAGCTTTCTTTTCTTTTTCAAAGAAAAAAAGTTTCTTAAAGAGCTGCAGAAACTCAAAATTCCTAACTACAAGAAACTGCAGGCACCCTCTATGTTTCTCAGGGTGCTGCCACTCACTGTTTTCATCACACACGAACGTGCGTGGACGGGGGAGGGCTCGCGGTTTTAGGGGACCGTGCCGTCGCGTGAGTGCGCGAGAGCAGGAGGGGAGGGGGGCAGGCACGGACGGGACGGACTGCGAAGGAGGCAGCAGAGATAACCAAGATGCCAGTCCCCACTGAATCAACTTCTTATTAGACCTTTACCAAAGGTCGACCTACAGGCTTCGAAGTCGGGGCATCGGTGCACGTGTTATCGCACACAGAGAGCTGTGTGTCCACAGCTCAAGAAGTCTAGATGTGGGCAGAGGTGTGCGGCCAGTGGCTGCAGGCAGGCCGGCCTCCGGCGCGCCCTGGGGAGAAGGGCAGGGCTGCCAGCCCCGTCCTCCTCTGGGCACACGCGGCCGCCCGGACCTGGGCTGTCAGGAACTATGTGCAACCTCAGAGCAAAGCAGGAGAAGCCCGGGGCTTCCAGGCGGGACCGAAACTGGGACCAGCCCCGGACACAGGTTTCCAGGCTCCTCCCGTGGGCTTCCTCATGTGAGGCCATGTCTGGGAGCCCCGATGCCGGGTTCCGTGTCGCCGCAGAACACGCCTTACAGACTCTGCTCCCCCATGTCTGATTTGTCGTGAGCTCTTCTCTTGGCTCTTAATAAAGAAATTCTGGAGGAGGAAGTGTGTTTCCACAGTTAAGAGAATGAGAAGCAAGTGCGGCAGGCTGACGTGTGCACAGTGACCGTTGCTGCTGTGTGGACGGAGCCCCACCGACCGGCCCTGTGCTCCGTGGCTCGGGATCTGTGGGTGAAGCATCCTCGGGGACCATGGAGGCGGGGACCGTCTCGGGACTCCACTCTGGCCTAAGCTGACCGGAAGTATTCTCCGTGATTCTGTGAAGAATTCAAGCGAGGGGAGCAGTACTCCTCCGGACCAGGCGGGCGGTCCCTCCTTCCTCGACGCTTGTTGCTGCCGGAGTTGTCTGGATGCAAAGCTCGGACCTCAAGTCTCTCCCCAGCGTGGACTTAAGAAAGCTCCTCTTCCAAGCATGGCTGGGAGACAGGTGCTTTCCTATGGCATTTTCTTGTAAAATCTGTCCCCTACCCAAACTGAGGCTCTCCCGGCCTTGCCGAATGAGGTCGCCGTGTGCGCGAGACACCCTGCCACACTTGGCTGCCACGCGATTTGAAGCCCAGAGCAGGGCTCCTCCTGGGGAAAGCAGGGCCTGGCAGCTGCTCCTCCCTTTCCCTCCCCTGTGGCCCTCCCTCGGCTCTGATACAATGTATCCCGGGGCCTGCTAACCGCTGCCCTGTGGTTTCCCCTTGCGGGGGGCGGTTATAATACTGTTGCTGGCCCCCCTGGTGGGTTAAAGGTACTTTTAACACTTGCGCTCAGTTAAGATACTCAGTACATGTATTGTCAGCGGAGCAAATGAATTCATCTTGTAAAAGGGGCAATTGGCTTGTCTACAGTTTATCTGCTTGTTAGGGGCTCTGACTGAAGCCTGTAGCAACACCCTCAAGGAAAAACAGCCTTACTAACTGTCTGCTTGGGCTCTGCGTGCTTGTTCCCAGTGTGTCTCTCCCAAGGGAGCCGCAGAAACCTCCTGGTCCAACTCCCTCTCTGCGCTCCGGGAAACTGAGGCTTCAGGGAAATGCACTCGTCAGGCCCGTTACAGGTCGTCAGCCAAGGGAGGAAGTAGACCAGCACCTCTCAGCTGCCGAGTATTTGTTAAAAAGTTTTTTTCAGACTAAGAATTACATAAACTTTCAATATTTAACCAGAAAGATAAGACACTAGATATTGTTAAAAAACGGTTTCCTTAAACCGAATCACACCAAGCTTCAGTCCTTCATCCCGCAGCAGCTGCGGTCGGTGAACAACCCAGCCCCTCCCCCTGCAGCCACCGTGCTCGCTCCCCCAGGAAGCAGCCTGTCCTCTGTGCTCCGACACTGCTCTCCGGGCAGAGCGCCGGGGTCTCTTCCCTCAGCCCTGACATCTGGCAGGGACCCAGCAGCTCCAGAAACTACCATGCATTTGCCAACCATCGCCCCTATAAACATCTGTCCTGAGTTCACAAACGATGACCCGTGGGAGTCACATGAGCTTTTCCGCTCCTGGGACCACTGGTGGCCGGGCCCTGGGGCTGCGGTGTGTGATGATGAATCGAAGTGAGCAGGGGACTGGGCTAGGGCAGTCAGCTCTGCTCCAAGTGTGCACAAGGACACCACAAGGGTCCCCCACTAGCTCCGAGGGTGCACAAGGACACCTCCAGGGGCCCCGCCACCACCGTCCAGTCCACTCACAGACACCCCCTCCCAGACGGAGCCTCTGCTCTCTCCCTCCCCCAGCTGCTTGTGCTCTGACACAACAGGTGACAAAAGATGTGGCTCTTCATCCCTTCGATACACCCATGGAAAGGCAATACTGTGTGTTGTGGGGACTCTCCACGTGAAGCCGTGTGCCCACTGAATTTAAAGAAATGGATACTTCGTCAGCTACGACTTTACGGATTCCTGCAGGAAAGCTATAAAGCAATGACTGAGAGGAAAGAGAAGTGAGGAGGGTATTTAGTTCAGGGAACCCAGAATGGAAGGGACCTGGGGACAGCATGGCAATCAGATGGAAACCGCAGAGCCGTCTGCCCCGAAAGCAGACAGCGACTGTACGTGTTTCTGGAGAATCCACGCTTCCCAGGAGAGAAAACGCTGCCCTTTCCAGCCGCCGCGTGACCGTGTCCGCATCACAGAGACAGCAGCAAGGGACGAAGGCGACCTCGGCTCTACATGGGAGGTGTCCCCCCCACGGCACCAGCACCCTCATGGGAGGTGTCCCCGCCCCACGGCACCAGCACCCTCACCTCAACCACACAGGCCCACCCGCTCCCTCCTCCAGCCCCACGTCAGGGTGCGGGCCTCAGTCCCTGTGTTCCCATCAAGTGGGCTGCACCCCACGGCGACCCAGCCGCCTCTGCCGACGCCACGAACTCAGCCCCGTGGCCACGCGGGACATGGCTGAACACCGCCGCCGGGTCCCTCCCTGACCCTGTCGTTCGTGGAGTGGAGACAGGAGAGTGCCTGCTGCGTGGGCTCCGTGAGAAGGAGTTCATGTGTGCGACACGTGGAAACGATGGCCGCCACACCGGAAGCTCCCGCTGTTGTTCCAGAACACAGCCGCCACCCGTGCCCAGCCACCCCCGTGTGACCCCCCAGAGGCCCTGGGAGCCCCGTCCGCGTGCAGGCGTTAGAGCTGCGGCTCCACCTTCCACAGGCTTGCGATCGGGTCCCTCTCACTGATAACCGTGTGCGACCGCGAGGAGCATGATCAATCAGTTGTTAGGAAGACAAAGTCAGACGAGATCCCCAAACCACAAGGTGTGGGCACACAGTTACTCTCACAACCTTGACACAATAGCACGCTCCAAGCAGCTTCCCACAACTCTGTGGCTCTGACCCTTGAATCAGCCGCGGGGGACCCGTGTAACTGTAACGTGCGCACAGGCAAGGCAGGCTGCCGGGCTCCCCGGCCAGACCAACGGTCGGCACTTCCTCCGGGAAAGCGGGGGCTCCTTCCCAAAGGCCCCCACCAGCCCGCCCCCCTGCACACCGTGCTGTCCCAGCGGGGCCCTTTGCACCCTGGGCCGGGCAGGGTCACGCCCTGGGCGCGCGCAGACCAGGAAAGGGACCCCACGGCACCTGCTTCCTGAGAGCCGCTCGGGCTCCGCACCACCCTCCAGCCCGTGAGCTCTACCTGGTTGCTTCTGTCGAGGTTTAGGCAAGTTTGTGACACAGGTATGGGGGCACATCAGGACATTGCAGGGGTGAAGTGAGCCCTCCAGGAAGAGCTGCTTCGTTTCTGACAGGTGGATCCCGCCGAGTGGGGTTTTGGGGAGGGTGTTCGCTGGAACCAAGGCAAGGCAGTAAACCCCAACTTGATGGATGCTGTCAATTGCCTGGAAAGTCACGAGAGAGGGAACCACGTGAGCACAGGTACTACAGACGGACTTGAAGCAAACATGCAGACTGAGTGCCGTCTGCCCCGTGTGCATGCGGCGTCGACGCCAAGAGAAGGGCTGTCTCTCGAAACCCTGCACGTCGGCTAACCATACGTGGGATTTGTGGAACACCGCGTGCCCCAAGAAAGGAACCTGAGCAAGGAAATACAACCTCAAGATGAGAAGAAACCCGGTTGCTTGTGACGCCCCCAAGTGAACGGAGGCGGCCAGGTTTGCAGACCCCGGATCCTAACCCTCCGTCTGCTCAGTTACTTTCCAAGCAGGCAGTTACATTTCCCGGTCGATGCCCTTTCTGATGTGGCGGAGGAGGCTCAGGGAGCACAGGGCACCGTTGCCGGGGGCGGCCACAGCCTGACGGACGGGGGGAGGGAGGCGGGCGGGCCGGCTGTGGGAAGAGCTACCTGGAGAACCCTGCTCATCCACTGGAAGCTGTCCTCCTCCGTGGAGTCCGGCCTCTGCTCGGCCACAATCACGATCCTCTCGTCATGCAGGACAGTCACCGAGAACACAGCAATCCTGAGGGCACAGAGAGGGCAGAGCGCGGTGGGCACACGCGGGACACGCGCCGGCCAAGGTGCTTCTGTGGTCAGGGGCAGGCAGCCTCGGCTCCAGAGCGGGAACCGTGCGGAGAGCGGCCCGCAGTTCCCGCCGCGGCCGCTGTGGCAGGGGCAGGGGGGGCACCCACCCTGCAGGACGTGCCTGCCGGGCCCCGAGATGGGGGAAGCCCCGCAAGCCGCACATGGGTTTGCTCCTGTGAGGTCGCATTCCGCACGTCAGCGGGAACGTTCCATTAGGGACGGGCGGGTTTCTGCCCACGTGCCTGTCTCACTCGGCCGACACAGCCTTGTGGGGTCTGACCCCAAAGCAGCCCCCGCACCCTGGAGCCTGCACCGTGACAAGGAGCACGGGCCCCAGCACCCCAGTGTCTACCACCTCTACTCCCGACGGCCTGACAAGTGGAAATAAGACTCGAAAGCAGTTCAAGATTTCCTTCAAATTAGCCAAACACGCAGGAGCTGACATCCTGAACTTAACACGTAGCGTGCAAGCCGGCAGGGAAGGGGCGTGTCGGGGACTCCGTCTCCCTGTACAGGCTGCGGCTCGACGGTTATCTTTCTGTCTTTCTAGGTGATCTGCACCCAGACGAATATTTGGTTCTTTTCTTTGTGTATTTACTTTAAAAAATAGGCTTTTTAAATAAATGTTTTTACTGGGACGCCTGGGTGGCTCAGTGGGTTGGACGACTGCCTTCGGCTCAGGTCATGATCCCGGAGTCCCAGGATCGAGTCCCGCATCGGGCTCTCTGCTCCATGGGGAGTCTGCTTCTCCCTCTGATCTTCTCCTCACTCATGCTCTCTCTCACTGTCTCTCTCTCAAGTAAATAAATAAAATCTTTAAAAAAAAATTTAAAAAAAAATAAATGTTTTTACTTCACAAAGGAGGGAGGTGATGGAAGCTCAGGTCTGGGGCTCAGGATACTCCTATGAAACTAGACTCTCGGAACTACTTGGCATGTCAGGGGTCACCGCATCCCATAGGCTTAAGGAATTTGTGCATTTTTATATAAAAAGCACTGTGTGCAAATCACTGAGTGCTGAGTTCCCGGAGGGCACACCCACCTTCCCCTGTAGACGAATTTCATGGGCTCCACGGCCAGCGCTGTGGCCACGATGTCGTCCGCATTGTGTCTGCGCCCGCTGACCACCATGAGTCCGTCCATCTTGCCCACCACAAAGACGAGCCCCCCGGGGCCGACGAAGCCCAGTAGGCCCGTCCTGACAAAGGGGTACTCGCCGACAGGGGCCCCCGAGCTCGTCACGGGAAACACCTGCGGACACATGAGCTGTGAGCGTGGGGGGGGGGCGGCGCCCACCGTCCCCCTCTCCCTGGAGCCAGGCCGACCAGCCATAGTCTGGCGGTGATGCCTTGCAGAAAGCAGTGCCCCCGCCCCCCGCCCCTACTGTCCCCCTCTGCCCGCAGGCAGGCCGCCCACTGGCTTCCTTCTAGGGCTTCCGAACCCAAAAAGTGCTACGTGACGATTGTCTAATGAACACTAATCGGTTCTTCTGTTTTAAATCCACAGCATCGAACTGATAAACGGAAAACTGAAAACGCGTTTTACAGGTTGTCAAATGACCCATGTTCATCAGTGCTTCCTTATCAGGACGACATGAGAAAGGAAACCAATCTTGGGGCACCGAGTCCACACCCGGTCCTCAGAGCCTGTGGGGACGTCGCAGAGCCGGGGAGGGGGTTCTAGGGACATTTTGGAAACTCGAGTCCACATTGCACCAAGACGTGTGCACCAGGCAGCACGTTACGGTGTGTTCTGAATGGAAGAGACGGGTCTCCAGACACCCCCGTCTCCCATGCATGAGGTCCTCTGCGTGCGCCCCTCCAAGGGTAAGGTACCACCTGCGCAGGTGAGGTCAGCTCCGGGAACATGGCGGATGGGCGCGAATGTACCATGACCCGCGGGCGAGCGAGGCCTGTGTGGAATCGAACCATGAGCCACACACGCTGGCGGACATCGTGCACACGCACACACTGGCTCCTGCCACGTGTGTGTGTTCACACCTGGCCATGGCAGGGAGGCCGTGGGGGCCCCGGTGAGACCAGGACGGGTGTGCCCGGCCCCCGACCTGCGGTGTCTTGGCAGCACTTAGTAAACGGGCAAACCTGGGAACAGCGATATATACAGAAGACCCTTTGCAAAGATCCTTTCCCAACATTGGCTACAGAGTGAGAAATGCTGAGAAGTCAAATTTACTGAAAATTATATAACTGGCAGCAAAAAGTGAGACCATTTTAGTTACAATGAACACGTTCCATCAAGACACTGCCAGCTCGTTCGCGTCTGCACACCTGCAGGACCCCGGAAGGAGCCCCGCGAACCTACCTCGAAGGTGTTCTTGGTCATGCCCGAGAGGCCGTAGTAGGACGTGCCCGTCGCGATGGCGCACACGCAGAGCTCCCCGATCTCATCCGTTCTGCAGAGCTGAGGGATTCCGTCCGGCTTCACAGCACACATAATGGCTGAAAGCAAGACCGGACGCACGGATCATGTTAGAGCGAGGGACAGAGAGCAAGGGAGACAGACGGACAGGCCGGGACGGAAGCCGAGGGAGACAGACAGATAGGGACGGTGGTGAGGGGGACAGAGAGACAGAAACAGGGACTGAGGAATGGGGGGCGCAGAGACAGCGTCTGGAACACGGGTGTGTATCCAAGGGGGCCGGGCACGCATGGTCCCTGCAGCACGTCCTGAATTTTCCCGTAATAGAAGAATGTCCAGTCCTGTTGCTGTGATGTTAGTGACTAACTGAACAGGTGAATCACAGTTAAGGGGAGTGACTTCCGCTCGCAGACGCGGAGGATGTGTGGCCGACGCCCCGGGTCCCCGGCTGCCCATGGCGCTTCTGTACCGCACACACCCCAGCTCCCAGCACAGAGCTCGAGTCCATCCGGGCCCGGAGCCAGCGTTCCGGGAGGTGGGGTGTGTGTCCAGCGACAGCTGGCGCCGCCCTGACCGCTTGCAGGTGCGTCTGTGGCACAGGTCCACGACTTTTAGAAACAGGCTCTTCCGCTACGAGCGAGCATGGCTGCTCCCCCAGGGGCCCCCAACAGGGCTCTCACACGGTCTGTTGCTAGGCTGGGTGCCGGCCTGGCCCAGCATGTGGGGAGGGCTGTGGGGGGCGGCGGGGCCCATGGTACCCCGAGGGAGGAAGACAATGAGTTCCCAGCGTGGCGGGGGCAGAGAAGCCCCCCAGGCTCCCTGAGGCCGCTTTACCACAGGCCTTAGCAACTCAGCTGGAAGCGTCGCGTCCGCATTCACGGTGGACGGCCCAGGGACGCCGGGTAGGAAGGCCGGGGCCCACAGACAAGCCAGCGGCCACAGCCGGGGCTCCCACCTCAGCACCCCAGGCTGTCTGCAGCCCGGCCCACACTCACCACCAGGCATCACGAGGCCGACGTCCTGCACGGTGAGCACAGACAGCTTCTCCTCCGAGTCCACGCGGATGACGCCATAGGTCAGGCCGTGCATGGAGAGGACGCCCCGGCCCGGGGGCTGGTTGCTGTCGTCCGTGGGCCTAGAAGAGCAGTTCTGTCTGAACACGCGGAAGCAAACAGGCCACGCAAGGACACGCGGCGAGGCTGCCAGCCACGATGGGGTCCCACGGACTCCTGAGTGCAGACTGAATGTCCTGCCGCCCCACGGTCTAGCTCGCCGGGGAAGGCTTCTGCCACGTCCACAGGATGTCACTACCCCTACCTCTGGGTTTCCAGAGCAGTTTAAAACACCTTAGTGGTGTGAAGACCTGCGGTCAGAAAGGAACACCGCCTGACTCCTCCCCGCTCTGTCCGGGCCAGATTTTCTAGGGTGGGAAGTGGCTAGCGGGAGAACGGGTCTCGGAGAAGAGTCGGCAGCAGGGAGCAGAGTCGGTGGAGACTCCCGCTGCTCCTGCCGTGAGTCGGATGTACGCCGTGGGCCAGAATCTGGAATGAGAGTCCCACTACATGCCGGACAACAAGTTCTTGGGGAAGGTTCTGGCTGAGAGGCGTTCTGTAGGGCGGCGGAGGCCCCGGGGAAGAAGCAGTGTCGCTGCCTCTGTCTCCTCCATGGCCCACGGGCCCCACATGTCCGCTCACTCCGCGCCAGCCCCTCCCATTCCTCCGGGACCCAGACCTCTCCTGCCTGGGCCTTCCACACCTGCTCCTGCCCCTGTCCCCACAGGGTTCGAGCAGCAGCAGCAAACCCGTGGGTTCCCCTCAGCGCCCTCCGGGGCCGCTCAGATGCGCAAGGACTCCATGAAGCAGACACCCCAACTCCCACCTCACGGCACGCGCCGGGGCCGTCAGTCGCAGCCTCCTGAGGGCAAGTGGGTCTCCCTCTGTCCACTGCTGCACCCTTTCCCCCGGAGAGGCAGTCTGTCAACTACAGAGTCGTGAAAGATTTCCAAGGTCAGGGATTTTATCCCTGTAGTAGCTAAAGACCCTTGCCTGTGAGCTGAGCTAAGTGAGAGCACGGTTTGGGTGAGCACCAGCCTGTCGCTGTAACGATGCACTCGCGCGACATCGCTTTAGGATCTAAAAGCTGGAGGACAAACAGAAGTTTGCTATTTGACTTAAAACAGTATCGAGATTTGTAACGAACCTAAAAACATAAATAAGGAAACATAAAAGTTAAACTGTGCAGAAGGAAGTCTTATTTGAATCAAGAAACTGGTGTGTTTAAAAAAGAAGCCTATGCTGTGAGTCAATAATTTCTCAAAAAAAATAGTAATAATAAAAAGGAAGCGTAGGAGAGTCTGGAAACTGAACTGTTATATCCGCTAAGCATCAAGAACAAGGAACTAAGCAGACGCAGAAGAAAACTCTGCCTAAGCTAGAAGGTCCCTGGGCAGCGACCTGGAAAAGAGCCCCGGACACTGGAGCCTCAACTGCTCTGTAAAGCGAGAGGAGGAGCCCCACGGGAGCCCTGTGCTGCCAGGACTCCTGACCCCGTGCTCTGTCCTCGGCAGAACGCGACATGACAGTCAGGAACCGAAAGGCTCAGTACCTGCTGTGCGTTATGTCCCCAAAACCTGTGGCCGGTCCTGGTCCCGGGACACCGACTATGACCTTATTAGTATGAAAGGGCCTTTGCAGAGGCCGTTGGTTGAGACGAGGTCATACGGGCTAGAGTAGGCACAACCCGACGACCTTAGGGGGCAGGAGACACGGATGGTATGTGACACGGTGGCCACAGGGCGCTGCGTCTCCAGCCACGGAGCCACCGACGGGCACCAGCAGTGGGAGGACCTGGTGCAGATGCTCTGCCAGAGCCTCTGGGAGCCCCCGCCCGGCAGATGCCCCAAGACCCGAGACAACAGTGTCCCCATTCCCACGCCCCCAGCACAAGGCAGTTATGACAGCCCTGGACACGGACACACCACACAACAGGGCTCAAAGGTGTGCGCACGCAGTTGCAGAAGGCACAGAGGCAGAATGCAGGAGTGGCCGGGAGCACTGGGTCGGCGGCGACCGAGACCAGCCACCCACAAGCGCTGGGAGCGACAGGCGCCCATGAGAGTCACGGATGCACGTCCTGTCCTCGTGGTGACGGCACCTGCTTCCCTACGTTCCAGAACAGCAAGCGGGAAGCGAGACTCCGGCGGCCCAGCTCTGCGTTTGCTGAGAGGGTCGTCAGTCGTGTTTACAAACCGACACCACAGAAACAAGGACTCCGTCGCATTACTCCGACCTGCTGCTTTGCACTCGTCTAACAGAGTCCCTCGCGGGTCACAGAAAACTCCGAGCCCAGACTCTCTCCTCTGCGGACGAAGGACACTTAAACAGTTGGAAGAGAAGCACGCGAGTCCCTGGGACACGGTCCTTGGCTTGCAGGTCACCCCGCCGACAAGGTCCCCCAGTCCCAGGTGGCAGCGTTCCTGCTCCGCAAGCAGCCCAGGCCCTCCCGCCCGAGCTCCACGCGGCCCCCGCCTCTCCGTGGCCAGCGCTCCACGCCCCACGCACACGGGCTCAGCACGGGGCACGCCCGCCTGCCCCACCCTCCACCGTACAGACCAGGAACCGAGGCACGGGTATGTGAACCTGGTCGTCTGCGCCCCCGGGGGGCTCGGAGGGACCCAGACCAACAGCACAGCCCGTGTCCCGACGCAGACACCTCCCATCCCCTCTCCCCACAGCACACTCTCCTTTTGAGGAAACTTCAGAGCCAACGCTGTGTGTGAAACACAAGGACGGCGTCCCCGTGGATGCGTGAGGCTCCGGGAGTCCCAGCAAGAGCGCCTGTGTGTGCTCAGCTCAGCCCGTGCCCCCGCCTCTCGGGCAGCCACCACCAGAGAGCCTCCGGCACTTCCGCACGCACTGCAACAGGAGCCGCACAAACACGTCTGTACCCAGAGAACGGCAGCTCCCCAACAAGCACGTTCATCTCGTCCTGCTCTCTCCCCGGCAGAGCTCGCGGGGCCTCCCATGTGTGCGTGTGTGACCCCTGGGGGACGCAGAGCGGGTCCGTCCACCGCCCTGTCCTAGCTGCGGGAGGTGTTTGGTGACACGCGATCGCGCATCTTATTCCACTGGTATGTAATCGGCAATACTGCGGCAAGTTCCCTCTAGAGAAGCAGCGACGTTTAGAACACGAACGACACCGGAGCAGCTGCCCAGACATGCCCCTTCCCACGAGGGGTATCGCCTTCTGATTTACCGTGCATGCGGCGCGGTCCCACGCCGGACGCGGCCGTAATACTTCACGTGCCAAGGCTGCTCCCAGCAGCCCCGGGAGGGAGGCCAGACCATCCTGCCTGCTTACGGGCGAAGAGAACGGGGCGGGGCGGCCCCAGGCCCAACGGAGGGGCAGACCCAGGTGTCAAGCTCACTCTGGCCTCCAACCCTGCGCATCTGGCCTCGGGGAAGGCCACTTCCTGGCAGTCCTGCCTCCACACACCCAGACCGACACCGTCCTCAACCCTAAGACGGCTCCTGACTTGCTGGGTCCAGGCCATCTGTCGCTGCTGGCTGGGTCTGTGTCCCCTTGGTTCTTAACCACCCTAGCCTGTCTTTCTCTCCATTAACACCTTCCTAGGAAATTAAAAGTCCCAGTAGATTAAACCAGGTGAGAGTGAAAACGTGACCCTATGAGCAGAATTCCCAGAGATTTCAAAAAGCTGTGTTTTATGATCAGACCCGGGAAGCTGAGCCAGGGTGGGGGGAGCCTGGCCCTCCCGTCAGCCTCAGGGTTCAAGGCCGCGATGGAAGCTCTGGTGTCGCGGAAGCGGGAACATCCCAGCAACTCTCTGGGCGCAGAGTCTTCGTGCTCAGGAATACGGCAGGAGGGTAACACGCAGCTGTGTGTGGCTCACCCTGTAATCACAGCTACTGCAGGACGGCCCAAGTTAACACACGGAGGACAGAGGTGCACACCAGCCCGGCCATGGGAATGCTCCTGACGGCCAGGGGCTTCACCGGGATAGCGCGCACACCTGCCGCTTACCTGTCATGGGTGTCCCACCTGGATAAACGCTAGACAACCCTCAGGTGGTCACGCTCTGTGACACCTGAGACGTATGTCCTCGAAGTCTCAGGGAACACACCTGCACTTTGCCACCCCTGGCCGCGCTCACAACCACACCAAGGGGAAAGAAACGCAGGGAAGGAAGGGGTAAGGCATCTGGACGACCTCCCTTCCCGGGGGTTTATGGAGAAGTGGCCCCCGCATCTCCAAGGCTTCAGCCCCGCGGCCTCTCCCTGAAGCCTTCTGCAAGCACAACGGCGAAGATCCTTCCTTGGGTCCCTCGGATGGAGGCAACCTCCAGCTCCAGAGACGGTCGACTGAGAAACACCCAGAGAGCAAAGGGAGCGAAGCCTCAGGAGAGAGCCGCTCCTCTGCCGACACCAGGACTTGCTACAACATTTCTGCATTCACAGCCCATTGTCATAGAACACACACGCCCAAGCACACATGATGTCGCTGCAGTAACACTGACGTGAGCCGACGCCTGAGTTCTCCCACGAGTCATACAGAGGTTCTACGTGTACAGACTCACGTGCCGTTCACGTGGCCATGACGTGGCATGGCACTCATGCCCCCCACGGACACGGACTCTGAGGCCTGAAGGAGGCACTGTGCCACGCTACACAGCAGACTCTGAAATCCACTGGGTGCTGTGCTGGCCTCACTGGACACAGAGCATATGGAGCCATCGGTGCCCACGTGGGGTGCACGCACCGCTGGACACACGGTCTGGATGCACATGCCAGCTGCACACACAGGAGTACACGCGGGTTATGCACGGGCATCAGAGCGCCTCCTGGAACACAGCTCCCTGCGGAAGACGCTGCTACGCTGCCATCTGCGTGTGTCAGCGAGGGACCACTTTCCGGCCGCTGACCAGTGAGGTCCTCCTTTGTGGACAGAGGGCGTCCCTCGTGGGGGAGCGGCCCTGCTGCGCGTGTCTGGCCCTGCCGTCCGCAGTGGACGTTCTTCTGCAGACGCGCGTGAGCTCACGTACTGCAGCGGCCGCCCCGAGAAAATAACAGCGGCAGGTGGAAATGCCCTGCGAAGGGTGCGGAGCCACAGACTCTGCGGGGGTTATTTCTGTTTTAACGGAAATAACATTTTCAGGGAACACTCTGGGAACGTGGATTTTAGAAGAAATCCAGTCAAATCCATGCATGTGCTCCCCCGTCAGTGCTCAGCGTGAGAGCCTGTGCACAACACAGCAGACGCCCGCACGGAAGGCTCACGACAGGGAAAGACACAGGATCGACGCGGCGCCCCTCCGAGCAGCGAGGCATTTTCTTCCCCTCTCTCTGGCTAGAGCAAGAACCACTTACTAAAAAGCACCTGCCTGAAGAGGTCTGTAGCGCGAGAAGGGGCCGTTTTCTCCGCCGCTGTCACATCCACCCACCGGTCTGTGGCTTCAGGTTCTTTCTTGCTGGAGAGACCGTCAGAGGCGCTTCTTCCTCTCAGCCAGGAACCGGATCTGCCCCACAAGCTGTGTGCAAGCTGAGCTCTCCCCCGGGCTCTTGGCTGTGTCTCCGGGCAGGCGCTCGGCGCGCACCTGCGGGGAACTGGCCCTGGTCTCTGCGTGTGGGACAGATACCTGGACCGCAGCGTGCGCCGGTCACCGTCCGACCAAACACAAAACGGGGCGGGACGCACTCCTGCGGGTGAGCAGGGCGGACAGCCCGCACGAGGCACTCTGGTCGCTTGGCTCTTCCACATTCTGAGTCACGCCACATTGCCGGTTAGGGATGCGGAGTCTCATCTGCCAACATTTTTATACCCAAAGAAGTTCTAAAACTGTACCTAAGTTCAAAACTTCCGGATTAAAATCACCAACAATGTATTTACTCTCGTGTTACAAGAATAAGATCATGGATCTCCACAGTTGCCTTTCTTGGGGCAGTCCAAGCCGTTTCTGAAAATCCCACTAAAATTCACAGGCTCCTCAGCTACCCTGGCTGGAGTGCCTCGGGCGGGGCGGTCCGAGTCGGACTCTAGATGTGCACCCGGTGCCGGGTCCTTCCCTTGGGTCCTCCCATTTTCTAATGTCCGGGGGGACGTTTTCAACATGCAAAATGATTCGGGTGGCAAAGGGGCATCTCTGGTCTCCTCTGGAATCGCCAATTTAATTATTGCTTTACATAATTATTAGCTTTCACTGCGAATGCTTCAAGGCATTGAAATGATACCTTGTGGTTAAAGAGCCGCAGAACACTTTCTTGGTTTAAGCAACACTACCACAACATAGCTTTAAAAAGTGAGTTCTTGGGGCATCTGGATGGCTCAGTGGGTTGAGCCTCTGCCTTCGGCTCAGGTCATCATCTCAGGGTCCTGGGATCGAGCCCCACATCAGGCTCTCTGCTCAGCGGGGAGCCTGCTTCCTCCCCCTCTCTCTCTGCTGCCTCTCTGCCTACTTGTGATCTCTGTCAAATAAATAAATAATTTTTTTTTTTTTAAGTGGGTTCTTTCCTCTGCATTCCAGACGCGGAAACAGAACCAGACAGCATCCCAGGGATACACAGGACCAGAAGATCATTCGCTGGTTTTCATTTTACAATTTGCCCTTTGAAAACAATTTCACAGATACGTTTACACATCATAAAGTCCTATTTCTCCAATATATTTAATTTTTAAAATAACCCTCAAAGAAAAAGGAAACACACAACATAGACCTGGATGGTGACAGCTTAAAAGGAAAGACGATTAAATACTGTGGCAACACGAGGCTGGAGAGGAAGCAGGGCTCCAGCTGCTGTTCCCAGACAACGGCCAGAGTCTAGGGCTGGCTCTCAGGACCAGCTCCGCACCCTGCTTGTGTTTCAAGTGGGATGTCTGAGAATCCTGCTGAAAACTCGGAGCCCCAAAACCTTCCAACGCACTCACTGTGGTGTTGGTGACAGGAGTTCTCCTGCTGACCGGAGGAGGGACGTCAGGATAATGAACATCCATGGTCACCGGCCTGTGACGTCCAGCTCTCTGCTCTGCACAGGCCAGCTCAGAACGGCCAGAGGGGCTGACGGATGTGCCCAGCTGTCCCGGCACGGTGCAGGCCCACGGGCGCCTGGCGGTTCCTCCATAGCCACGCGGCTGGCTGGTCCACATATGCGTCTCACAGAAGGAAACCACAGACTAAATGCCCCACTGGTGTGACTAACGGGACACATGTCCAGTGTCATCTTCAGTACTGGCCTCGTGCAGTAACTGGGTTTTGTCCCTAAAGGCTGGGCTCGCCCAAGTCCAGGGTCTTCTTCGTTTCCCAGCTCAGCTGTCCTGGGAGGGTTACTAAGCCCAGGACGAGAGAAGAAAGGGGAATGTCAGTCCTCAAACCCACCGGAACGAGGGGTCATCAGAGCTCCCTTGAAGGGGGCCGACTTTTCTTTCCAACAAAATCAGGCGAACTGGCAGCCAGATACTTTTTTCTTTGTAAATCAGCCAACAAGCAGAAACAGACTTAGAGGCTGTAGCCGCTCCTACGCTGGGCTCGGGGAAGACATGCAACCGAGCGCCCATTCTGTCGCCCCCTGGACCACAGGGCCGTGGACCGGCCGCCCCGACCCCTGCTCAGAGCAGCTTGAAAGGGACGAAGGAGGCGGCCTCGCCTCTCACCCGGCTTCTACTGTGCAGGCACGGACATTTCCAAGTGTCCCTGTGCTTGGGGAAGAAATCAGCCAGTGGGAAGCTACGTGTGTGGGCTTGTTTGCGAAACAAAAGTCTGTCCCAACCTCTGCGTGGACGGTCGTTCACGTCCAACACCGGGAACGGGGGTTTTCTGACTCAGAGAGGGACGTGCTCATAAAATTCAAGAGAAGCTACTTCTGTCCTGTTTGAAAATGTCTTACATAGGACTGGTCAGCGAAGGAAGCAGGTTCTGCACGTGAGCACCCCCTCCTCTCTGGACTGACCACCAGTCCTCGCCATCCACACTCACCCCCACTCAGGGCTCACGGTGGCGGCTTCATCCGTGGGGCCAGCGGTGTGCAGGAGTGTCTCACATGGACGGGGACAGCCATCAGACTGCAGAACGGCACCCAGCAAGGGAACAGAAGGGGGACAGCCGCCGCAGCCAGAGGTCTGTCTTGATTTGGGTCACGCCATCACTCCTAATTCTATGGAGAACACTACGAGTGTACCTGGGCTCCTTTGTCTTCCTGTCCCAATCTACCTGTGAGCCTGGGAGAGACGCCCCCCGCGGAGCACACGGGCGCTGAGACGTCCCAGCCAACGGGGTGGGAGCCCCGGGCGGGGCTCTGGGGGACACTCGCTCAGAGCCCGGCAGGGCCGAGGGCACTACCTGTGCTCACGTCTCTGTTCTCAGGAACTCCTGACCATCCACGGCCTCCTCCGTAGCGACTTACACCCTGGGGTACGTAAGATCTCCCACCCCTGCTCTGGGGTCCTGAGCTGCCCTCTCCGCACGCGTGTTAGCGCATCAGTGTGGACGCACGCAGGCTGCTGCCCAAGACCTCCTGTCTGACCTCCACCCATTATCTCGGGACCCACCCTGGGGCGCGGAGGGGGACGTGCAGTTGGCAGTAAGGACACGGCTCTCCTGCTGCTGCTGTCTCAGTGGACGACCAGAACACGACACCAAACCACAGGCCCGGAGTGGCGCCGGGCCTGCTGTGTGCAGCGCAGCTGGCCGACGGGCACACACACGACTCCCTGGAGCTAGAAACCGGCCGGCTCACGGGCATGCGCTGCTCTCACCAGGATGCCTGTGAGCAGGACCTGCATGCGCTGGGCATCTGTCCCTCACGGCTCTAGTTACAAAGTGCTCATGGGGCTGGGACGGACGAGCCACGGAGACACCAGTAAGTCCCAAAGCATGGGAGAAGGTGTGAACCTTAAGGAGGGCGACGAGCCCGGAGGACTGCGGTCGGGACGCCGGCAAAGGCTGTGCAGAGGGAGGGAGAGAGCACGGCCAGGCCTCGGAGCCCCAGCACCCCTGCAGGCCAGCTGCCACTGAGGGGCCAGGCCGTAGGGAGCCGGGGCAGCCGGAGGGCCGGGCCGTGCGTCCACAGCTTCCTCTGAAGGAACGTGGGGCACACGTGACCCGGGCAGGGTGCACTGAAATCCAGTTCCACTCTGCCTGCCACCCCCCTTTCCACAGTAGAGCGGCCAGAGTCACAACACGGACATCAGTGTCCAGGCTCTGCACAGTCCTGTGTCTCCCCGAAGTCTTGGTGGGAGGAGAGACGTGACACGGCCTGCACTGGGGCACAAGGGCTCCGACTGCTGGGCCAAGGGCTGACGGCCGGGGCGGGGGACCCGGGGGAGTGCACACGTGATAGCAGATCTGCGTGCTCACACCAGGGACCGGGTGTGTGTGCACTCGTGTTAGCAGACACATGTGTTCACACCAGGGACCGCGGAGTGTGTGCACACATGTTAGCGGACACGTGTCTTCATATCAGGGACTGGGGAGTCTGCACACGTGTGAGCACACGTGTGAGCAGATGCACGTGTTCACAGTGCGGACCAGGGAGTGTGTGCACACACGTTAGCATACACACTGTTCACATCTATTCTTGGCAAGTGGAAAAATCGAGTGTCTCAAAGGACTGGTCCACGGGGACATGGCAGAGTCAGCCGCTGAAAAGACCTGCCTTTCCTGGTGCATAAGGTGGCCCTGAGATCACGATGACACTCTGAAGTGCCCTGACTCTTACTGCTCCAGGAGACAATGCACGGGGGACACCAGAGCATCGGGGAACCCACCCGGCGGCCCCTTTCACAGCACAGCCTGGACTGTGTCCACGGGACCCACGGATTCTCTCCCGGAGGGAACGGCGAGGACACAGTTTGTGACTCCATCACCCCAAGGCCCCCGGGGGCACGAGCCACCACGCAGCTTCTCAGCACGGGGGAGGCCCGTCTGCGGCTTCGGGCCCAGACGTCATGGATCCTCGCCTGCGTGAACCAGGGCTGAGCAGAGTGCTGTGTTCCGGGGCCGCTCTGGGCACGAGCACGCCATCAGAGGCTATGTTTCCCCGGGACCCAGGGTGTCTCCAGGACACGAAGGCTCAGCCAAGACCACGTGGGCACAGTCCCAAACGACTGGTTTCAAGGAACGCAGCACGACTTCCAACACCACCTGCGGCCTGCGCCTTCATTTCGGGCATCTCTGCGGGGTTTTTGTCCAGATTTTGAAAATATCATTCTACTTCAGTTTTGGTCACGGATACGGACGGGTGTGAAACCGAGAAGGACGGTGCAAACGGAGCGGACATTTACGTGCTTGTGAAACCATAATGTTTAACGGCTCTCTACTGCCGATAAAGATCTTTTCCAAAGTTATTTTTGTTTGTCTCTAACCAATATGTCAGGAGCAAAACACAAATACTTTAGCGTTAAAACTAGACCTTTTCCCGTGTATCTTACGGCCCCTCGCTTTATGCAGGAGCAACGTGGCAGGGGTCACACTGCACTGTCCGCAGGAGTGACCGTGAGGCCCGGGGCCAGCACACCGTTGTCGAGAGCCGGCAGGACACACCGGGCCATGCCCAAGGACCGGGCTCATATCTTTACTCTGAAACAGGCAGCCCAAATGTCACAGCAAAACGAGTGGACACATTTAAACCATCACAGCTTCGGCAAGGATAGGACAGCGCAGACGATGTCTGGTTCGGCTGTCCCTCTGGAGCAACCTTGCTCCCCTGCCAGAGGCCAACACACGAGCCACCACTGACCCACGTGAGGCGGGAATGGGGTTCCGCTCACGGCAAGTGGGTCCCAGCGACAGTCGCCACTTTCCCTCGCACACCTGTGCCACGCGCAGTGAACACACACACCTGGTTCTCGAGCACTGAGCGGGTGGCAGGTCTGCAGAGAGACCCGGAAGGCGCCAGCGAACCTGGGACTCTCTGGGAGAAGATGGTGTCTTCATGTAGAGAAAGAGCTCTGGGCGAGCCTCCAGACGGAGACAACTTTATTTTTTTTTTATTATTATTTTTTAATTTTTTATTTTTTATAAACATATATTTTTATCCCCAGGGTACAGGTCTGTGAATCACCAGGTTTACACACTTCACAGCACTCACCAAAGCACATACCCTCCCCAGTGTCCATAATCCCACCCCCCTTCTCCCAAAGCCCCTCCCCCCGGCAACCCTCAGTTTGTTTTGTGAGTTTAAGAGTCACTTATGGTTTGTCTCCCTCCCAATCCCATCTTGTTTCATTGATTCTTCTCGTACCCACTTAAGCCCCCATGTTGCATCACCACTTCCTCATATCAGGGAGATCATATGATAGTTGTCTTTCTCCGCTTGACTTATTTCGCTAAGCATGATACGCTCTAGTTCCATCCATGTTGTCGCAAATGGCAAGATTTCATTTCTTTTGATGGCTGCATAGTATTCCATTGTGTATATATACCACATCTTCTTGATCCATTCATCTGTTGATGGACAGCTAGGTTCTTTCCATAGTTTGGCTATTGTGGACATTGCTGCTATAAACATTCGGGTGCACGTGCCCCTTTGAATCACTACGTTTGTATCTTTAGGGTAAATACCCAGTAGTGCAATTGCTGGGTCATAGGGCAGTTCTATTTTCAACTTTTTGAGGAACCTCCATGCTGTTTTCCAGAGTGGCTGCACCAGCTTGCGTTCCCACCAACAGTGTAGGTGGGTTCCCCTTTCTCCGCATCCTCGCCAGCATCTGTCATTTCCTGACTTGTTGATTTTAGCCATTCTGACTGGTGTGAGGTGATATCTCATTGTGGTTTTGATTTGTATTTCCCTGATGCCGAGTGATACGGAGCACTTTTTCATGTGTCTGTTGGCCATCTGGATGTCTTCTTTGCAGAAATGTCTGTTCATGTCCTCTGCCCATTTCTTGATTGGATTATTTGTTCTTTGGGTGTTGAGTTTACTAAGTTCTTTATAGATCCTGGACACTAGCCCTTTATCTGATATGTCATTTGCAAATATCTTCTCCCATTCTGTCAGTTGTCTTTTGATTTTGTTAACTGTTTCCTTTGCTGTGCAAAAGCTTTTGATCTTGATGAAATCCCAATAGTTCATTTTTGCCGTTGCTTCCCTTGCCTTTGGCAATGTTCCTAGGAAGATGTGGCTGCGGCTAAGATCGAAGAGGTTGCTGCCTGTGTTCTCCTCAAGGATTTTGATGGATGCCTTTCGCACATTGAGGTCCTTCATCCATTTTGAGTCTATTTTCGTGTGTGGTGTAAGGAAATGGTCCAATTTCATTTTTCTGCATGTGGCTGTCCAATTTTCCCAGCACCATTTATTGAAGAGGCTGTCTTTTTTCCATTGGACATTCTTTCCTGCTTTGTCGAAGATTAGTTGACTGTAGAGTTGAGGGTCTATTTCTGTGCTCTCTATTCTGTTCCATTGATCTATGTGTCTGTTTTTGTGCCAGTACCATACTGTCTTGATGATGACAGCTTTGTAATAGAGCTTGAAGTCCGGAATTGTGATGCCACCAACTTTGGATTTCTTTTTCAATATCCCTTTGGCTCTTCGAGGTCTTTTCTGGTTCCATATAAATTTTAGAATTATTTGTTCCACTTCTTTGAAAAAAATGGATGGTACTTTGATAGGAATTGCATTAAATGTGTAGATTGCTTTAGGTAGCATAGACATTTTCACAATATTTATTCTTCCAATCCAGGAGCATGGAACATTTTTCCATTTCTTTGTGTCTCCCTCAATTTCTTTCATGAGTACTTTATAGCTTTCTGAGTATAGATTCTGAGCCTCTTTGGTTAGGTTTATTCCTAGGTATCTTATGGTTTTGGATGCAATTGTAAATGGGATTGACTCCTTAATTTCTCTTTCTTCTGTCTTGCTGTTGGTGTAGAGAAATGCAACTGATTTCTGTGCATTGATTTTATATCCTGACACTTTACTGAATTCCTGTACAAGTTCTAGCAGTTTTGGAGTGGAGTCTTTTGGGTTTTCCACATATAGTATCATATCATCTGTGAAGAGTGATAATTTGACTTATTCTTTGCCGATTTGGATGCCTTTAATTTCCTTTTGTTGTCTGATTGCTGAGGCTAGGACCTCTAGTACTATGTTGAATAGCAGTGGTGATAATGGACATCCCTGCCGTGTTCCTGACCTTAACAGAAAAGCCTTCAGTTTTTCTCCATTGAGAATGATATTTGCGGTGGGTTTTTCATAGATGGCTTTGATGATATTGAGGTATGTGCCCTCTATCCCTACACTTTGAAGAGTTTTGATCAGGAAGGGATGCTGCACTTTGTCAAATGCTTTTTCAGCATCTATTGAAAGTATCATATGGTTCTGGTTCTTTCTTTTATTGATGTGTTGTATCACATTGACTGATTTGCGGATGTTGGACCAACCTTGCAGCCCTGGAATAAACCCCACTTGGTCGTGGTGAATAATCCTTTTAATGTACTGTTGAATCCTATTGGCTAGTATTTTGGTGAGAATTTTCGCATCTGTGTTCATCAAGGATATTGGTCTATAGCTCTCTTTTTTGATGGGATCCTTGTCTGGTTTTGGGATCAAGGTGGTGCTGGTCTCATAAAATGAGTTTGGAAGTTTTCCTTCCATTTCTATTTTTTGGAACAGTTTCAGGAGAATAGGAATTAGTTCTTCTTTAAATGTTTGGTAGAATTCCCCCGGGAAGCTGTCTGGCCCTGGGCTTTTGTTTGTTTGGAGATTTTTAATGACTGTTTCAATCTCCTTACTGGTTATGGGTCTGTTCGGGCTTTCTATTTCTTCCTGGTTCAGTTGTGGTAGTTTATATGTTTCTAGGAATGCATCCATTTCTTCCAGATTGTCAAATTTGTTGGCGTAGAGTTGATCATAGTATGTTTTTATAATTGTTTGTATTTATTTGGTGTTAGTTGTGATCTCTCCTCTTTCATTCATGATTTTATTTATTTGGGTCCTCTCTCTTTTCCTTTTGATAAGTCAGACCACGGGTTTATCAATTTTATTAATTCTTTCAAAGAAGCAGCTCCTAGTTTCGTTGATTTGTTCTATTTTTTTAATTTTTTATTTATTTATTTATTTTTTTTTTGGTTTCTATTTCATTGATTTCTGCTCTGATCTTTATTTCTCTTCTCCTGCTTGGCTTAGGGTTTCTTTCTTGTTCTTTCTCCAGCTCCTTTAGGTGTAGGGTTAGGTTGTGTACCTGAGACCTTTCTTGTTTCTTGAGAAAGGCTTGTACTGCTATATACTTTCCTCTCAGGACTGCCTTTGTTGTGTCCCACAGATTTTGAACCATTGTGTTTTCATTATCATTTGTTTCCATGATTTTTTTTCAATTCTTCTTTAATTTCCCGGCTGACCCATTCATTCTTTAGAAGGATGCTGTTTAGTCTCCATGTATTTGGGTTCTTTCCAAACTTCCCTTTGTGGTTGAGTTCTAGCTTTAGAGCATTGTGGTCTGAAAATATGCAGCGAATGATCCCAATCTTTTGATACCGGTTGAGTCCTGATTTAGGACCGAGGATGTTCCATGTGCACTAGAGAAGAATGTATATTCTGCTGCTTTGGGATGAAATGTTCTGAATATATCTGTGATGTCCATCTGGTCCAGTGTGTCGTTTAAGGCCTTTATTTCCTTGCTGATCTTTTGCTTGGATGATCTGTCCAATTCAGTGAGTGGAGTGTTAAAGTCCCCTACTATTATTGTATTATTGTTGATGTGTTTCTTTGATTTTCTTATTAATTGGTTTATATAGTTGGCTGCTCCCACGTTGGGGGCATAGATATTTAAAATTGTTAGATCTTCTTGTTGGACAGACCCTTTGAGTATGATAGTGTCCTTCCTCATCTCTTATTATAGTCTTTGGCTTAAAATCTAATTGATCTGATATAAGGATTGCCACTCCTGCTTTCTTCTGATGTCCATTAGCATGGTAAATTCTTTTCCACCCCCTCACTTTAAATCTGGAGGTGTCTTCGGGCTTAAAATGTGTTTCTTGGAGGCAACATATAGATGGGTTTTGTTTTTTTATCCATTCTGATACCCTGTGTCTTTTGACAGGGGCATTTAGCCCATTCACATTCAGGGTAACTATTGAGAGATATGAATTTAGTGCCATTGTATTGCCTGTAAGGGGACTGTTACTGTATATGGTCTCTGTTCCTTTCTGATCTACCACTTGTAGGCTCTCTCTTTGCTTAGAGGACCCCTTTCAATATTTCCTGTAGAGTTGGTTTGGTGTTTGCAAATTCTTTCAGTTTTTGTTTGTCCTGGAAGCTTTTAATCTCTCCTTCTATTTTCAATGATAGCCTAGCTGGATATAGTATTCTTGGCTGCATGTTTTTCTCGTTTAGTGCTCTGAAAATATCATGCCAGCTCTTTCTGGCCTGCCAGGTCTCTGTGGATAAGTCAGCTGCCAATCTAATATTTTTACCATTGTATGTTACAGACTTCTTTTCCCAGGCTGCTTTCAGGATTTTCTCTTTGTCACTGAGACTTGTAAATTTTACTATTAGGTGACGGGGTGTGGGCCTATTCTTATTGATTTTGAGGGGCGTTCTCTGAACCTCCTGAATTTTGATGCTCGTTCCCTTTGCCATATTGGGGAAATTCTTCCCAATAATTCTCTCCAGTGTACCTTCTGCTCCCCTCTCTCTTTCTTCTTCTTCTGGAATCCCAATTATTCTAATGTTGTTTCGTCTTATGGTGTCACTTATCTCTGGAATTCTCCCCTCGTGGTCCAGTAGCTGTTGGTCCCTCTTTTGCTCAGCTTCTTTATTCTCTGTCATTTGGTCTTCTATATCACTAATTCTTTCTTCTGCCTCATTTATCCTAGCAGTGAGAGCCTCCATTTTTGATTGCACCTCATTAATAGCTTTTTTTATTTCAACTTGGTTAGATTTTAGTTCTTTTATTTCTCCAGAAAGGGCTTTTATATCTACCGAGAGGGTTTCTCTAATATCTTCCATGCCTTTTTTGAGCCCCGCTAGAACCTTGAGAATTGTCATTCTGAACTCTAGATCTGACATATTACCAATGTCTGTATTGATTAGGTCCCTAGCCTTTGGTACTGCCTCTTGTTCTTTTTTTTGTGGTGAATTTTTCCGTCTTGTCATTTTATCCAGATAAGAGTATATGAAGGAGCAAGTAAAATACTAAAAGGGTGGCAACAACCCCAGGAAAATATGCTTTAACCAAATCAGAAGAGATCCCAAATCGTGAGGGGGGAGAAAGGGGATAAAAAGAGGTTCAAAAAGGAAGAAAGGAAAAAAAAGAAAAAAAAAGAATTAAAAAAAATGAAAACGAATAAAGAAAAATATAAAAAAGAAAAAATATATATATTAGATAAACTAGTTAAAAAATGTTAAAAAAGAAAAGGGTAAAAGTTAAAAAAAAAATTTTACCAGAAGGTGAGAAAACAAAAATGAAAAAGAAAAAAATTAAATTAACTGCAAGACTAAAAAATCACAGGGAAAAAGCCATGAGTTCTGTGCTTTGCTTTCTCCTCCTCTGGAATTCTGCTGCTCTCCTTGGTATTGAAACTGCACTCCTTGGTAGGTGAACTTGGTCTCGGCTGGATTTCTTGTTGATCTTCTGGGGGAGGGGCCTGGTGTAGTGACTCTCAAGTGTCTTTGCCCCAGGTGGAATTGCACCGCCCTTACCAGGGGTCGGGGTGAGTAATCCGCTCGGGTTTGCTTTCAGGAGCTTTTGTTCCCTGAGCGCTTTCTGTCGAGTTCCGGAGGACGGGAATACAAATGGCGGCCTCCTGGTCTCCGGCCCAGAGGAGCCGAGAGCCCGGGGCCCCACTCCTCAGTGCGCCCTCAGAGAACAGCGCCAGTTACTCCCGTCTGCCTGACCTCCGGCCGCGCTCCGAGCTCACCGAGCCTGCAGCCGGTTCAAGGTAACACGGAGCTGTGAGCTTACTGTCGGCTCTGTCTCTGTAGCCGGCTTTCCTGTTCCAGTACCCGCAAGCTCTGCGACACTCAGACACCCCCGATCCTTCTGTGTCCCTGCGGGACCTGAGGCCACGCTGACCCCGCGTGGGCTTCGCCCCGGTTTAGCCTCTGGAGCGATGTCCCTCAGCGGAACAGACTTTTAAAAGTCCTGATTTTGTGCGCCGTTGCTCCGCCGCTTGCCGGGAGCCGGCCCCTCCCCCCGGGGTCTGTCTTCCCGTCGCTTTGGATTCACTTCTCCGCCGGTCCTACCTTTCAGAAAGGGGTTGTTTTTCTGTTTCCAGAATTGCTGTTCTTCTTCTCTTCCAGCTGCCGATGGATTTTCAGGTGTTTGCAATCTTTAGATAAGCTATCTAGCTGATCGCCTGCTAGCTGAAGTAGTCTCAGCCTGCTACACTCCACAATCTTGACTCCCGGAGATGACTTTATACCGAAGTCTGTAAGTAAGTGAGGATTAGACTCCACCTCAGGAAAACAAGAGTTTCTTCTGTTACTGACGCACCTTGTGGTTGTAGGGAAGTTCTCTGAAGGACGTGACATCGCTCTGTCAGTCAGCGGTGGTTGAGGAAAGAGCGAGGCTCTCTGTGCAGAGCCGGGAGCTCACGCACACGCAGCTCGTGCACTGCCTTCTCAGCAAAGGGCCGCGGGGCCTCAACATTCACAGGGCTTCCTGTCAGCTGCGCCGCGGCCGGGCGCACAGGACTGGGCAGGCACGGCGGTGGCCCACAAACCTCAGCATGGGCGCGGGCCGTCAGGCCGGTGACTCCGGAACGTGCACTCCTATCCCTCCACGTGGGAACAGCACACGGCGAAGCCTGTCGTGGCCTGAGACAGGCAGTGTGCCCTCCCAGGCCCCCACGTGGGTCCTGCCTTGCTCACGGTTACGTGCCCGGCAGACAGACACCCACGGCCCCGTCGGGCTGACGAGACAAGGGCCGGGAAGCGGGAGGAGGAGAACCGAGCCGTGCGCTGGCCGCCTCCTCCGCAGGCAATCCGACTCCGCAGCGTCCGAGCCCCCAGGCTGTGCACGTGGGCCTGACGCAGTCTCCCAGGGGGAGGACGCGTGTGGAGTGAACCGAAGGTCCGGCAGAGAAGGGGACAGAGCTGCTCTACTGTGCCCGGGCCTCCCTCCAGGTCCCAGCCTCAGAGACCTATTTTTACCATAAGCTGCAAATAGGATTTCTCCTGCCGACACACGCCCTCTCTGGTCACCCTGTTTTCTGGAAACTGTGCTCAGGAAGGGGTTCTCCAATGTGGGCGGCCCTGCCTCCAGGCAGCCCTCCAGACGGACGGAGAGAGAGGACACACGGGGCCCTGAAGGGCAGAGAAGCCAAGGCTGCCATCGTGTCAGTCCGTTCAGTCCTCACAGGAGCGTCTGGAAGCTTGCGGCGAGGCCGGGCCATAGCAGAGATTCCCACTGCCTGGACGTGCTGGCAGCCACAGGTCCCACGCTCTTGAGAGTTGACGTGAGTCCCCGCTGGTTGAGCCCATCCAGTGTGACGGTCACACTGTAAAATCCACGGGCAGGAGCTGCACAGCCGTGTCACGATGGCCACGTGTGCCCCAGTGGGTCGCATCCCTCCCCGACACAGACCAAAGACCGCGACTGTGCACCCGTGGGGGTGGGGCCGGTGCACTCCTCGCGGGGGTGACACCCCCACAGCACGTGCAGAGTCTCGGGGTACTTCTGTGTTCCTGTCTCGCTACTGTCTTCCCGCGGACACTCCAAATCCACAGGCATCACGAGAGCAGCTGGTCTCCAGATGCCGTGGCTCCCGAGGACGCTCGTGGGAACGCGGCTGGGACCGACGCGCCTGAGACGGACCAGCGACCTCACACAGCGCCAGGGAAGGGAACGCACATCGCTCTTGGAGGCTAGGAAATGCCTGCAGTAAAGCCAGTTTGGGGTAGAAACGGACTGGACCCCCAGCCACACGTCTCCCGCTTTAAACCCCGGACTGTGGCAGGCGAGAATTCTACCACTGAACCACCAACGCAAACCCCCAACTGTGAGTGACAGTCCAGGAAACAGTGTGCGGACCTTCCACGAGCTACAGGAGACCCTGTGAGGAGAGCACGGCAGGATCCAGCCAAGGCCTCAACGTCGCGTTTCTCCGGGGGCAGGGTCAGGTCCACCTGCGACCCACGCCAGCCACCTCCCACCACGGTGCAGTCCAGGATGCAGGGCACGCAGGGGCTCCTCTGTATCTGTGGCCCTGTCCTGGCTCCTGGTTCCTCTACCCGCTACCCAGGAAATCGCACATGAGACCTCAAGGAGGGGGTAGTCAGCTCTGAGAGGAGCTGGCGGGTCTGCAGACAGAAGCCAGCCAGGTCAAAGCCAGGCTGGCTGGCAGACTCGTGGCCCTATAAGCACAACCGCTCCACCTGCTCAGTGGGCGGCCGACCGGTCCACTGTGTCCAGGTGTCCACGAGCTGCGGGGAGGGAAGGATGAGGGACTCTGAAAGCACCCCGCCCGGCCAGTCAGGTGCAGACTCAGCCACGCAGGTGTGTGCAGCGGTTGCGCAAGGATGTGCCGGGATGCGTGGAGGTGTGTGAAGACCACGGAGACAAGTAGGGAGCACAGGGATACGTGGGGACAGGGCATGCATGGACATACACGGACATACGAGTAGCATGAGTATACATGGGGACACGTGGGGTTGTGTGGAGAGCACGGGGGATCGGGAACGCGCAGGGAGCAGGGGGGCGCGTGGGGGCGCATGGAGAAACACGGGGATCCATGCAGACACGGGGGGACATGCGGGGGATGCGTGGGGGTGCACGGGGAGAGTGCGCCTGCGCGGGATGTGCGTGGCCACTGACCGCAGGGGAAGTGCGCTGGAAGCAACTGAACATGAGCCCAGGAAATAGTGCTTCATTTGCCTATTTTGGGTACTAAGTTTTTAATCTTCTTAAAAATTTTAATGATTTTTCGACATTTTTAGAGAAACAATGACAGGCCCTTCGCTGAGTTCTCCCTGCGTCAGTCTGGTCTGGCCTGATCTCACGCACAGGGAGCAGATACCTAGGAGAGCACATGACCCCACGGTCTGACACAGCCGGAGTGTCCACGGGTCTCAGTCCCTCACCTTGTGACTTCCCCGCAGCAACGGGCGCCCCGTCACGCAGTGGCACAATCCTAACTCTCAGGTGGAGGCCATGCAGCGGGACCCTGCAGCCGGGAGGCCACGGCCGGGACACGGTGGCAGGGACCCTGTGGTCAGGCCGCACCCAGATCGCTGACTGCTGGTCTCGGAGGAGCCCAGTGCTAGCCCGTCCCCGGCGCAGCCCCCAGCATCCCGTCCGAAGCCAGACTTCAACTCGGGACACTGTCTGCACACCGACACCTGCCGGCACAGCACCGACACCTTTCTAACAGCGATGGCTGGGTTCCGGTTCCTGGTGTCCGATGTCCTCATCAGTTACAGTAGGTCACGGACTTCTCCTTTCTGGTTCAAGTGAAATTAAACCTTGCTGCTGATCTTCTAAAGCTTTTTGACTTCCCAGCCCTTCACACAGTCTGGTTAATTTTACACTAACTACTGGCTAAAACCGTCAGAAAACGGTAAATCTTACTTACAACCTCCCAGTGGGTACCGTTGCGAAGCCTTTCGGTGACAAGGACGGAACTCACATGCACCGTGTGCTAAAGCTCGAGCACCTGCGCTTGCAATGGGGCACGCAGTGTGTGACGCAGAAGAAGACCTTACTAGGGCCGAGCCCAGAGATACCGAGAAACAAGTCTGACCCCGAGCTGGAAATACACAGACGGTGTAAACCCTCCGTTCCCACGCCATGAGGGTGACGGACGGCAGGTGCCCACGGGACAGGCCCTCCCTGAACCTCTCAGCCGCGGTGGGGCCGGCCTCACATGCCCGTAACCAGCGTGCAGGGCGTGGGGCCCGAGAGGAGGCGGACGGACCCACGACCAAGGGCACGGGCAAAGCAGGTCTCGACCCATGCACACCCTGCAGCCCCGTGATGGCCATCCACAACCTGAGAGCTGAGAAATCCAGGGTCTTTCAGGGTTCAGGGTGTGCTGGTGCAAAGGGCCTGTCCGCGGGCCGGGCTGCCACCCACGCCGCACTCACAGCAGACGGCGCTCCCCCAGCCCGCCCCGCATAGCGCCCCACCGGGACGTCAACGTGGGACGTGTGGTGACGTACCCATAGTGTCCACTTACCGGGGGACAAGGTCTGTCCCCAGAGGGACACAGCGTTTCTCACCAGCGAATCCGGACCACCCTGAAGACTCCACTCCCCCATGTGCCAGGAAACAAGGCTGCCCTGCACAGGCTGGGCTCTGCCCTCCCCGCCATGCAGGCGCCCGGCCGTACCTCCGGATGGCCACGGTGAGGGCTTCCGGGGAGCTGGCGCACGGACAGATGACCTCCTGGCGCAGGCCTTTGCTCTGGAAGACGTTGAGGAAGGCGTCACAGGACGAGATGGACCCTGCAGGCAAAGGGAGGACCGTCAGCGGGCGGAAGCCTGGGGTCCAGGGAAACCGCCCCACTCCCTGCACGCCCCTGGGCCGGGCTGCGGCCAGAGTGCGGAAACACGCCTCATTCACGCGTACCCCTCACGTCACCGTGAGAGATGGTCCGCTCAGCCGACAGAAGCCGAGGGTTACCAGCAGAACCTCGTACGGAAACGCCGTGTGCTGAGCTCATGGGCCCTCCCTGAGGCTGGCCCCGCCATGCTCTGTGTGCGTGTGTGCAACGTCCAGGTGAAGCGAGGAACACTCCGGGGTCAGCACACCCAGGGAGCTCGGGGCGAGACCACGTCCTAACACGGGGGAGCTGGCATCGCGCACGACAGGTGGCTCCAACCACTCTTCGGGAAGCAGGAGACCCTCGAGACAAGTTACGCTGAACCACGTGGGCGCAAGTCCCCATGTGCGAGTCAGACTTTCTGAGAGGGCATGTGCTGCTTGGACCTACGTATGCGCACACGGCACCGCTTACGGACAGAAACACACGGTCTCCTTCGTCCACTTCCCCCAGCTCTCGCTCTCGCCCAGACCAAGCTCACTGCGTCTGGCCTCAACCCAGAGCGGAACTTCTCAAGGTATGTTCGTGGCGCCCTGTGGGACTGCGAATTCGCTCTACTGGGTGGTGCTTCCTACAGGATTTGATGACGAAATTCCACTAAAATGACAACTTACTTTCCTAATCAAGAAAACTACTGCAGACCGTAAAATAACAGTAATTACTACTTCCCGAGTAGTAGCCATGCCAAGGCCAAGGAACCACTTCATTCAACCGTCATGAAATTTCATGACTTAGGTATGCATTTCTACTAAAGAAAGAGAAGGCTAAAATGAGAAAGTCAGGATCTTTCTCTACGGAATCAGGACGTGGGAACACCAGGACTCGAGCCCAGGACCCCGCCACCTGCCACGGCAGCTGGAGGCCGCAGGGAGTCTCGTGGGAGGTGGCCACGGGGGGCCACCTCCGGACAAGCAGCGACGGGACCCAGCGGAGCGGAGCGTGGAGCGTGGAGGCGTGCGTGGAGCTCGAGACTCTCTCCAGCTGCCACTTACAGGGATTTGCGCCATCGGCCACGATCAGCATCCGCAGGGACGAGAGGTTGATGTCCCTCTGATCTCTGTGTGCCACCAGCGCCCAGTGCATGTCCCTGGATTTCACACAAGCCACTTTCGCTGCGGGAACAGCAGAGGGAAGGGTGTTAGTCGGCGCGCCGTCAGCCCGGGAACTGTGGACCCGAGGGCCCCCGTGACGTACCTTTGTACTGGCAGACCTTCTGAATCCAGGACAGCGGGTTGACCTTCATCAGCGAGTACGGGATGCTGATGACGTGCATCATGTTCATCACGCTCTGGAAGCAACACAGGGACGACTGCCAGACGCTGGGGGGAGAGGCACCCCACCCGCGGGCCGGGCCCGTCACAAGCTCGCCCCTGCTCCACGCGGGACCGAGAGCGCCCTCTGCCGTGTGAGACGCAGAGGAGTGTGTGCGTCTAGCAGCAGACGGGCCTGGCTCTAGGAAGCCGCAAGGGACGCAGAAGCTGCAGGCCCGGAGCCGTGGTGACACTGGGTGACCACACCGAGACCTGGCACACAGCTCCCCACACAGTGACGCCAAGGAGAAACTCAACTGGTAGCAGCCACGGCCTTGGGGCAGGGAGGGGGGCTACGTGCCTGCCGCACGCTGGGCTGGACAGACCCCACGCAGGACCGACGCTGTGTTTGACGGGTAGCAACGCCGCGGTGCAGGGACCCCAGGGGCAGGCAACGGGCCTGCAGGCACAGAGCCGCAGACAGCAAGGCTGAGACCGGCTGGGGTCCCGGGCCCTGTGCCCACCGCGTGAGCGTGCACGGGGAGCTGCATCCCCGTGTCCTACTATTGCCCGGCATCTGGGGCAGAATGGAGCCGCGGCCGGAGGGGCGAGTCGGCCCCAACCTCCCGTCCACACGGTGCCCACAGGCCCCTCCTCACAGAGAAAGCTCCAGGCCTGCTCTCGGTACATATGTGCCACTGCTCATGGGAAAGCCACTAGAATTTTCCACCCCTGCAAAGACACAGTTCCAGCACAAGACGCCCAGAGAAGCAGGGAGTGCAGGTCAGCACCGAGGACACACACGGCCGGCCCCGAGCTGTGTCCTGAGGCTCAGCGTCTTAGAGGACACGGCTGTGTCTCCACAAACCCGCCCGCAGCTTCCAGCCGCCCTCACTCATCTGCGGGCACGAACCTCCCTGAGGCACGGGAGCCCGACGGTCACCACGGCAGACCCCTGGGACCTGCCCCGGCCACAAAAGGGACCAGGCGTCCCTCATATTCATAGATACAGATTCGTAGAGAGAAAAGGCCCACGGATGTCACAGCCAAATCGCACGCTAGCGTCGTGCCCCCAAGCCCAAGAGTGAGGTGCGTCACTGCATGCGAAGCGCCAGGAGCCAGGAGGAAACGCTCGGTTTGCCTGGGGAGAGTCCGCGCGCTCCCTCCATGGGGGCAGGGACAGGGCTTTGGAAGTCACACTTGAGCACAGCCGAGGGCTCCTAACGCCGACGGCTCTTCTCCCTGTGCAGGGGGAGCGGCTTCCCCAAGCCGCCCTGCACACGGACCCTAATTCCCGCCGGGGCACCAAGCGCAGCCAGCCGGCCCGGGGTGGCACTTACTGTCAGGATTCCATGCCAGAGCCCCACGTCCTTCTTGAAGTCCAGCACGTTCACTATGGTTTCCGCTGCACAGAGGGAAACAGAGGACATGTACTCCCACCGGACGCAAGACCACGTCGGTCGGGGCAGGAGAGGCCTCGAGGGACAGCCCACAGCATGTCTGCAGACACGGGCCACCTGCCCAGACAAGTTTCCAGATACCCTCTTGACACTCATGTCCACAGCGAGAGACTCACGTGTTTCCCTGAAAACACTTCCTGCCTCCTTTTCCCGGACTTACTCCCTCCCCCGGCCTTGTCCTTTCTTTAAGATTCTTTCGTTTCCATCATGGCCTCTCCCAGGAAAAGAAAACCCTTCCCAGCAAACGCAGGGTACAGTCGCTAGAAGCCTAAGGCCGGGGTTGGGTCACAAAGGAGACTGCAGCAGCAGGAACAGAACACTGTTCCCGTGTTTCTGGGGAAGAAACGGGCACTAAAAACACAAGGCTGAATGCAAGGTCCAGGCCGAGGGCTAGTGATGCCGCAAGTGACGCCTCCGCAGTCACACTGGTCTACCCGCGTGGGCAACGGCCCGACACGGCCTTGTCCACGCATGGGGCGTCCACTGAGCCTCCGCTTACGTCTGCCCACGCTCCTTCCCGCGAGGCTGGCCACGGCTCCGGCGCTGTGTGCCGCCCCTCCTCCTGAGGGGACAAGCCGCCACGCAGAGGAAACGGCCGCTGTCCCACGTCTACAAGCATATCCCACTCGGAAGCAAGGAGTGCGTGTGTGCGTGTGTTTCCTCTGGGCCACTCGCCACTGCCACAGCCCCGGACCTCTGAGAAGCAGGGCCACAGTTGGGAGGCTGCGGACAGTACCGTACCAAAGCAGGAGGCACCGGCCGGCTGGTAGTGACCAGCAGGGACCCCCGGCTGGCTGGTAGTGACCAGTGTCTTGACGGGGAAACATGCCGGGGCCTAGTCCAGGGACTGGACATCAGCCGGACGTCCCCACAGCACCGAGTTATTTTGTATCACTGGTGGGGGGGAGTGAGGCGAGCTCCTGCTCCGCAGGGGAGGGGACCCCCAGCCGCGGGCTGCCTGCCGGTCAGTCTCCAGGGCAGGGCACTGCTCACAGAAGCCCCAGCCACGGGAGCGGGGGATCAGCCTGGACCCCGCCGTTTACGAGCCCAAGGCCATACCATTGCCACGGCTCCTCCCGGTGACCCCAGCTCTCGGCCTGCGTGGCCGTGTGGCCCGGGGGAAGAACGTGCGTCCTGGAAACCGCGCTCGGGGCTGTGGTCGCCCCCCGCCCCCCGGGAGCTCACACAAACCCCACCAGAGACTCAGACGTGCCAGGGAGGGCTGAACGTGGGCCTTTTTTCTTTTTCAAAGATCCCCAAAAGACCCTAATTTTGGGTCTTGCCTCCTAACATGCACAGAGGCAAGAATTCTCATGGAATCAACGGACAGCCTGAGCGGCGTCCCCTGACGTCACGGGCGGAACCCTCACCCGGCGCGGAGCAACTTGGAGACGGGGCCTCCGTGCAGGAGAATCAGGTTAAGTGAGGCCACAGGGGTGCGCCTGACCCACCAGGACCGGCGTCCTGAGGAGAAGAGCCACCGGAGCTGTCCCTCCCCATGCAGGGGGAGGCCTGGCGAGGACAACGGGAAGGTCTGAGCCGCGCACGAACCTGACGCCACTCCTGCCGTGGGGGTGTGGAGACGGGACCCCGCGGCCCATGCCCGCCGCCCAGGGACGCGCTCCCATCGGGGTGGCCGTACCTTCCGTGTAGCCGCACGCCTGCGTGAGGGCCTGGCAGTGGGTCAGCAGCGCGATCCTGGTCACGGTCACGCCGAGCACGCTCCCGTCCTTGCACGTCTTATACTGAAAGAAGAGCAGGCTGTGCGGACGGGGTTCCGAGGGGACCCGTGCCCGCACCCCGCAGGGCCCCGCCAGCCCGGGGCCCGCCGCCGTCAGCAGCCCCGCGGCCCACCTCTATGTACGCAGTGTCGTTGTTCGCGTCTTTGATGTGTGGGAACCAGTCCCGAGGCGGCTTAGACAGATGCTTGGACTCGGTGACAAACCACAGCAGCTTCGGCCACCCTTGGGGACGAGACACAGCGCGTCTGGTGAGCGGCGACCGGAAGGCAGGTGCGGCAGCCCCCCCCCACTTCCTGCGGCTCGCGGCCCGGCAGCACCAGCCTCAGGCCCCACGGCGTCCACAGCACGATGTCACCGGCTACACTGGGCCACACGGCAGGCGACAGGTGACGTGCCGCGCGAGCAGGGGTGTGCCCAGGACCCGAGGAGACGCAGGAGCGTCCTGCGTGCGGTCCCCCGCAGGGCGCGGGAAGCCACCTACCTTTGAACTGCGGGATCTCCCCCGTCGGGCTTTTCGGCAGCCCTTTGTGGCAGGCGTCGCTCGTCAAGGCCACGGTGACTCCACAGCTGCCAAGCAAGAACCCGATCTGCTGGCTTCCAGCGTCCTGGGGGAGCAACAGGAGATGGGTCACAGAGCTGGGGAGGACCGCGGCATCCCTGGCAGAACGCGGCCTCGCCCTGGATTCTGGGGAAGAGGTAACCTCCGGGGGTAGAGCCGTGGGTCACGTCCCAGGCTGCATGCGCTGCGCTGGGACCTCAGGCAGGGTGGCAGGGTCGCCCCGCCTCAGTGGCCCTGTTGGCAGCGGACAGGACCGAGGAGTGCGGACGGCTCAGCGACTGGCCGGCACGTGGCAGGCCTCCGGAGGCTACTGCTGGACCTCCCTGTGGGTCTCCACGACCATGACAGGAAACGGGACTATCACGGCAACAGGAAGGCGCCCAGAAAACATCTTCCTGCTTGACATGGAGCCCGATTCTGAAGACGCCCAGAGCACAGGGCTCCGCTGTGCGGAAACGCATGACAAGGGCGAGCGGAACATAAGGACCCCCTGACCCTCTGCACCCAGAGCAGCTCTCGTTGGAGAGCCAGGACACGGGTCTGGACAGACCGCCGCTGCAGGACATGGACCCTGGAAGCCCGCGACACCGGCAGTGACAGGCAGACCCTGCGGGATGGGGCTCTCCTGGGACAGGCAGCGTGGGGACTGCCACCCCGTGGTCTGCGCCAACCACGTCCAGGTGCCTGGGGCACGTCTGCTCAGTGGGCTGGCTTTACGCCCACCGGTCACACCAGCTCGACGCAGAAACAAAAGCCAGGAAGCAGCAGGAGTTCCTACAAGCACATGCCACAGTGTGGAGAGCAGGTCACGCTCACGCGTGCCCCCTGCGCAGACCCGCCACGGCCACCCATCCCTCCGCCGTGTGTGCCCCACTGAGACGGCGCGGGAAGACCGCGCGCATCCAGCAGTGAAGTCCGCGGCTCTGACATCGAGGACTGGTCGTCCAGGTGGTTTGCGGCTCAGCCCCACGGTGAAAGCCCAATGCCGTGTGGGACTGTGCACCCCCAGCCCCGAGCAGGGAGCACAGGGCTGGCGCCCGACGGACAGACGTGCCCATTTTGGGGGCCTCTCCTTCACGTGGAGCTTCTTCACGTAGGGTTTTCACAGCGACGCGAATGTGGATTTGGGATCACGCCGCCAGATGTCCAGACAGGCTCTGACATCCCCCTTGGAGACAGGAAGACATTTCTTCATGGGCGAGAACTTGCGAGACCATTGACCCCCAGGCCACGTGAGCCACAGGGCAGGAGGCTGCGTGCGGGCTGCCAGCCGTGACCTGCCACCTCCCGCTGCTCGCCTCTCCGCCCGGCTCTCCCGCATGTCCTCTCGCATCTGCCGACCGACGGCTCCTGTGACATTATCACACGCACAGGACAGCCCAGAGAGAGCTGGGACAGCAGGTGAGGACAGTGACGGACACAAGGCCACAGCTCAGCCCGAAATTCAGACCTCGCCCCTGCTCTGCGCTCTGCCGGAAGGGGGTCCTTGTCCCCTCCGTCGGTGGATTCCTCCTCAGAGCGCCCGTCAGCGGGGCAGAAACAGCGACCCGGGTCCATCGCTGGACACAGGACTGCCCCGGCCGTCCCAGCAGCCCCTGCACACACGGACCCCCCCTGAACCTGAGCGCACGCTCGCCCCCCGAGCCTGCAGCCTGATGGGTGGACGCCCTGCGCACACGGCGTCGGACCCGCAGTCCCCCACACGCCGTCTCCGCAGGCAGCCGCCTCCTGTCCTCGCTCCGAGCCGCCGGCTTTGGGAAATTGCTCCCCACCTCAGGAGGACTTGGAGTGACGCAGAGACCTCCGGCCCTGACGAGGTCCCTTCCCTGGGGGCCCGCGTCCCCGCACTGCAGCTTCCCCCTCGGCTGAGGGCCCTTCCTCTGACGGGTTGGGCTGTCAGGACGGGGACCCCCTCCCCGCTCACCTTGCGAATAATTTTTGGCTCTTCAAGGAAAGCCAGGCCACACCTGACGTCAGCCCATCACCTCCAACCCCCTGCGACACGGAGACATGCCAAGTCCTGTCACCCCGTAAGAAGTCTGTCCTTGGTCTGTCTGCTGACCCTGGGGCCTCTGACAGGCTGGTGTGGACTCATCTCTCCACCGCGGTCTGTTCCGTCTCCGGCTCCCGGTCAGGAAGCAGCGGCCACACTCCCACGAGGACTCCGGCGCACAGAAAGCCCCTCTTGCAAACTCACGTTGGGTCTGCGGCCCCACGACCACCAGTGGATACTGACCCGACTTCGCTCTTTGTCGACGGGGCCATTCACCGGCTCTCACGAGGTGGGACAGAAGCGGGGCAAAGTGTCTCAGAGGCACGGGCTTCAGATGCTCAGCTCTGCAGAGGCCTGGGGCCTACAGGCCGACCTGTCCCTGGTCCTGCGGTCCTTGGAACACACCCACTCCGACCCTTCCCAACAGCCGCGCCGCTTCCCCACCAGACTCCCGGAGCAGAGCCGCCTGTGTCAGCTGAGATGCTGGTGGAGCCCGTTCACCGTTCACGGTGTGCGCGACCGGCCGCGGGCCGTGCTCCCACCCAGCCTCGGCAGGGTGACGGCAGTGGGCTGTGCCAGCTCTGCTGCGACCCCGCAGGGCCCACGGAGGCAATTCCCCCGGCTGCTCCCACGCCCTGGCCAAGCCCCAGGAACTCCGGGCCCCTGCTGCAAACCCCCTGCGGAAAGAGGAGCTTTCCTGCCCCCGAGCTAGGATGGAGAATAAACAAACACACGAGACTCGACAGTTGGGTGCATTAAATGACGCTGTTCTGGGAAACTGGCTCCCACCAGGCTCGGCAGCGGGTCCGGCGGCACAGCCGCGGCGGACGGAGGAAACCGTCAGACCCTCCATCCTCCTCACCATTCCGCACCGCGCGGCACTGAAGGATTCTTCTGTTTAAAAAATAAGCTTTCTTTTTTTAAAAGGCTACTTTTCTTTTTAAGATTTCATTAATTTATTTCAGAGAGAGAGCACGAGCAGGGGGAGCAGCCGAAGGAGAAACAGGTTCCGCCGAGCAGGGAGCCCAACGCGGGACTCGATCCGAGATCATGACCTGAGCCGGAGATGCACACTGAATGACCGAGCACCCAGGCACCCCTAAAAATGTTTTCTGAGACACAAATGCCACGTTCTGAAGTCACGGCGGCTGAGGAATGACAGTTTGTGGCCTCCGTAAGACAAAGTCATCTCCTGGGCCTGTTTTCCAGGAGGAAACGGTCGGTGGAGAGAGGCACTTGGCATTTTCTTCTGAGAAGGGTCTTCAGGTGCTGCAGGGCGGGCTGGTAACCCGAGGGTCCGCGCGGGCCGGAGAGCACATCAGCCGGCAGGTCATCCCAGCAGGGCCGGCAGGCAGGGGGAGCCTCTGCCCAGCCCACACCCGAGCGGCAGAGCTCCTCCTCCGGTGCACGCGACCGCACGGACCCTCGGCGGCCACTGAGGCTCCCCTCAGCAAAGGGGCCGACCCGCGCTCAGCGCAGCTCCGGACGAACCACCCCCTCCGGGGTTATCACTGCAGGAACCTCCTCTGCACATGACGACAAAGAACAGATCACACGTCAGTCAGACGTCGCACGATGCTTCACCTCTTTACTCCCAAGCGTCACGAGGTGTGACGTGGTGGCCAAGCTGGGCTTTTGGGCTGTTTGCGCCAGCAGCGGCTGAAATGCTGTGCCGAGGCTGTCAGGTGGCCCAAAGGGCAGAGGCATGTGCCTCCCTGTGCGAACGGTTCCCTGGTTGTGGACTTGCAGATTGTCACTGTGGCACTGCGACTGCAGACCTCAGAGCGCTAGAAGCCTCGAATCAAGGCCACCGACCCTTTGTGTTCCCAAGGGCCTCAACGCCCTGCATTTGCCATCATATGTCCTCCGGTTGGTTTTCAGGTAAACTGCCGTAGAATCAACCATGGCACTAAAGCCACCTAGAAGAACGTGGCTGTCCATTCAATCCATTCAACCCCAAACACCGACACATTCCCAGTCGTGACAATCCCGGGACTCGGGTCTCCCGGAAGCACTCAAGGGGCATCTCCCGCACATGGGGACGCGGTGGCAAACACCTGCAGGAGTCGGGCCACTGGAGGAGGTCCTGAGGTCAGAGGTCGCAGGACGTCCCTGACTTCCAGGGCCACCAGCTGCCCCACCTGATAGCGATGTGTGCCCGAGACGTCAAGTCTGCAATCCCCGTGTTTGTACCCAGGAAGCCACAGCGACGAGCATCCCCGTCATTTTCTAAGGGAGCCTCACACTCTCTCCTTCCGCTCCCAGGAGCGGAGCTGGAGACGTGCACACCCACTCTCAGCAGACCCTGAGGCATCCCCGAGGCACTGGACGGGGATGACCCGCTGAGTATCAGGGCAGCCGCAGAGAGGGCTGGGAAACTCTCCGAGGCTCTGAGGCTGGGCACGTGTAAACCATGGCATTCCAGAGCTGGGAGCACCACCCTGCAGAGTTGGCACAAGACAGGTCTGAGGGAAGGCTAGCTCGGTCCAGGGTGGGGTCCAAGGGCATAGTCCAGAACACGACCAGTGACCGAGGGGACCACACCTCGCGGCATCAGCTCCACCTCCTGGATGACGTCAGACCCTCGTCCTCAGGGACCATCAGTGTCAGAGCCTCCCCTTTTCTCTTCCTGAAGCTTCTCTCTCTGCTTTACTGTGGGACGTCATTCACGTGGACCACAGCACTGAGTGTGGGTTACGTCCAACGTACGGTTCTTGTGCTCGACTACGCTACGACAGCGAGATTCGGTTCTTGTGCTCGACTACGCTACGACAGCGAGATTCGGATCTGCAACTGGCAGATCTTGGGTGAACACGGGACTCCATAAAGTCCAGACACCAAAACACAAGCAACAGCCACACCCTCCGCAGTAAAACGTCCATGATGTATCCAGACTTCTAGCGTAAGGACGCTGAAGCTTGAGATCATCAAACACTTAGGTACTTACAGATCACTAAGCTCAATGTTCTTTTTTAAAAAAATTAAGGTACAATTGACATAACATTTTCAGATGTAAAACGATTCTGTATTGGCATACACTGCAGAAATATCACGACACAAGACTTTCAAAGATCTACTCTCGCGCCACCTTCAAATGTGCACGATGCCATCCCCGTGCAGAGCCCCTGAGCTGTACTTCCCGGCCCCTGACTTAGTTGTAGCTGGAATTCTGCCCCTTCAGCCACTGCGCCCACCCCACAACCACCACCACTGGCAACCACCAATCTGTGCTCTGTGTCCGCGGGTTTGTTTGTTCATTCATTTTGTTTTTTAGATCTTTCTCTGACTTATTTCACTCAGCATACCAAGGTCGCTGCATGTGATTGCAAAGCAAGGTCCGAGTAACGTGTGTACACACCACCGCGTTGCCCATTCATCCGCAGACGGAGGTAGGTGGTTTCCATGCTTGACCGCTGTAAACGCTGCTGCGGAGAGCAGAGAGCTGCACGCATCTCTTCAAATTAATGCTTTTCTTTTCGTTTAGAAAACACCTAGTGTAATCGCTGGATTGTAGGGTAGCTCCGTTTTTAGTTTTTGAGGAACCTTCATACTATTTTCCACACGGCTGCACCAGTTAGCATTCCCAGCAGCAGTGCACAAGGGTCCCCCTTTCTCTACATCTGTGCTAAAACCTGCTATTTCTTGCCTTTTTACCTATTTAAAAAGGCATGATGTGAAATCTCAATGTGTTTTCTTTAAAAGATTTTATTTATTTATTTGACAGAGAGACAGAGAGCGTGCGCACACAAGCAGGGGCAGTGTCAGGCGGGGGTGGGGGGGGGAGAAGCAGGCTCCCCGCAGAGCAGCAGGGCGTCTGATGCGGGGCTCGATTCCAGGACCTCAGGATCATGACCAGAGCCCAAGGCAGACGCTGAACCGAGGGAGCCACCCAGGCGCCCCTCAGAGAGATTTTAATCTTCATTTCCGTGATGATTAGTGACGTTAAGCATCTTTGTGTCTATGGCCATCTGTGCGTCTCCTCTGGAACAGTGTCTGCTCAGATATTCTCCCCATGTTTTAACTGGATTGTGTCTCTTGCTACCGACTGCTATGAATTCCACATACACTGTGGATATAATCCCTTATCAGACACAATTTGCAGGCATCTTCTCCCATTAAGGAGGAATGGAATCTTATCTTTTCCTTCTGCGGATGCTTTCCTTTGGTCACAGAAGTTTTTAGTTTGATGTTTTCGCACGTTTGGTTTTGGTTTGTTGCCTTCACCTTTGGTGTCAGATCCAAGGACTCATCACCAAGACCGATGTCAAAAAGCTGACTTGGAGCCCGTGTTTTCTTCTAGGAGTTTGTGGCTTCAGGCCTTACAATCAAGTTTTTAACCCTTTTTGGGGTAATTTTTGTGTACTGGGTAAGGGGGGGTCTAGCTTCATTCTCTTGCAAGCAACCGTCCAATTTTCCCAAAGTCATTTACTGACGAGACTGTTCTTTCCCGTTGTGCGTTCCTGGATCTGCTGTCCTAAATTCATTGGCGAGGGGCGCCTGGGGGGCGCAGGGGGTTAAGCTGCTGCCTTTGGCTCAGGTCATGGTCTCAGGGTCCTGGGATCGAGCCCCGCAACGGGCTCCCTACTCGGTGGGGAACCTGTTTCTTCCCCTCTCTCTGCCTGCTTGTGATCTCCATCGAATAAATAAATAAAATCTTCAAAAAAAAAAAAAAAAAAAAGATTGCGCGTCAATGACTCAAATTCAGAGACTTGAAAGGATAAACTAAATAGAGCGACGGACCTAAATAAATAAATGAATTGGCAATCCACGTGTGGGTTTACTTTTGGGCTGTTATACTCTGCTGACCTATGTGTCTGTTTTAGACAACTGCTTCAACTACTAAAGCTCCGTAATGTGGCTTGAAAACAGGGACCCAGGTGTCCCCGGCTTTGCTGTTCTTACTTGACATTGCTTTGGCTCTCTGAGGTCTTTACTGAATTTTATATGTTTGTTTTTGTTTAAATTGGTCTCAAGCTGGTTTTTGGTGTTTTGTTGTTGTTTTTTTACTTTTCCTTTGATTTCCTGGTTGACTCACGGGTCACTCACTGGCACGCTGTTTAATCTCCACATACTTGTGAATCTTCCTGTTTTCTTCCTGTAACTGATTTCTGGTTTCACACCACTGTGCGTCAGGAAAGATGCCCACTAGTTCACTCTTCTGAAATTCACTGAGATTTGCCTTGTGGCCTCATGGGATCTGTCCTGGAGTTCATCCCAGACGCGCCTGAGAAGAGTGTGGGTTCTGGTGCGTACGGAAGGATGGAACGCTCTGCGTAATGAAGCCCACTGGTGTCCCCTGTCACGGCGGGCCGGGGTCTCTCCCTTCAGGGGAATGAACATCAGCTTCATACATGTAGGTGCTCCTGTGCGGGGTGCATAAATGTTTACAAGTGTTACGTCTTCTCTGCGGACCGATGCCCCTACCGCTGCGGAACCCTCCGTAGCGTCTGCTCGGTCTGTTGCCCTCTTCCTCTGCGCCTCCACGGGTTATCTCGGAGCGGCCGCCCGCTGCCCTCTCCAGGTCCTGACGTCCGCAGCGGGCGCTGGAGGCCGCGTGTCGCTGGCTCTCGTGTCCTCTCCCCCGCCGTGCTGTCCGCCTTTGCTTAGAGAACTCAGTCCTTCTACACGTGAAGTAGTTACGGGTCAGAGACGCGAACCGGCCGCCCTTCTGTTAACCATTTTCTGGCTGCGTCTCCGCAGGGTCTCTCTGTTCCGTCCCTCCTCTCTCCTCTGTGAGTTGCTGCCTGTCTTCATGTGACACCGAGATCAAGGAGTGCTTTATATTCCGTGTCTCCACTAGAGGGGTCTGCTTTTCGGTTCTGTAAGGGTCACGTAAAACTGCCTGCACACACACACTGGTGCGTGTGTCAGTCTATGTAATTTGATGGCAACGGAAGGTTGAACATGGTGGAAAACGGAGTTTCGCCTGCCCTCCCCGTATTTAATGTTTTGATATCGCACTTACATCTTTTTACTTTGTGTTTCCCTTAACAAAGTATTGTAGTTTTCATGATTTTTACTACTTTTGTCTTTTTAACCTTCACTCTAGTTTCAGTTTTACTAAACCATCAATCCATTACCTTTGCTCTACATGGACTCTGCCAGTGAGGCTTATACTCTCATTTATTTTCTTGTCACCAATCTCTTTTCACCTGAAATCAGACGTTGAATGTTTCTCCTCGGGCCTGTTCAGTGGTGATGAGCTCCTTCCAGCCCTGCCGGCCCGGAAGACTGGCCCTCTTCCAACTCCGAACGGCAGCCGCGCTGTGCAGGGCGTCCTCGGCTGCTGGTTTGCTTTTCAGCACTTCGAATACATCCTGCTGCTCCCTCCTGGCCCACAAGGTTTCTGTTGAAAAATCCACAAAGAGTCTTTGTGGTTTCCTTGTATATAATAAATTGTTTTTCTCCTGCCGCTTTTAAAATTCTCTCGTTAACGTTGACATTTTAATTATAATGTGTCTTGCCGTGAACTCTCTGGATTCACTCGCTGTGATCTCACGGTCTCCAGGCTCCCGGGACCCGGAAGTCTGTTTCTTTCCCCGGTCACGGATGTCTCTGCTACTGTCTATTCAGTTACGCTTTCTCCCCTTTCTCTCTTTCCCCTCCTTCTGCAACTCCCGCACGTGAATGCTGTCCCGCCTGATGTTGTCCTACAGTTCCCTCAAGCTATCTTAACATAAAATAGACTGGTTTTGTTTCTTTCCACCGCTCTGTGTGAGGTCTGCTGTCCTGTTCCTGCTCGCTGACGCCTTCTGCTTGGCTATGGGGTGTTCCCAGCAGTCTTCCATCCGATCTGTTGGCCTTCCGCTCGGGGACTTCCGTCCGGTGTCCCCCTCTGCTCTCCGTCTCTGGTGCAGCTCACACCGCGCGCCTCTGTACTTCTCCGGAGTTCAGTGAGTGTCTTTATGACCATCACGTTGAACTATTTATTTCATTGAGGTTTGACCTTGATCTTTTTTCTGGACCCCATTCCTGTTTCCTCACTGCGTCCGGCTCTGCATCAGTGGAGCAGCCGCCTGTCCCAGCTGGAAGGAGTGGCCGTGCGAGCGACGGGTCTGCGCATGCGGCCTTTCCCTCGGTCGTCTCTTGACTTTCCCTGATTGTCTAAGCACAGGTTTGTTCCTGCTATGCTCCCATTGCTGAGGCTGTGCCAAGACCCATCGCATTCCACAGGGAGGAGTCCACTGAGCACCAGGTTCCAGACTGCCTGGTAGCCAGGCTCTCAGGCAGCAGCTTTTAATTATGCAAATATATGCAGTCCTGTGGGACCCTGATCATAAACCGTGCCAGCCCTCAGACCAGGATGTCTGCAGGGGGCTTCTGGGCGAGACTTGCAAACATCAGGGCTCCAGATGTGTGTGGACCTGCTTTCTCAGAGGTGGCAGGGAGCTGGAGCAAGGTCAAGGGTGAGTGCAGAGTTTCCCCCATCTGTGTGCCCTCAGGGTCCCTCCGTCATCTCCAAATGTGTGGCAGACCTGAGGCCTGTGCCTCAGGCTGCAGCCCCGGCACAAGTAAGTAGCTCTTTACCGGGGACAGACCAGGCATGTTTCAGCGTGCTGTCTGTGCAGGGCCCCGGGGTGGCCATCCTCAAGAGCGCTCTCTCCAGGTGACACGGTACTGTGGGGCATGGGTACGCTAGCCCTGAGCTACCAGAGCCGGCACGCCTGGGGGTTGCCCGGGAGGTCTGCGTGCCCCTGCCGGCTTCTGCGAGGCAGCGGGAGAGTGTGGGCTGCGGTACGCCCCTGGCTTCAGCAGTGTGCCGGAGCGCTTGGGCTGGCTTGAACCCCCAGACAGGACAGCTTTCGCAGAGCAGAAGTGCAAGGAGAAGCAAAGTGCAGAAATGGTGCGTGTCCATGCCTCCGTCCCCAGAACCCCAACCCGGCCCTCTGGCAGTGCTCCAAGATGAGCAATCACTTTCCAAGCCGCCCCTCCTGCACAGGGCCCCAGGACAAGTGAGCGGGGCATGAACTCTGTGAGCTGGACACAAGCCCCGATGCTTTCAGAGGCAGGTGTGGGAACTGTTCCCGCCACCGACGTAGCCGCCAAACCCCCGCCCAGAGCCTCAGAAGCCACAAAATACCTCTGTGCTTCTCAATCCACATCCTGCCAAGATGAAAAACCATTTAAAAAAAGCCAGCGGAGTGCTCTGACCTCATGGGAGAACGCTCCACGGCGGCCGGGCCGGGCCCGACCCTCTGGCTGGGACGTACCTTTCTCGTGAGCGGCACTTCGATGGGCACGGGGACCACTTCGGCCAGCAGGCAGCCGTAGAAGGCCACCATGGAGGCGGCAGGGTCGTTGTTGGGAAACACCAGCGCCACCTGCACGGACACAGAGCGGGAGCCGTTAACCAGCCGGCGCGGCCCCAGGGGCCCACGCTCTCAGCGACGACACTCAGGCGCACAGGAGGACACTGCGGTAACTCGCACTTCAGTAGTCGGCGTGCGCGCCTCCTCTAACGGATGCAGACACGAGCGACCGACGGTCGGCTAGAACCCGGCCCAGACGCCGCCGTCCCGACTGTGCTTCTCCTGCCGCCAGTGTCGCCTGCGCCTGCCTTGCTCCTCCCACTCCCCCAGGCTCAGCAAGGGCTTCCGCGAGCGTCCGGGGAGCCTTTGCCGCTGTGCCCTGACATGAGGGCGGGCGGACACCCTCTGCTCTGGCCCCAGGCCAGCACTCGCCCCTCTGGGCCTTCATTTTCCTCCCTGTGTCCTAGTGTGGTGCAGAGGGTCACTGAGAAGGCAGGAGGGGGCAGGCTGAGGCCCGGCGCATGGCTCGCAGGCGGGAACGGGAACCAGCCCGGCGGGCGGTCCCCCGCACGTGGGCACGGAGGCGGCTTCCACGGACACCTGCTCCCCATTCCCCCCAACCACCCCAAGGCCTCACACGTGGAGGCCGCCATGAGCACGTAGTCGTCAAGGTTGGGTCCGTCTAAACCCCCACGGAGAACGCGATTTTTGAAATGTATTTTCTGAGAGCCCCGTGGTGCCTTAGCGAGGGACGAGGCTCCCGTGGGCGGCTCACGCCGAGCGCTTCTGCTCCGCTTCCTCATTGGCCTGTGTTTCCACGTGGGCCCTGAGGTGGCAAAGACTTAGAAATCTGTCTGAGAGCGTGAACTTAATGTCACTTCTGTTTTATTCCCACTGTCACATGTAGCGTTGGAGGATCCGTTGTCAAATGCCCCTTTACGTGGCACTGGCTGCTTCACAAACACGTGGTCCGACGGTGTATGTGGAGCTCGTTCTAGAGTCTGCCGTGCAGCTCACCCACTGCGGACCCCGCTGGCTGTCCTGTCCCCGTGGCTCCTCTGGGACCAGCCTTTCCCTTCGGGCCGCTGGGAACACGTCCTAGGGACAGAGCGGAGCCGTGCTATGACCACACACCGCGCTCTGCTCTGCAGGACCCGCTCCCGGGCCAGCGCATCTCTCCCGCCCGCCGGCCCCGCGTCCGTGCTCCTGTCCCTCCCTGCGGCCGGCGGCCGGCGGCGTGCTCCGACGCTCTCCGGCCCCGGGACTTAACGTGCACACGTCAGTCCTGCGTGACCTCACTCAGAAGCTTAAGCGGTTTCTTCTCGAATGTTGTCCTGCCTACATGTCGCGGGTTCTGCCGTGAGCAGCCGGGAAGAGGCTCCATCTCCATCTCCGTATTTAAGTAAGCGAATTGGCACAGAGCCAGTTCGCAGCTGGGAACCGAGCAGGCCACGTCTTCAGTGTCGGCCAGCAGGACAGCCGGTGGGAAGTGAAACGAGTCTGGGACTAACTGAAGGTCTCCTCTCCAGACGGCACTCCTGCAGCTGACGGAAAGCGGAGAAATGAGGGACCACGCCCCCGGAAGGCCAGGAAGAGCCGTCGCAGCACTGAGGAACCATGTCTGGGAAAACTGGCAAAGCGACTTTTCCGATCCCAGCCCGAGGACAGGAGGCCACCGCTGACCTCCCGGCACGTCCTAGAGGTTTGTCACAGCTCAGGTCTGTGCCTCCAGCTGACACGCGGACGTGACACCACCAGCTTTTAGACCAGGGTCCGGCCAAGCTCTGTGTTCACGGAGTGAGTGCTTGTGAGGCATCCTCAGAGAACACCGAACTGCCCTCCAAAACGGACGGTCGCCCTGCGCACAAGGGACCTGGTAACCGTGGACTCCTTGTCTTCCTAGAGCACCTGTCCGCCGCGCAGCGTCCTCCCCAGGCCGGAGCACCAAGAGCAATCCAGGGTCGCCGCCGGACCAGGTCGGTCGTGCTCCGGGATCCAGGGCCGGCTGCAGCCCAGCTCTGCTCAGACGAAGACCCACCTGACCCGGGCATTCCAGTCCCCATGGCCAAGTCACCACGGCCTCTGCCAACGAGGCTACGTTAGAGGAACTTGCAGAGCTGTGCTAAGGAGGGTGAAACATTTCGTGCCGGTGTAAAGTAGATGAAAGCAAACACAGAATGGTCCGATGCTCTGTCTCTCAACAGCATCAATGCAGCGGACAGACGGGTCGAACACCAGGAGACTAGAATGAAAACGGAAAAGACCGAGACAAAAAAAAAATAATGGAAAGACTTTCGTTGTTCTGTTTTGCAGTTTAGGGAGGGACATTCTCCTTCCAAGTCTGAACGCGGCGCATGCGGGTCTTCTGGTGGCTCGGCAGGGACTCCCGGGCTCGCGGGCAGGCGGCGCTCTGACAGAGGCACGCAGCCCCCTCACAACTGCAAACCCGTGCTCCGGATGCCGCCGGACCTCAGGACCCACAGTGCAGGCTGCACCCACGAGTCAAGGGCAGAGAGGCACAGCCCCGCGTCTGCTGAGGTCTTGGCTCCTAAAAGCAACCCTCTTGCTTGGGCCCGTGCTTGGCTCTCCCCACGTCGGGGGCTCCGAGGACACTGGTTTGTCCAGCTTTTGGGCCCCACACGCATTCCTGCCGTGGCTCTTTCCCACGCGTGCCTGCTACCTGGCCGACGGCCCGGGGCTTGCTCTGCACTCCGGGAAGATTCCAGGGTTGCAGATGCTCCCCCCAAAGGAGAAAGTCGCTCTGCCCCCCACCGGGACAGTCCACCTCCAGCTCTTACCACCTGTTCTGAGGACCCGATCACTTCCCAACGTCTAGAAAAGCCAACCATCCTACTGTGTCTGTATCCTTTCCGGTACGGCAAGTTCCTGCAGGCCGGCCTCACGGGGGCCGCATCTTGGGGTCTTCCGAGCACCCTCCACAGCTCCCCAAACCCCGTTCAGCTTAGGCACACAAATGTGTTTTAAAGGCATTTCCTTTAAAGGTAATGCCCCAAATTGCGTCGATAAGGTCACCCATGTGAAAAATGTCGTCAAGTTTTTATGTAAAAGACTGAATATGCTCGTTACTCTGGGGAAAATAATGTTTTGTTCAAAAGTCATCTTGAACGAGAGTAAAAACTCTGTTTATTGCAACAGGAGGTCGTGACCGGTCGACGGCTGTGGTCACGTGTCTCCAGTACAGGCGCCCGCACGCCTGGGCCAGATGCTGGCGGCATGAGCGACCCCAGGATGATGTAGAAGAGTCGTTCCCTCACACCGTTCTGGCCGGCTTCTGCCGGAAACCTCCGTATTCCGTTTATTCTACCAAAACCGCCCACAGACGCCTCCTTCCTAGCTGGGCGGGGCGCTTCGCTGTGTTCTCTTTACCGTCAGGAACCTCAAGGTCAGGACCTGGGAGCACTCACGCAGGCGGACTGAGACCGTCCCCCAGATCAGTGCGAAGGAAGCCCTCACCCACACGGGGTTTTCTCGTGATGACCGCGCAAGAGCAGACCCTCTCAGCTGTTCCCAAGTGCGCACCTCGGGACCACTAAGGACGTCCGCCCTGCCCTGCAGCCCTCCCCTTCCAGAACCAGCCCCAGAACTCTCCTCCTCCTCAGCGAAGCCTCCAGCTCCCAGGCCCTCGCCCGGCCCTCCCCCAACCCCCCCCCCCCAGTCCCCAGCCCCCAACAACGTCCCCAGACCCTCTAGGGCCCCCACCGTGCTTCTGTCTCAGGGAAATTCACTGCCCTAAGCACCTCCTATGCCGGTCCTTTGTGGCCGCCGCATTTCACGCAGCATAAAGCCCTCCGGGGCCGTCTGATGTCAGCGTGGGCCAGAACTCATCTTCCTTCTAAGGCTGCGTGACACTCCTGCGTGTGCACTGCACTGCGCTTCTCCATCCGTCCGTCTGCGGACACCTGAGCTCCTTCCCCTCTGGTTCTGCGAACAGGGCTGCTCTGAGCGCTGGTGCAGAAACGTCTATTCAAGCCCCTGCTTCCGGTTCTTCCGGAAGGAAGGCCCGTGGCTGGGTCATGGGGTCGTGCCGTGCTTCGTTTCCAAGGGCACCACCATACTGCTTCCTGGTGGCTGCACAGGGGACCTCCCTACTGGCAGCATGGGCGTGTCTTCATTCTTGCGACCGTGACGGATGTGCTGTGTCACTGGGGCTTTAAGGCACTGTCCCCAGATGAGCAGGAACATGGAGCATCTTCCCAGGGGCAGACCAGCCCCCTTCAAGTCTCTGTCCATTGCTTCACCTTTTTTTTTTTTATTGGTTGTTGCTGAATTGTGGGAGTTTCGTTTCCAGATCCTGGACGTAACAGATCCAGGATTTGTAGACACATTCTCTCTCGTCCTGTACGCTGCCACAGCTCTCGGTAGCCTCTGGGGCACACGGGAGTCATCCTGATGAAATCTAATTCACGTTTTCGTTTTTGTTGCCTGTGTTTTTGGTGTCGTCTAAGAAATCACTGCCAGATTCTGTGACACTTTCCCCGGTTTTATTCTCAGAGTTGCAGTCTTTGCCCTTAAGCGTCTGATCTACTGTGAGTTAACTTTTTACTCCACAGCAAGAAGGTTCAGTGTCCTCCTTCCGCTGGGGACGCCCCGTCTCCCAGCACCATTTGTGGAAGACACCGTCCTCCCCCATTTCACGTCCGAGCTCCCTTAATGAAAACCATCCCCCCGCCGGGCTCTACTCCGTCCACACATCTCTATGTTGCCGTCAGTACTGCTCCGTGTCGAGGACTGTAGCTTTGTGGCAAGGTTGACTCTCAGGATGTGCAGGACCCATAACTGACATTGAAAAGCCCGAGGTCAAACCTGGTCAATAAAAAAACATCAAGAATGGCAGCCCCCACACAAGGCTGTGTCAGTCTTTAAGAAATTCCTCCTCATGGGCCCTGTTCTTCATGGTAACTCAAGTAAACGGCAGCTCGTGTGCTAGACGCCGGCACGTTGATGAAATTCAACGAGAGGTCTTTGGGGACAGGTAGGGTATGTCAGAGTTGGGGCTGAAGGTACAAAGCAGCAATGGGGAAAAGGTACAACGTGCAAAACCAAGACCCCGTGGCTCTGAGCGCAGCCGCACGCCCACGCTGGGGTACAAAGCTGGGCGAGGGTATGAAGTGCACGGGGTATGACGCTGCCACAGAAACCCCAACATCCACCCTGGGGCTCACCAAGTAAGAATGGGAACCGGCTGCTCAGTGAGGGACGGCAGCCTCTGGCCCGGAATCCAACACCGGGACAGGACTGGGACCAGCGGCGAGCTGCCGAGACGGTCTGGCTCACTGGCGAACGCAGGCCAAGTTCTACGATCCTGTCTGCCTGCCCGGATAGAGGACACTAGGGGACAACAGGACGGTGGCTGGAGTCCAGGCTCTGGGCTCGGACAGGCGTGGACACGAGTGATGGCGGAGCCACTCCTGAGTTACCTGCCTCCTCTGATGTGACCCTTCCCCTCGCCGGCCCGAGCGTCCTCACAGACAAAACACAAGAAGGACACCAGCTGCGCTCGTGCACTTGATCCCAATCCATAGTTCAGGGAACAAAGCCTGACTTAGCAGGATCAGCACGAGGAGACCCCGAACTCAGACTTCCGACAGCAGGTGTCCTCGCTGTGTGGCCCCGGAAAGAGCACTCACCCGGTCGCCAGGTCGTACCATCGGCTCTTGCTTGGTACCTAATTTATGCAGAATGTTGTAAGCAACCTTCATACTTCTTGTCCACAGTTTGCCTGTGAACAGAAACAACAAGGAAACAAGTAAGGGGAAACGTGCAATCTGCTACATATCAACGCACACATTAAACTAGACAGGGCGCTAGTCCCTGTTAAGTCTTCAACTTATCCCCAGTCCCTGGATCAGGAAAGAAAATCAGAACCAGCAGAATCAGCAGGAGCTGGAGGGGTCGTCCAGTCACCCAGCTTCTGTGCACACCGGCCGACAGTGTGCTTCCTCCACAGCCCCTGACCCAGGGGACAGCGAGGAGGACCTGGACCCGGTACAGCCAAGTTCGTCCGAGAGCAGACCGGCTCCAGGAACTGTGCCCACGAAGACCTAGACAAAAGCCTGTTTCTCTTGCTTCCTCGCGTGATCTCTTTGGAAAGAGAGTGTTTCCTGAGGGATCCAGGTCACAGAGCTTAGACACAAATTCTTAACCTGCCGTCGCTCCTGAAGGCACGACTTTCGAGAACGTCAGATACGTTCTAAGACGTGAAATCCCACGTCCCGTCTGCGTTGTGACCCACTGGTTCCCTGCACCTGTCTCTGGCTTCTACTCAGGAATCACTTAGCAAGTAATAACTTTTCGTATCAAACTAAGTATGTTCCTAAAGCATTTCCTTCCAGGGTCCCGTGGGGGCGAGTGCCGGACACGGAGGGCGGTGTGAGGCGTAGCCCGCCTGGAAGTGGCCGCTGAGCGCGGGGGACGGTGAAAAGAGCACAGAGAGTTACCGTAAGTGAGGATGTACAGCGGCTTCCCATTCGTGTCCATCGTGGTCAGGCAGGGGGCCTTCGGGGAGATGGTTCCCCAGCGCTGCAACGCGGCTTCCAGGGACGGGGGCCAGTTGGTGACCACTCCCAGCTGCTCCCCGCGCATGGCCAGCATCTGTGCTCCCTCCGGCTTGGGCTGGTTCGGATCTGGTTGCTGAACTACAAGCATTCAAACATAAAAAGTTTTCAAGAAAAATACACCTTACCAGTGCAAGCACTTTCTACTTTTTAAAGAGAGTGGGACCCTTACTCAAGGTGACGAGTGGACAGAAAGCACACATGCGCGCTTTTCTAGAATCAGAGGCAGGACCCACAGACTGGCCTCGGGGACAGAGAGAGGCCTGGAATGCTCACGCTCTCCAGGACAATGTTGGGACGGCGCACAGAGGGACGCCTGGTGCACATGTCAGGGAACGCGTGCCCTGGGTATTGAACAGCAACGGCTCTGTCTGCAACATCCTGATTCTGGACTCCAGAGCTCACAGCCCGCTAAGCCCCAGAGCCCTTGAGCATGGCCACGTCAGTGTGAATTTATCACCCGTATCTGAACCACCAGCACAGAGCTCACTCCCTCGAGTCGAGCAAAGACAGATGTGGTGCGGCACTACTACAGTCTTCCCGACTGTTCCGCTGAGGTGAGCTCCCGGAGGAGGGTTCTCTCCCTCACGGTCGTGACTCACAATCCACCTGCTGGCCAGAAGTCGGCCACGTCTTGTGTGTGATACACGGAATGAGAAGACAACGGGTTTGGGTTGGACGTGATACACCCGGTGCTGCTCTGGCCTCGAGCTCAAAGGCTCGTGCACCGAGGCTAGGAAAAGGGCCGGCCTCACGCGCACACACTCGCTCCGCGTTCCTCAGACAGAGCGCGTCACCATGGGCCGGGCTCGCAGTTCCGGATGGGGGCTCGGCTCCCGGGACGAAATCCCCCCTTGAGGGACTCTATGCGCGTGCGCGGGCGGCTACCCCGCTGCCTGCTCTCAGCCTGTCTGCTAAGGGGGCCAGGACCCGCTCCAGAGAAGTGCGGTCCTCCGGGGAAGGCCGGCACTGCTCGTCTCAACAGGGCCCCGCACGATGGCCTGGGGGCCGCACGGACACGGGGGACAGGTCACCTTCCAGCAGTTCCTCAAAGTCATCCACGAAGAACTCGCGTAACGGCGGCCGCTTCGGTCGCTTGAGGGTGTTGACGAGCTGCTGGATTTTCGCCGACACCCGACTACTTACGGGCACCCCTGGAAGACAGAAGCACAGACAGACGAAGGGAAGGGACGGTCAGCACCTCACCCGCGGGCCAAGCGGCCATGACGCTGTGGCTGGGGCCCTGTCTTGAGTGCCCCCAGGACACCCCACATGGTGAAAGCCCGTCCCCGGGGCAGGCAGAGGCCCCACGGAACGACGCTCCACAGTGCCGTATCCGGCAGACCCCAGGCCGGGCCCGGTCCCACCTGCCGTCCCTGAGCAAGCTTGTCCTCCCCTTCACAGACTCCGGTCCTCGCTCCCACGGGGTCAGAGAGCCGACACAGCAGGCAGACCTCCCCGAGGCCCTGAGCACGGAGACCCCTGGTGCTCCCCTGCGGGGCCAGAGGCTCTGCCCGACGTGCCAAATCTAGGGGCCGACCTGTCAGGTGCTGACCCTGAGCTTCCTGACGCAAGCGCAGGCACCGGAGGTCCGTGGCGGGCCTGCCTTCTCCTCTCGTGGGCGCACAGCGGCCCTCCTCCGTCCCGCCCACCGAGGGCACCTTACACCTCCCGGAGCATAGCTAAAAACGCACTCTGAATCCGGGTTTTTGCAGAACACCGGATACGAGCCTCTAGCATCTCTCCCTGTGTACAGGGAAGAGTAAATCCCGTTTGATAACAAGACAGCTCTGCTTTACGACAACGAACGACACCATTCTGAGAACTGAGTCAACGAAATGACTGCTGAAGAAGGCACGAAGTTTAACTTTTCTAACAACGGGAATTAGTGACCACCACGGTGCTGACACCGCTGGGGCGAACGTGTGCGTCCTCCGCAGGCCCGTCTCGGTCTGGGGAGCCACTCCGAGACACAGACACCATGTGTCTTCCAGGGGGAGCCGTCACACCAGAGCCGGTGCGGCTCATGGACCGGGACGGGGATATGCGCCCCGAGGGAGGGAACAGCACACGCACACCATGGCCACACGGGCCATCTCCACAGAAATCGCACCTCCCGTCACCTCCACCCCGGCCTGGGAGGGGCTGCGCTCACGAGAGCAGGACACAGCGCAGCCCACGCTCCAGTCCGCTCCCCCGGTGGGTGGGGCAGGGGACGGCGGGCAGCCCCGCTGCCGAGCATCATCACCGCTGCTTATTCTTTCCGATTTGGAGGAAAAAAGCCACCTCCTTCCGCAGCCCAAGGAAACCACACCGGCTGTACGTGCCGATTATTCTGCTCTACATTCAACTTCTCACTGCCCTGCCCATCTAACACCACTCTCGGGCTGAAGGCCTCCACGACGCTTCCACACTCCTGAGCCAACGTCGGTGACGGATCGGCAAGCACAGGAGAACATACACAACGCCTGCTCCCGCCCGAGACTGAACTTCCTCCTGCCACACCGGCATTTCTCCCGACGCAGACACACTCTCGGCCAACGTGGGGACACTGCGCCGCTCACACCCTGCCACCCTCCGTGGGAGCCACGACACAGGTCAGAGTCCGCTGCGCGGACGGCCAGGGCAGGAACGGGATTTAGGAAGGAGGCGCCGCGCCCGCCGGGGGACCTACCGTCGCCCGTCTCCATGAGCTCTGCGTTGCCATACTTGGGCGCCGTCCGCGACGTCGTGGAGCCCTGCGGCCTTTCCACTTGGATCGGGTGTTCTGAGGTGTAAGTGGTCACGTCAGGAGGTGCAGAGTGATTCTCTAGAAAGAAGCAAATCACAAGTTTTCTGATCGTCACGACTGAGCGCGTCACGGGGTTTCACCAACTGCCACGTCCCAGGGAAAGGCCGGGTCTGTGTCCTCGTCCGTAGCAAGTCTGGGCACGAGGGTCATCTCTAAGGTCATCTACGTTGCTCAACACGGACCACGGTCGACTCCCTCCCGACGTGAAGGGACAGCAGGGGCAGAGAACTCAAGCCCCACAGGCGGATTCTGGGGTCTCCCCCCAGCTCTGCGCGTGCCCCCAGGTCGTGGGGAGCGTCTTAGCCCCTTGTGCCTCACTGTCCTCCCCACAAGGGACTAACACGGTCAGTCCCCTGCAGGGCCCAGGAAGTGAACTGAACGTACAGAAGGCTCTCACGAGGTTGGGGGACGGAAGGTAAGCATTCGAGAAACGTCAGCAGTTCTGTGTTAGCGCGCGCGATTCCAAATGACCACGTAACATACGTGTTTATGTGCCTGTCCGTGATGCGTCACACGCACCCCGGCGTGCCTGCACACGGACACGTGCACGGGGCTGGGGCGGCCAGCGTCCCCTGCCTGGTGCCTGACCCCGGCTCACAGCTGACCCCCCGCGGCCGGTCACTCACCCGTCTGTGCTTCTGCTTCCTGTTCTGTGAGATGCACATCCTGAGGCCAGCCCCAACCGCGAGGCGGCCAACGTGCGACGGGACTGCTGGGCGCACAGACCACCGCGAGAGGACCGGCGGCGGCCGCAGCACCGTGTGAGGAGGCCCGTGGTGTCTCCATGTGGGGTTTCCCATGGGGTCTCTGTACAGCACCCGGAAGCTCCAGAGCCCCAGCCACGGGCCCTCAGCCATCTCGTCCCCCTTTGCCAAGAGGGTCTGTCCTGGTGGGAGCCGTGCTGTGTCCCCTCACAGGTCACACACATGCAAGTCCTCATGCCTAAAACCTCGGACAGGTCTCCACAGAGGTCACGAGGGCGACCCTAACTGGAAGTCATGAGGGTCCCCCTAAGGAGATCGGGGCATGGACACATACAGAGGAACGACCACGTGAGGATCCGGGGAGGAGACGGCGTCTGTGCCCCATGACAGCGGCCTCTGGAGACTCCGGCCCTGCCCACGTGTAGCCAGGGGTCCCGGCCCCCAGGAGGTGGGACAAGAATCTGCTGTTGGAGCCCAGCCGGGCCACTCCGGGACAGCGGCCGGAGCAGACTCCTCCCCGAGGGCAATTTCCTACATCTCAGCCCAGAAAGGATCACCTCTGAGGGGGTGAGGGAGGCTGTGTGCTCCGGCCACGGAGGGACACACAGCAGGGCTCTCGTCCACGTCGGGACTCAGCCCACCCCCTCCGCCAGCCCCGCGTGCTTCTGCCAACGTGCTTCCCCGGACAGGAAAACGCGATCTGCTTCTCTGCAGCGACGCATCGTGAGCGAGACGCCCGCTGGCCACCTCAGCGAGGCGGCGGACCGAGAGCTCAGCGTGTCACGCTTTGATTCAGACCGACGCGTGCGTCAGTTACACCGCGGCTGCGTCATGGGTGACGGCCATTGGGGTTTGTGCTGGGAGCACTGCGGGGTCTCCGCTACGACGCTGCGGGGTCTCTGCTCGACGCGAGGAACGAATGATTCTGACCTGTCTGGCAGCAGGAAAGTAGGAACCGCGCCACTGGGGGACCACAGAGCGCCGTCCACGTTCATCTGGGCACCCCCTCCCCCTCCGTGTGGGTCGCTCCCCGCACTGCCGGCCCCCTGGGGCGTCAGAGGCCACGCCACTGCGAGACACCTGTGCCCTGCTCTGATGAAGATCGAGACGCCACGTGTGTAACAGACGCTCGGGATGCTAACAGACGAGAACAGTGGACTCTGGCTGGAGGCGCGGCTCAAAGGGCCGGAACGCCTGTCGGCTCCCGGTGCAGCCACAGGGCCCCGGGCGGCGGGAGCACGTTGAGATCCTCGGGGCGGGTGTGGGTCTTCCAAGCGAGGGAGCGCACTGGATCTTGTGTCCGTTTCCCAGTCCTTTCAAGATCAAGGAAAAAAACAGGGGCCCCTTCCAGCCTCCTCAAGGGTCACCTCCTCTGCTGAGAACTGCCAGGTGGGGCCTGCGTCATCGACGCTAGAGGACTTTGTTCCCAGCAGTTGATGGTCCCTCCAGAGGCTATAAATCAAGTTGGTGCAGGCCAGGGGGGAGGGAGGTGGCGGGGATGTGGTTCGGTCGCCCTTACGACGGGGTACTGTAGTCCCTCTCACTCCCCAGACGCCCGCTCTGGGCATTCTGGCCAGCTGGGCACTGCTTTCCATGGCACCTGGACAGCTGTTTCTGGCCAAGACCATCTCAGGGTGCGGGCTGGTCCCCTGCTGAAGCTGGAAACACCCAGTTCCTGGCCTAAGTCCCCGGCCCCGTGTGGCTGCTCAGGTCCTACGCAGACACGGACGTGACCCCCCGCCAGCGCACAGCCTCGGCGCTCAGCCGACGTTGGAGAAACGGTCCGGAGGGTAAGTGAACAGGGAGTAAAAGAACGCGTGACGAGCCAGACAAAGGGCCTCCGGTCCCAGCCGGGCTGACAAGCAGCTTTGGTGCTGCCGGCATGACGGGGATGCCCGGGGCAAGTGGGGAGAGACCTCACTTTCGAGCCGTGTTAATTACTCCTCCGTCCGCAAACAACTTCCGAGAGAAGCACGGCAGGAAGTTCGGAAACGTGGCTTCTGCCCGTAGCAAGCACGTGCTCGTGGCCGCGCACCAACATGGGTCCTAAGCGATGCACTCGAAGGAGCCCGAGCGTCCCTCCTGCAGGACGGTCCCAGCCCGAGGGCCCCATGGTCACCCTGACCTCTGTGACCACGGACGGGGAAGCCAGCAATGGGCTGTCCTACCTCAGACCGCCCCGGGCACCCCGCTGCTCTGGCTCTCAGCCTTCCACGTCGGGGTGGAAAGCAGGTGTCCCAACGAGGTCATGCAGGGCCAGACCCGACCTTGTGGGGGGAAGGAGCTGTCCTCGGAGGGGCAGAGTACCCACTTGGCGGGGGCTTGGCCGGGCCGCTCCCTGCCCGGGTCCACCCCCGCACGGCTGACCAGGACGGGGGACCCGCTCCACATCCCTCCAGACACTGGCCTAACCTGTCGCTGCTGGCGTCTCTCACGGCTCAGGCGGACCATCCGCAGACCGCGGCTGGAGGCATGTGGAGGGCTGGGCGGTCTCTGCACCCACATGTCTTGGGCCCAGGTCCTGAGCCGGGGCTGACTTCAGGAGGACGGCCAGCTTCTCCGCCTTGCACACGGCACCACAGGATCCCGAGGCTAGGACAGCATCAGCCACACCGGCCCAGGTGCGGACATCAGAACAGCAACTTTCAGCTTCGAACAAGAGTCTCTTGCCTTTTATAGCCACAAACTGAAATTCCGTCGACAGATTGCAGCTGTCCCAGAGCCTCCACAGACCACCGACCCTGCGGGGTGTGCTGGGGACGTGGGAGGCTTCACGGTTAACGCCAAGCCAACTAGCTTTCGTCTGGAGAGGGGCTCCCTCCCGTGACGAGCGGAGGCTCCTGCACCCCAGGTCTGTGGGGTCCTGCTGACCACGGACCTGCTGGGCGCCTTTGGCTTCACGCCCACGTTCCTGGGCCTCAGTCTCCCCTCCGCGGAACAAGGGGTGCTGGGTCCTCGCCGGGCCAAGGGGACCACATGACAGGACGCCCTGACCCCCGGCTGGGATGTCCATGCCCTCGGGTGCATCACCCAGGCCTGGAGGCCGCGCTCTGCCTCTTCTCCCTGTACGTAGGCCTCTGAGAAGCTCCAAGAGAGAACCTGTGACACTCACGGGCGTCAGGTGCAAATGGCTCTGGGACGCCTTTCTGAGTCCAACGCACTGTTGTTCCGCACACGGCAGACCTGAGCAGGTGCGTCTCTGGCGTGCAGCAGGTGGGACTGCCCAGCCGGCCAGTCCTCCCCTGGCATGGGGCGCTCCACGCATGAGCCGACAAGACACTTCCGGACCTAAAACCCATTACTTTGACTCTGAGCATAAAATCCAAAGTCACCGCATTTCTGGGAAGAGACAGGAGCAGATCTGGGTCCCACGACACGGAAGAAGCACGAGGCTTGGAACCGCACGGAAGGCAAGGGCGTGAGGGCGCAAGGGGCTGAAACTGCCCTGACGGGAGACGGGCTGGGAGCAGTCACGGACACGGACCAGGCTTGCAACACGTGCCGCCGCCGAACACCAGGACGCGATACACGTGGGTTGTGGGAACAAGCTGCTGCAGAGCCTGGGTTACAAGCCTGCCTCGGGGAGGACAGCCTCTCTGGCAGGCTGCTCTCGGGCACGGGGACCCGTGTGCCGTGTCGGGAGGCGGTCTGCAGTGGCGGTCTGCAGAGGGATTTCACGGTGGGAAACGCGATCCGCTTGTCGGTGAGGAGCAGGTAGCCGGGGAAGCCGTGGGGTGCACGGAGTCAGCAAGAACATGGGGAGACAGGAGCCACTGGGGGAGGCAGGCACCTGGTGCAGGCCAGGAGAGGCGGCCGTGAGCGGTCGGGGCCTCTGAGCCGGCCTCCCGGGACCCAGCATCAGAGGGAAGGATGAGCCTCAGAGGCGCAAGCTCCGCTCTCCAGGGAAGGGAACAGAAGACACAGCGAGAGCCAGGGCGATGTGAGCTGGGCAGCGTCCGCGGCTGGAGAACGCTCCCCGAGCAGATGGACGGATGGGCGGTGACGGTCGCTCCCTGACCCCCAGCATTACTGCAGATGCCAGCTCTCTGCCCAAATTACGTGATGGCAAGGGGCAGGCCTGCGGGAGGACCTAAGGGTCCCCCGTCGGGGTGGCGCCACGGGTCCTGCTCCCAAGCAGGCTCCCCCTCCAGAGAATTCCGTCACCCACGGTGGAGTGTCCATGCTGGCCGGTGTGGCGGGCTCTGCGTCCGCCTGTCCCCGCCTGTCGACCAGGAGCCTGGCGTGGCGCCCCTGGAGCAGGGGGTGGCCCGCGGCACAGCACAGGGCGGCCTGACACCTGCTTTTGTTAGTAAAGCTTCCCTGCCACACGGACATGCCTGCCCACTTGCCATGCCCTGTCCCAGCGAGCAGAGCGGGACAGCTCAGCCGACCCCGGGGGCTCACGCAGCCCGCGTCATTTAGTCCCCGGCCATCTGCGGGGAAGGCACACCGCACGTGTGGCCGCCGGGGAGCTCTCAGGGTGAGGCTGCGTGGGCGACCCCGGCCCCCGCGTGCACGATTCACCGGCGTCCCCGTCCTCGCTGAGCGGCTCAGACTTTACGACCGTAACTGCTCCGGAAGTACCGACAGAGACCGAGAGAGAATTCAGTACTCGGGGTGATTACACATAAATAAAAGGGTAACTGATCGCCATGGCGGCCATTCAAGGCCTCAGAATAAAGGCCTCGGAAGAGAAGCTTCTAGACGTGAGCTGCAGCTGCAGACTCTGGGCTCATCGGGCGACACGTGTGGGGAGCATGGCGGCCTCTGACCTGCTCCTCAGGGGCACGGAGGAGTCCTAAGCCGGACGGGCTCGCCGACAGTCCTAAGCTGGACGGGCTCGCCGACGGCGCTCCCACCACCGAATCCTGAACGCCCGGAGACAGCAGCTACCCCCACGCACATCTGCGAAGGACCACGCGCCCCACACGGGCCCGCAGCCCCCATGTGACGGCGCCTCGGACGCGTCGGCCGGCAGGGCTCACGTACAGTGACCGGAGGGCTCCTGCAGAGGTCCACGCGCCGGACGAACCAGTCGGATGCCAACCCCACGGACCACGCCTGTGCTCTGCTCTGCTCTGCCTCAGTGGAGAACAGCCTGAGTCGCTTCTGCCCACTTGTTCCGCTTCCACGTTCCCGACCCACAAGCTGCCTCCTGGGTTCGGGAGCATTCTGCCAGTTCTCCTCGGCTTCTGGTGTCGACACGGGACTGGGGATGTCTTACTCCTCTGTCTCCCCATTGTCACAAGCCCATTAGCGCACAAGGTTCTGAATAAATACGTCCTAGGAATGATCTGGAACCTTCTGGCTATCCCTGGAACGAGGGCCCGCAGCGAAGGGTTCGCACCCCTGCCTGACGTGCGGGAGCCCACGGTGCACCGGGCTGCGTGTCTGAACAGGAAGATCGTGGAGGCCCCACGTCACACACCACGAGAGGACTGACAGCAAGCGGGGCCGGAGAAGGAGAACTTCCTGGAAAGGGGTTTGTACTGAGCGCGGAGCTGGCCTGACCAGGTGGTGCATGTGAGGGGCCCATGCATGTCGTCACTGTGAAAACCCACAGCAGCCTGGGGTTTGCAGAGCCTCTGGCCTCCGGGACCTGTGACCGTGGGATCCCTCCCCGGGTCAGGCAGAAGCATCGCTCACCGCTCTGGGCAAGTGCCTCATGCACAGGAATGAGAGACACGGGGGCGGCTCCGCTCTAAATTCCTCCACATGCACACACACGTGCGGACACGTGTACACACAGGCGCGCACACACCTTCGTGTCCTACACGTTGTATGGTTTCGACCATACAGGGTCCTCTGCTTTCTTCTTCTTCTGCTTTGCCACAGAATTCTCATTCCTTATTCAGGATTTTATTGTATCTTGCCACGGCTTTCTTTCCAGACTTGTCCTACATGTGGAGAACGTCCAGATACTCTAGGAACTTATCTTTGTGCCCAATTGGGAACAACAGTGGCGTCACACGCCGTAGATTCTGTTCAGGCTGCCTTGAGACGCGAGGTCCGTGAGTCACGCCACCTCTTATAGTCGGGATAAATTTAATCCTCCATGCTATAATTTCCTCCAGCGTTTCACACGAAACGTCACAGAGGGAGACCCAAAGGCAGTGATTAATCTGAAATTATATGTTTCTCCTGGTAAGATTCTGACACTTCCTTACAAGTGAGCAGAGTCAGCACGCACAGGCTCCCGAGGCTGGCGTGGGCGGCAGAGGTGGGGGGCCTCAGCCCAACCACCCCCACGGGTGCCACTGCGGGCTCGGACACACACGTGACACCAAGCCCAGCCTACGTCCCGGCCACGCAGCTCTCTCTCGTTTTCACGGACGCTGGTTTCACACAGAGGCTCTCGGCGCTGCTGTCACCCACGGGCGTTGGGCTCGGCTCTGCAGACACCACCTGGCACGGGACTGGCGCTGTCCAAACACTAAGAATCTTCCCCTTTCCTCCTTTTTTCTCACCGCAGCTCTGAGAGGTACAAAGCAAAGACATCATTGTTCCTTTTTTTCCCACTAAAAGACCAGAGCAGGAGGAAGTAGCGTCTGAGGGAGCCGGCAGCGGCCCGCGTGGGGACGGAGGCCGCACCAGCTTCCGCAGAACAGAGAGTGCTGCTCTGATTCTCTCACCAGCCAAGTTAAAAGCTGATGCATTTAACTTCAACTTCTTTTGAGTGAGTGCGCTTGGGGCGAAGTCCTAAAAAGTGGTGTGAGTTTCTGTGCGCTCTCTCAAGCGGCTAAATCTGGAAACAAAGCCCCGTGAGTCTGAGGTCTCCATCCGGCACTCACCTCACGCACTTGCCCTGCTGTCAGTTTGCGATTTCTGCAGACACGAGGTCTGACGTGGCGAGGGCCAGGCCGTCAGCCACGGCACGGTGAGGGGAGTGGCCTGCGGGCGAGGGCACCGGGTCCACGGGCAGTTTGAATGGGAGCACCCCGGACCCCAGCACCACACCCGAAGCAAGTCCGTTGGCGTGTGAGGGATCTCGACTGGGAAGCTCAAAGGTCTTAACCCATCGCTGAAACGGCGAGCCGGGATCAGGATGCCACACCTGCCCCACTTCCTGGCAAAAGGAGCGTCAGGCCCCGCGGGGACTGAAACGCACGCCCTCATTCCGACAGCCCACGATTCCGACAGCCGTGCGGCTCACCAGCGCACTCTCTTCCAGGCCGGGAAGACTTCCTTCATCTCCTTTGCACACGACTTTCAAACATCTCGGGCAGTGCCTCCGAACCGTGCGCTGGTCCTGCCAGACAGGACCGTCCTCCGCACAGAACCCGCACAGGACGGCCGCTGGACCCGCCCCGAGCCTCAAACACCCTGGGCAGAGAGCTGTCTGCAGCAGAAGTGACAAGAGCCCCCATGTCCCCAGACGGCACCCAGAGGAACAGCAGACTCACTTGAGAACGGCTACGACTCCAGGCAGACGCGTGTGTTAGTGTGAGGGGGGACACGCAGACACACGGCTCCGCTGCCCTAACGAACGAGCACATGTTCCCTTAGCAGCAGAAAGCCCCAGAAACACGGGGGATGGCGAGAAACAGCAAAAGCGAGGGTTTCACAAAGTGGCCAAGTGGCCCAGGAGTCGGAGCTGGGCTCCCCGCCGCCCCTCGAACGGATCCCGGGGCCGAGAGGCTCCTACGGACTCGCACCGCCGGGCGCGGCCGCGGCTCGGCAAGGACAGGGAAGCACTCACCTATGTGCGTCTGGGCCATGACGTCAGCCAGCCGGTGGGCGGCGCCACTGCCCCCGCTCTGGGTGGAGGAGGACGAGGTGGTGGAGGTGGTGGAGCCGTGGATGGCCTGGCTGATCCAGTGCTCCATGTTGATGCTGCCCTGGCTGGAGGTGGGCGTCCCCTGTGAGTCCCCCTGCACCGAGCCCTCGTCTTCCGAGCCGGACGACGTATCTGTGGGAGAGACGAACTCTGCGCATCACGGCGAAGACACACCCCCCAGAGCCCACGTCGCCCACGGACCCGCCGCGCGCCAACCGTCCAACACCTTCCCCGTGAACCCTCTCGAGAAGCCCCAGCGCGTCTCAGATCGCGCGATTCTGCAGAATCACGAACTCTCTGTCCAGAGCGCTCCGAATGAAGAGGCCACAGATTTCGCTGGTCTGTGCTGGTGTCACCATCGCAAACAAAGACGTACCCCCCGATCTGCTTCACGCAACAGTCTGGGAAGAAACCAAACGCTCCCGGGCAGGCCTGCAGCCAGCGAGGAGGCCGGGGCAGCGTTCTCTGAGAGCGGAGAACGTCCGTGTGTTCCACAGCGTGTCTGTGGCCCCTTGTCGTGACCTGAGGCATGTCTCTGAGCTATAACCTATTTTCAAATTCAGCGTGAATGTGGACGGCCACGTGCTTCCTCGCAGAGGAAGATGTCAGTGGAGACGACGTGTGCCCGTCAGAAGTACCCCCCCAACCCACGTGCGCAAGACCCTGATTCCTGCTCCGCTGAGGATAATACATCATCACGTTACATATTACGAGCAAGCGAGATGTATTTAACGTTCATTTCTAATAAAATGTTTTCACTTTTTACTGATTCTTCTCCTCTGTGAAAAGTGTGCATCTTGGACGGAGATAAAACATGTCACTTTGTCCATTAAAATTAATGGACCTATTTTCATTTAACAGGACGTCCCCCAGCAGAGAAGTTTTCAAGAATTAAATGTTGCTGTACTTCTTATCTGCACACCCGCGCAAGACTGAACTCCGGGTCCTGCGGTGGGGACTGAAGTGCGAAGCCAGGAGGGATGAAAGACCACGGGAGAAACGACAATTTGTCTCACATCACGACACAGGATTCTCTCTTCCCCGACACGACAGTATTTGGCAAGGACATGCACACGCACACTTTGCTCACGTTGGGACACGACCTGTGCTATCTGGGCCACTTCTGAAGGTCCGTTAGGAATTTGCTAGAAAAACAGCAGTCACAGTGGGGGCCGGACAAGCCCTCTCCTCCGTCCTGCCTTGTAAAATAGCAGGATTGTCATTGACGGAAAAATAAAATCGACACTTTTGTTTGTATTCAGACCCACGACTTCTTTTAGTTTTTTTGACTGTGCTAAAATACAACCTAAGATTTACCATCTTAACCATCTGCAAGAAGGTGGGTCGTATCGAACAGTCTCCTGATCTGTGTCGGACCCCACCACCTACTGCAAAAGTCCTCTTCCTCCTGCCACTCCGAAACTCTGTCCCCACCAAACAATAACCCCCCACTCTCCCCTCCCGGCAGGCCCTGGTCACCACCATCTTACTTTCTCTCTCTAGGACGTGGGCCATTCCTCCTGCCCCGTACGCGCGGAACCGTGCTGTGTGTGTGTGTGTGTGTGTGTGTGTGTGTGGCCCTTGCTCTCAGCACGATGCCTGACGTCCTCGGGACTCACCCGCCGCGGTACAGTGCAGAATCCCCTTCCTTCCTAAGGGTGAGCGACATTCTGTCCCCTTTCGTTCGGCCTCCCCCGGGGTGGGCGCGGTGGCTCCCATTCCCTCCATCACAGCGCTCCTCCGAGTACGGGCGTACACTGACCTGTTCGAGGACCTGCCGTCAACACTCTTGGCTACAGACCCAGAAGTGGAGCTGCTGGGTCATGTGGTAATTGTATTTTTAATTCTGTGAGAAACTGCCATCCTGTTTACCAGACGTAGCTCCTTTCTACGTTCCCACCAACGGGGCACAAAGGTTCAAATCTCTCCATGTCCCCACCAACACGTGCAATTTTCTGGGGTTTTCTGACAGTAGGCGTGGCTGTGAGGCAGACTCTCACTGTGGCTTTGACTACGGCGTCTCCCTGACGATCAGTGACGCGGGGCACTGTTTCTGGTGTCACTGGCCGTCTGTCTCTTGTTGGGAAAGATGTTCAAGTCCTCGGACTTGGGGTTTTGAAAAACGCATTTACGCACGTAGACGTCCACATTTCACTGCTCCCACCAACTGCCCTCACGCCTCTCTCCTGCCAGTCTTTCGTTCTCACCCCACACGTTTTTACCAAAAAACCACAGAAAAATATCCTTGCGACACAGACACAGAAATCCTCAAGAAGCGTTTGCAAACTGAATCGAGCAGCAAGTAAAATGGACAGGGCACACCAGGACCAAGCACTGACGCTCAAGAGGGAGTTAATGTTATAAACCATATTAATAAAGGGGGAAAACCTCAAGTGAACCCTGAAAGCCACAGACAAAGTGCTTCACAAAATCTCACACTAACTCGTAATAAAACCTCTCAAGAATGCAGGCATAGAAAGGAACTTCCTCGGGGCGCCTGGGTGGCTCAGTGGGTTAAGCCTCTGCCTTCGGCTCAGGTCATGATCCCAGGGTCCTGGGATCGAGCCCCCCATTGGGCTTTCTCTGCTCAGCGGGGAGCCTGCTTCCCTCTCTCTCTGCCTGTGTCTCTGCCTGCTTGTGATCTCTGTTGAATAAATAAATAAAATCTTAAAAAAAAAAAAAGAAGGAACTTCCTCAATCTAATAGGGCATCCGTGAAAACCCATAGCTAATGCTGTATTTAACATTCAGACCGAAGGTCCTTCCCCTGGGATCAAGACTTAGGTAAGGGTAACTCCTACCACTTTTATTCAACATTATCTGCAAAGCTCCCGCCAGTGAAATACAGCAAAAAGACAAACTTAAAGGCATCCCAATTGGAATGGAAACATTAGATCTGTCTTTAGTCACAGATAAAAGGATCCTCTATGTAGGAAATCCCGAGGAACACACTAAAGAATTCTTGAATTAAATGTTTAGCAAGTTCAGAGGGTATAAGATAAATATCTTTATACAGATAACAGGACAATTAAGGGCAGGCAAACATACTTTGCAAATTGTGCATCTGGCAAAGGACTTGTAGTCACATTATATAAAGGACGCCTACTTAGTGAGGAGACAGACATACTCATTTTAAAAATGGGAAAACGTGTGGGCACTTAACCAATGAATAAATAAAGTAGCAGACAGGCCCATTCAAAAATGCAAATCAAACCCACGATGAGGTGACATCTCATCTGCACTGGAACAGCTACACTAAAATCACAGACAGAACTACGTGTTGGTAGGACGTAGAGAAGCCGGATTCCTCCTCCTGCGAGTTGGAAAGGAAAGCGGTGGCGGCCGCGTGGACACAATTCGGCAGTTTCCTGAAAGTGAAGCATCAGCGAGCCCCACAAGATTCATTAATTCAACTCCTAGGAATCTGCTGCAGAGGAAGGACATATGTGTACACAGACACAGGTACACACACGCGGACGGCAGTCTTACTCATCATGGCCCCGAACTGGAAACAACCTCCAGATCTGCCAACCAGGAGTGGATAACCCAAAGGTGGCGCACCTGACAGGACACGGCTCGGCGACAAGAAGGGGTGAACTGACGGGACAACGGGGAGGAGCTCGGGCATATCACGCTGAAGAAGCAGGATGCACAAGAACGTGTTTCATAATGTTATTGATAAAAGGTCCAGACTATCTATGGAGGCATATAAGTAGACCAGGGACTCCTTACGGCTCAACGCGAGAATGGGAGTCAATCGGAAATGGGCACAAGGAAACTGTTGGGGAGACGGAGACATCCTAAAACTAGACTGTGGCGACGGCTGCTAATCCACACAATTATTAAAAACCCTTGAGTTGCCCACGTCTAACAGGCTAGTTCTGTGGAAGGGAAGGTACCCCTCTAGAACGGGATCACCGGTGAATGTGCCCTACAGCCGTCGAGCAGAAGACGCTGAATACCAGCTACATCAGCTCGGGTGATGCTGTGCTGACAACTCATTATTTAAGGAAGGCATTTTTCAAATCCCCAGTTATTATTCTTGATTTTTCTATTTTCCCTCATTATGCCAGTTTCTCCCTTATAAATTATAATGGCTCTTCTGGGTATATATTCATTATTGTGTCTTTCTGATGAATTGTTCACCTCCTATTGTACAAGGTCCCTCTTTATATCTCGTGCTACCTTTGTCCTGCTGACTATTTGTCTCACATTAAGAAATACTTGTTTGCTTTATACTTCATGTTTGCACTGCATATTTTTTCAAGCTTATATTCTTAATTATACTACTTTTCTTTACTTAAGCATGTCCTGGTTGGCTCAGTTGGTAGAGCATGCAACTCTTCACCTTGGGGTTGTGGTTTGAGCCCCACACTGGAGGAAGAGTTTACTTAAAAAAATATATGTGTCTCCTACAGATGACATACGGATGTATCTTCTTTTCTTTTTTTTTAATCCAGTCTGACGAATTCAGTCTTTTAATTCAGTGTTTGGTCCATTTATAATTACTGTAATGACTGATGTAAGTGGACTTAAATCTAACATTTTGCTATTTGTGTTCCATTCATTTCTCCTATTTTTTCTCCATCTGATGATTTTCCTGTCTTCTTTTTTTATTATGTTCCATTAGCCAAGATACAATACATCATTAGTTTTTGATGCACTGTTCAGTGATTCATTCGTTCCTTCTTCAATTAACTGTATTTTTTATGTTTCATTTTATGTCTTCGATTAGGTTCTTACTTATACTTCTTATTTTTTAGTGACTGATGTACGGCTCACAGGATGCATCATTAGCAGACCCATATGGGGTCAATATTCTAAGTATTTGCTCTTCAGATCTGACCCTGTAAACTTTCTCGGTGAACCTCTACTCATAACACATCTGATGTTACTCATTTTCTACTGTTCACTTTATGCTTCCTGCTTCACACGAGTAACAACCATGCAACAGGATTCCATGTACCCATCTGTCTTATGCTCAGGTGTTTTAAAGCAAATTACAACAGGAAAACATAGTATCCCACATTTACCCGACTACTTACGGTTTCCAGTGCTCTTTTTTCATTTTTATAGATCACATGTTTGTCTAGTATCATTTCCCGTCAGCCGAAATGACAGCCATTAACCTGCTTGCCGTGCATCTCTGCTGACCCCGTATTTTCTCAGTTTTCATGTATCTCATTACGTCTTCATTTCACCGTTTTGATTAAGGGTATTTTCTCTGGATGGGAGTTGACAGTTTTGTTTTGTTTTTTCCCTTTAGGACTTTAAATATGTGCTTCTGTTGCCTTCTGGTTTCTACGGTGTCTTTACAGCAGTCATTCATCGTTCATACGATGTTCTCTTGTACATAATGTTTTCCTCTGATGACTTTCAAGATTTCCTCTTAATCTTTCGATTTCAGCACTCTGCACTCTATTATGAACTTAGGTATGACTCTTTTTATACTTATCCTGCTTTGGATTCACTGACCCTCTGGGTCTAAAAGGTGGCATTTTATACCAGCCGGAGAAGTTCTTAACTCTTAAATCTTCCAATAGCTTTTCTGTCCTGTCCTCACTGTCTTTTCGTTCTTGGATTCCAGTTAAAAGTAGGTTAATCTTGTACCACTGGTACTGAGGTTCTTCTGTCAACCTGTTTAATTGTCTCCCTGTTCTTCGGTTTGTTAATTCCTCTTCATCTCTCTCCAATTGTACAGACTCCTTCATTTTCCTTCTCCAATCTGATGTTATACCAATCCAGTGAAATATCCTTTCTCTGCTCAGCTCACATATTAACACAATATTTTCCTTTAGTTCTTAACCTATTTTTATTTGATTGAATATTTATAATCACAGATTTAAAGACCCCATCTTCTGTTATTTCAAACACCTACAAAATATGAGTCTTATAGTTTTAAACCTTACAGTAACCACACTGGAAAGTCCATGAATAGATACAATTAATTTTAAGAATGTATTATTTAACTCAAAATATTCAAAATAGTATTATTTCAATAAATAATTAATGCAAAAATTAATTAAATACCTTCCAGTGATTTTTTTTTTTTAAGTATTAACTCTTCAAAATCTGGTGTAAATTTCACATTTCCAGCAAATACAATTGAGGCCAGCTACACCTCTTAGTGGTAACCAAGAGCACGATGGTGGCCATCTTATGTTCGTTTCATTCTGACTGCTTTTTCTGTGGCCACAGATTACATTTCCTGTATCTCTTCACATCTGGTGACTGTTTACAGACTAGCAGACATCGTGGCTGCCACGTTGAGACTCTGGATTCTATAACCTTCCTCTAAAGCCTCGTGATTATTATTTCAGCAAGCAGGTCAATTACCATTGATCATCTTGACACTGAGCAGACTTGGAGTTGTTCTTTGCCAGTGTGGATCTGCGGGAAGCTCTAGTCCCTTCCCCTGCTTGAACCCAGATACCTGCCTCTTCAAGGCCGCAGAATGGCCAGTCTCACTCAGATCTCGATTCCTGGGCCATGGTCTGAACATTTTCTCCAGGCAAAACAGCGGGAACAGCGGGCTCCGCTCCCAAACTGTCCTGCTCTCAGGATGCCCTTTCACTGCGGGAAGCCCATGCACGCAACCACTGCCTTGCTCATCCGGGGCAGCGCTACCATTCATCGCTTACGGCGGCTGGGGCAGTCTAGTATCGGTCATTTCTCTAGGGGGAGAAGCAGAAGCGCCAGCAAATTCTTGTTATATTTTTGTGTAAAAAACAAAAGAAAGCTTCTGCTATAAAAGAATAGCAGTGTAACGATCCTAATTAGATCTTTTCTAGAGACCGTGGTACTGGTGAGTGACCAGTCCTTCCACACAGAAAACGTAATCTTCAGGAACACGCTCTGAAGAGCCACGGACACAATATGGGCTCTCACCAGCGTTTACCCGCGACCAAGGAAGACATGAGAGCGACGGAGCTGAGCCCTAAGTTTTGCTCCTTTGCGCTGATGGTGCTGGCGTTTGATTGTACAAAACTATCCCACACAATGCTGTCTCTCCGACTGTCACGTGACGATTCACGGAAGGTATTATGTGGTATACAAGAAAGGGCTAGTCAAAAAATTAAATGCAAAAATTTCATCAACAATAACATTTCCAATAATGTCCTTTTATATTTTGCAAAGATATCTGTATCATGTTTGATTTTCTAAAGTTCTGTCTTTCATTGTGTATGACATGAAAACATTTCTGGGGACGGATTCAAAATGTGAAAAAGCCCATATGAACCATCCCACTGCTCCTGGCATTTTAAACTCATCATTTTTCATATAAAAGTAGCTCAGAATAATGTCCATCTCCGTGAATGCTGTCTAGTTCTAAACACTTGGTTTAAGTGGGTTTCATACCCTTGGAAATCCATTCTGTTTGTTAAACAAAAATAAACAAAATCAAACTCTTCACCACATTAATAGAGTAGAGAGTCCACACATAAACCCGTTCATACGGTCTGTGAATTGTGACAAACAAGGCAAGATGATGCAGTGGAGAAAAGTGGTGCTGGGATCACGGGACAGTCCCATGCAGAAGAATGAACCCGACCACTTTCTTACAACACACACGAAAACACACTCAAAACGGATCATAGATCTAAGTGTGAGACTGAAAACCGTAACACTCCTTAAACAACAGCCAGCAGACTCCTGGACACGGGCCTTCGCAATGTTTTTTGCGTCTCTCTCCTCACGTGGGAGAAACAAGAGCACAAGTGAGTAATGACGACTCAGACTGAAAAGCTCTGCACAGTGGGAGAGACCATCAACAAAGCAAAAAGGGAACCTACGGAACAGAAGAAGGTATTTGCAAATCACATATCTGATAAGGGATTAACTCCAAAATATACAAAGAATTCCTACAACTCAAGACCAAAAAAGGAAAAGAAAAAAAATCCAAATGATCTGAGTAAAAAGCGGGCAGAGGACCTCAACAGGCCTTTTCCAGAGAAGACATCCAGACAGCCAACAGACATGAGGGGAGATGCACAACGTCACTCATCCTCAGGCAAATACAATCAAAATCATGCCTCACTTCCACGTCTGTCAGAATGACTGGTACCAAAAAGACAACAACAAGGGTCGGGAAGGAGGAGGGAAAGGGGAACCTTCTTGCACTGTTGGGGGGAGTGCAAATGGTGCGCCCCTTCTGGAAAACAGCAGGAAGGTTCCTCACAAAGTTAAACGCAGAACTACCCTTTGACCCAGCAATCTGCTTCTGGGTGTTTATCAGAAGAAAATGGAAACACTGACTCAGAGAGATGTAAGCTCCCCCGTGTCTTCCATGGCGTTATTTACCATAAGCAAGACACGGAAACCGCCCAAGTGTCCACGGGCGGACGACTGGCTGGAGACAAGGGGTGCAGATTCACAACGGCATGTTACTCAGCCACGTGCTGTGACCTGGAGGGACCCTGAGGGCATTACGCAGAGTGAAATAAGTCACAGAAGGACAAATAGGGTATGTTTCCACTCACGCATGGAATCTAGAAAAAGCACAACAAACGAACAAATGAAAACCAGAAATCAAATACGCAGACCAAGCTGGTGGGACTGGAGGGGAAGTGTGCAGGAGGCACAGAACAGGTGACTGGGACTGAGGGGCACAAACTTCCGGGTATAAAACTGGTTGAGTCTGGTGACACAGAGCGCAGTGTGGGGATCACAGTGGACAGTCCGCCGACGTCAAACGCCGACACGGTGACCACACGGATCACAGGGAGCGGAAACGCTGAGTCAGTGTGTTGTGTGCATCTTGGAGTTGAGGGGCTTCTGCTAGTCTCACTGCCTGCGGACACTCAGGACTAAACGTCCAAACACTCCAAGAAGTGTCGTAAGCGCTCTTCTGTGCTTACTGTGCAAGGTGACTTAGGTCTGCAGAAAGGCAGAGTGGCAACAGCACCACGAATAACACTGGGACCCAACTCACAGACAGAACACCAAGTAAATTAGGCTCAACCCTTCACGTTTTCTAAAGGTACCGGATACTACAACTTCGCGCTTCGGTTTCGAGGGTCATCAAAGGAAGACCGCCATGATTTGGGTAAAGCGAAGCAGAGAACCTGGGTAATTATCAACCGCTTAGACTGGGGTCATCAGCAGGCCTGTGGACCCAACTGGCCCTCTGCCGGTCCTTGTGAATAAAGTTTTATCGGCACACAGCCACAGCCACTCACGGACACATTGCCTGTGGCTGCGGTCACACGACCACAGCAGACGTGAGCAGCTGTGACAGACGTGGCACCGTCCAGAAACCAAAGCACCACCTGACACTGCAGGAAAACGGTGAGGACCCCAGGCTGAGGTAAATGCACACATTGTCCACTCCCTCTAGTTTCACACTATAACGTCATGGCATATGTGTACGCGAAGGAACTGGGAAGACGCACAGACCGATCGAGGCAGAAGAGCAGCCCCAGCTCAGTCACAGCTGCGGAGGCCCGAGCTCCCCTCCGGCTGCGCGAGGCATTAAGGAGAGTCTCCCCCAACGTCACGGGCTGTCTCGTCGACGAATCCCCATGAGGAGATTCAAATGCACATGGCACAGACACGGCCACCACGGTCGTCTTCCCTCCAAGCTGGGCCGAGGGTGCACACGCCGGCCCGCCGGCTCGCGGCGTCGGAGTCAGAGCGCCCGCCGTCCCCACAGCCACAGAGCCGGGGGCCGGCCGAGCGAGCGGGGCGACTGCGAGGCCCACGCGTCACGCCGGGAAGCGGACGCCGGGCCGGCCGCTCACCTGGGGGTGTGTAGGCGTCCATCGAGGTCTGCACCACCAAGGACCTGCGCTTGGAAGGCATGGGCACCGCCATCTTCCTCTCCTTGTGCTTGGCCAGCGCCGCCTGCACGGCCTCCGTGTGCACGTCTGAAAGACAAGACCCCCCGGTCAGCCCGTTGTTCAGGGACATCCGGAAGGCCCCCGTCCTTTGACCCCCGACGGTCTGGTCCCTGGAACAGCCGATGCTCCTGCGGAAACTGTCACAGACACACGGGGGGAAGGAAGGAAAAGCCCCGAAAGCCGCAGAAACGACAACCAAAGTCATTCAGACTCCATTGTTCCGCTTCGTACGCCGGCGCCCGTACAGAGAACCACGTACTGGCCGCCGAGTGCCGTCTGACCTCTCCTCCCTCAGCTGGCCGGTGGGAGCCTCCTCAGGGGCCGCCCCTGTCAAACCTCGCGATCCCGTCCACGTCCGGCCGCGGCCCGTGTGGCGCCTCACAGGCTGCAGCCGCGATTCCCACGGACGACAGCGGGCTCTCGGGCCGGTCGCTGTGTTTGGCCTTTTGAGTGGATGAACCCACTGGACTCCCCACAGTCCTACTGCACGCCGCCCTGCCAGCGCCCCGGGGCGGACAGGCGCGGTGTCGCTCAGCTGACTTCCTCACGGCTAAGGGACACCGAAAAGGCAGTCACCGGGGGCAGGAGGCCCACTGCGCGCGGAGGCCAGGGAGAGCCGTGTCGGTGTGAGGTGTGACCAGGGCGAATCACAGGCTGCCACCGTGCTCCCCGGGCACAGACGAGGTGCGGCTCCCGTGGGGAAGGGGAGTCAGCGGCAGAGAGACGCCGGCCTGGGGACGGACGCGCCAGGACGAGGGCTTCTGAGGGGGCCAGGCAGCCCGGCTCCCGCGTCCCGTCTGACAGGGAGGCCGAAGTCAGGCGCCTGGGCTCCACGAACTCGGCCCCACGAGGCCACCGAGGAGGCGTCCCTGGTACTTCCCGGACGAGGCGGCGCAGGCGTGAGGCCGTCCCAGGCACTCGCATGGCGAGCGGCACTGCAGGGTGTGAGGCCGGGGTGTGAGGCCGGCCGTGAACCCGTCTGGGGCCCACACCCTCCGCCGCCAAACACCACGCCCCGGCGGCTCCTGGGAAATCTCCCGCGGGCGTCTCAGACCCGAGCCGCCCCGTCGCGCCCCGGCCCCCGCAGCCCGCACCTCCTCTTGGAGGAAGCGTGAAAAGACCCCGCGGAAAGAAGAGCCATGAAGCGGGTCAGCACTCATTTACAGGTCAGAAGAGTGTAAAATGTCCGTGCGGCGAGCTGCTCGGGTCTTCAGAGCAACCAGACTCTAGCACGTGGAGATGGGCCCGCAGGAACACCGCCCCCGCCGACGCGTGCACCCGACCATCAACCCACGTTCCCTGCGTCCTGCCAGCGCACCCCACCCCGAGTAAACGCCGCCGCCGGGGGTTCCGACCCGCGGTCCTCGGCTCTCGGCCCTCACACAAACAGAATCGCAGACGTCAGAGGACCTACGGATTCGACGCGATCGCGGTCGTGCTGGAGCCATTCGCCGCCCCGGCTGTGTGTCTCAGCACATGGTAGGGTTTGCCCGGCGCGACCTGATGCAACCTACGAATGTATCGTCACTCGTTCATACGTGTCCGCTTGGCGGATGTTTGTGTCACGTCCCGTTCTGGGCCATCACGAAACACCTGCAGCGAAGACGCGTACACATGTTTATGGGGCACTGTCATTCCTCTTCGCTAAATGCCTAGAGACATGTCATTGCTAGGCTTTCGGCAAGTGCAGGTTTTAATTTTAAAGAAATCACCAAACCACTCGCCAGCGGTTACGGTAGTTCCCATCTCCGTCCACTGTGCAGGAGACTCCTTACCAACACCTGGTCCTCTCGGGCTTTCCACAGCATACGCCATCACGGCTGGGAAGGGGGCTCTGGCTGGGCATGTCGGTCTGCATTCACCTGACGGCCGAGGCCGAGCTCCTGCCACGGGCCTGCTGGACTCGAGTGAGCCTTCTGTTGTCAAGTGACTGTTCAAGTTTAGTCCAGACTTTGAACTGCCTTTTCATCGCGATTCACAGTAGTTCTTTACATATCACAGGTACAAGGGGACACAGAAGCTAAGCCTCGGGCACCGGGGTGCGCAGCCAGTTAAGCTCAGGTCTTGATTGG